>NC_088300.1:75453590-75812965 GCF_032854445.1 Liolophura sinensis
ACATGCGACGAAAAGTATATATGTTGTTTTTATTCAATGTAACTCCTGGCCCTGTAAAAATTAAAGGAAAATCGTTTCAATGCTTTTCAAATGGACCATAAAAGGACAGTCAAAACAGATGTAATCGGGAGTATCGAATAGAAAAAGGTGATGAGATCACAATGGTGTAGAATGATCACAGAGGAAGGAAATGGTAATGGATCTATTATATTTGATTTGTTAACGAGATATAAGTATAACGTATAGTCCACTAACGTATAGCCCACTAACAGAGATATCGGCCACGCGGAAAAGTGGCTGATATTCGATAATTAAATCATTAAATGAAGGTCAAAATGTCTCTAGCCTACCAGTGCCAGTGACAGAACAGACAAAGTTTTGCGTTGTATTAAGTGACATAAATCAATAATTAGAGACTCATCAACGGAGGCAGGTGTACTATATGACGTGTTCACTGTCAGCTGTAACTCGTGCTGACATCTGTATACCTACGCTTCAAATGAACAAGGCCGGGTCATACTTTATAAAGGCTAGAGTCTTAAGTCTCCCACACAGAAGATTTCCGTCTATATTAAATAACTGTATCTTTTCAAAAAGTTTTGCCGGAGCCTTAACACAATACAGAAAAGATTAAATAACATCTTTAAGGTTTATAGACAAAGTGAAAACCACCGTTAGTGGACTATACGTTATTCTTATATCTCGTTATCAAATCAAATATAATAGATCCATTACCATTTCCTTCCTCTGTGATCATTCTACACCATTGTGATCTCATCACCTTTTTCTATTCGATACTCCCGCCTACATCTGTTTTGACTGTCCTTTTATGGTCCATTTGAAAAGCATTGAAACGATTTTCCTTTGATTTTTACAGGGCCAGGGGTTACATTGAATGAAAACAACATATATACTTTTCGTCGCATGTCTGGTGGTGAAATTCCCCAAGCCTGTTGAACATGAAAGCCCATAGCGACCATCGCTCCGTCTAGTCTCTGCTTGAACAGGATAGAAACGCTGCATATTGCTGTTAAATTTGGCACATCTACTTCCTTTTGAAATACGAGGGTCGACAAAGCGCCAAACCAAATGAAAAGATTTCATTCTGTCAGATTGGTCGAAAAATAATGCTTTCCTGCATATTTTTATTCTTAGTTTTACAACATGCAACAAACCAATGTATATGTGTTTGAAATAAAATGCCTACTTTTGTATCGTCATATACAACCAACTGAAAATGCTGTATAACGTTCATTTCGGTCAATTTGATGCAGTTTTGGACCCTTCCAAAACCTGATTTAGGGATGAAGGAAGTTGTTCCCCAGAACACAATTTGCACAGGATCTGGATCTCAGTACTTATAACCTTTGTGCAAAAGATCTTTTTGATGCAAAACTTACTTTATGGTTGAAACAATTTTACGAAAATTCTTTGACATATTAATATTGAATAAAAAAACCCTGTGTCATATGATTTATTTATTGATTGGAGTTTTTCGCCGTACCCAAGAGTATTTCATTTATACGACAGTGGCCAGCATCATGGTGGGGGAACCCTAGAAGAACACGGAGGAAACCCACGATTCTCCACAGGCTGCTGGCGGATCTTCCCACGTACTATCGGAGAGAAAGCTGCACTGCGATCGCATTGGTGAGAGGTTTCTGGGTAATTGCGCAGCGCTGGTACGCTAATCACAAGGCCATGGAAGTCCCGCGTTGTCAAATGACTGATAATGACTGTTTTCTTATGTAGTTCCAAAACTATATATGTCTACCAGACATGCACGTAAACAAACGCTCATCTGATGCGCCAATTTTCAGTTTGCCGACAGCCGATGATTGACAGCTATAAGGTAGACATGTTGCTTACTTTAACCCTTTTAATTCAGGCCAATTTTTATGATAAAAAAATGCTAATTTCAAATCTTAGCACAATTCCGTACATTTCCGAATTAAAAGTATGAACACTGCCGAAGCGCCCATAAAAGTTACATGACCATAGAAGAGTTGGTTGCTTAGTTATATCCTGCCCACAATGCGTTTTCGATCAGTTTTTGTCATATTTTAGTCCATGAAGTATCCTTTATGGCACAGTGAATTGACGAAATCACTGAGGAGAACAGTTATAGCACGTTGAGAAAGAGTTAAAATCTTAGTGGCTTTTTTTTTCTTCTTTGGAAATAATTTTGTGTGATTAATGATGTAGGCCAAAGTGTATTAAATAAGTGTGACCATGAATGAGAATCGATAATTGTTAAGGTATGCTAATACGTATAATATGTGACAACTACACTTACACCGAAATCAGACGTCAAACCTGCTTGATAGCACATGTGGTCACGCTTCATTATCTTGGCATGCTACATGTATATGTTATGTATATCGGAATTATAATGCTTAAGGTTACTTTTGCTGTTTATTTGTTTACTTGAATGGTGTTGTATCGCCATGCTCAAGACTTTTTTTCAGAAGTTACATTTGTTGTTCAAGGATTTCCCCCACTCTATTGGAGTAGGCTATCTTTTTCGATTTTATGACCTACATCCCTAACACGGATATAGACTCGTCTGAGTGCATAGTAAGAGCTTTAAGGCACACTCTTGTCACATAACAGGAAAAGAGAAGTAAACAGAACTGAAAAAGAAGTGGCATTTCGAATGTATCATCAACTGTCAATCACAGCCATAGTCAATTTCACTGCTTCAGGTGCAAATTTTCTGACTCTGGAGCCGATCCCAGCTTTACCACACCAGGTCCTTTGATGAATTAGTATAAAAAGGTTCCACCGTAAACATGGGCGTCTGAACAAGTGCCATAAAAAGTAATTTAGAGTGGAGGAATGATAGAGCAGATTGAGAATCTGAGTGTTTGTGAACTTGAGAAGTTCCTAAAGCAAAGAGGTGTCATTTATGCCTCTGGAAAAGAGTGAGGCAGGTGATCAGTAAGTCACTCTTCACATGACACAGTAGAACTGTTTATACCTGCGATTACAAAAGAGTTCCAACTTGAAACTACCCTATTGTCAGTCATGTTGCAACTCGGCACAGTTCTATAACTGCAATATTGAACTGATCTCAGCCTTCACATCTAATTGTATGTCAGTCATGTGGCAAATCGGCACAGTTGTACATTGGCATCATGGAACTGACCTGTGTCTTGACATCTAATTGTCAATCACGTTCTCAACTCGGCACAGTTCTACATTGGCATCATGGACCTGACCTCTGTCAGTCTTTGTTGTATATAGGTCATTTTCTAGTAGATTTCGGGACAGAATAGGGTTGCAGCGTTTTTAATTAGCTACCAGGTTTCACATCTCGTAATTTTTTTTTGTGTCACGTGATGAGCTGTGAATAGAAGGCCTGGCAGAGAAGGTGTCAGCCAATCGCTGTGCCGAAGCTACTCTTGCTCTGCTCTAATTAACAGAACATCTCAAATACGCTTTACTGCCTTCCAGTGTGTAACATGTTAGTAATTAAACACCCAGCCGTTAAGCCTGCTCAGAAATGTCTGGGCACGCCACTCGTTTAGGGGCTCTATCAGATAATATAGTACTAGCGAAAGAAACAGATTCGATTTTACCACCGTCACCACTTTACAAATGTCACATATGATAAATTCATTTGACATTTTTAAGTCCACACACACTTCATACAGGATAATGACAGTTGAAGAATTGGGCATGGCAGGCAACTTTCGTCGGGAGTGAATAACTTTTACAGAAACATTCAATTTCTGCAAAGATCTAGTGGCAGTTTTAAAGCTAGCTCTAATTAGTTTTTTGATTATCAACCTTATAGTGTTTATTTACAGAACGCGCAGTAGGGCAATGCCTAATAAACCCAAGAGAGATCAAATCACCGCCGCTTCTGTCACGTTTTTCTCTATGGCAAATGTAACGCACAATCTTGTGTACTGCAAAGAATCATTACAGAATAAAGGCTTTTTGCGTGCTGTGGAGCAGCCCTCATCTCAGTGATTGCGTCTATGCTCAGGTCCGTCGACAGGAGATCCGTCAACTTGAAGGGAGGAATAGAAATACTAAACTGAAGAATATTAATGAAATGAGAAATATGAGAAGCTAATTAAGCAAGAATGCATGCGATTATTGAAGGCTGTTTTGATTCTTGAAGACCAAAAAAAAAAAAAAAATAGAAATTTGACAACCTTGTCAAAAATTGCGGTTAGCTCTAACCATTCAATGCCTGTTCACTTCCTAAAAATCATCAGCATGTCGTATTTGTGAATTTGAGTGACATCCGAAACATTTCTTTTATACACGTGACACTGAAAAGAGATAAGAGCAATTTTCATTAATTGGAAGCATGCAGTTGGAGTCATTGTAGAGTATGGCGTTAAATAATCACTAAACCAAGAGAATAACTGGAGAGAATGGCGTTCAACAAACAATTCAACAGGCACCATAATAACTGTAAAGTGTGATGCTGAACAACAATCATATAAATAGAATTAACTGCATGCAAACTCCGTTTAGGAAGGAATTAAGCTGTCTCAGGCGTCTGTCAGGTTACATAGGACAAGAATGGACATACGGGTCTCGAATTTTAAGTGCGTTTAACAGTAATCCTTTTTATGGAAATCAATTATACTCAAACGAATTAACACTCAGTCTTCAAGATGTTTTGAAGCCAGTTGGATGGGGATGTACAGTTGCCAGTTGTGGGATCAGAATGGTACATTGGTGGCTACATGCATGTAAGCCATATACTTGATGTCTGTGGTAGAAAATGTAGGTCTACAAGCCGGCACGCCGGCATTTATCGGACTGAAAATTTCTTCAACAGTGTCTCATTGATACGATCAGGGTTGGGTTTATTGGTGGAGGAAACCGGAGTGCTAAGGGTAAACCATGGTGTAAGTTTTTTGGCAAGTTAGCGAAGAGCTTTCCGATTTGCTCTTAGTGCTTAGAGTATTACAGACCTAAGTTTAATGTTTAGAGCCTAAGGTACTACATTCCTACATTTGATTTTTTTTTTTTTTTGATTGGTGTTTTACGCCGTACTCAAGAATATTTCACTTATACGACGGCGGCCAGCATTATGGTGGGTGGAAACCGGGCAGAGCCCGGGGGAAACCCACGACCATCCGCAGGTTGCTGAGAGACCTTCTCACGTACGCCCGGAGAGGAAGCCAGCTCCTACATTTGATATATTGTCCCCAAAGCAATACAGCTCTACATTTGATATATTGCCCCCAAAGCACTACAGCTCTACATTTGATATATTGCCCCGAAAGCACTACAGCTCTACATTTGATATATTGCCCCCAAAGCACTACAACTCTACATTTGATATATTGTCCCCAAAGCACTACAGCTCTACATTTGAAACATTGCCCCCAACGCACTACAGCTCTACATTTGATATATTGCCCCCAAAGCACTACAGCTCTACATTTGATATATTGTCTCCAAAGCACTACAGCTCTACATTTGATATATTACCCCCAAAGCACTACAGCTCTACATTTGATATATTGCCCCCAAAGCACTACAGCTCTACATTTGATATATTGCCCCCAAAGCACTACAGCTCTACATTTGATATATTGCCCCCAAAGCACTACAGCTCTACATTTGATATATTGTCCCCAAAGTACTACAGCTCTACATTTGATATATTGTGCTCTACGTTCTACAGTCCCATACGTGATATATTTTACTTAAAGTACAACAGTTTTACATTTGACATATTGTGCCCAAAGTATTACAACCTTATATGTTTGATGTTCAAAGCCTTAAGTATTCCAGTTCTGTATTGTACATGCGTAGTGTCCCGTGCATTGCGGTTTAATGAATTGTTAATATGCACATTGATTGGGGACTGTGCCAGGTGACAGTAGTGTTACCACATTCTGAGCGTCTGAATATCATATTATCTCTCAATAAAAATATAGGAATTACATCGACTTCCAATACAGTATAAAAACGTTGCTTGGAGGAGTCAGTGAACTATAAGCTATCTAACTGCGACGGCAGTCTCAAGAGATGAATAAAACTGTGCAAGAGATGTGTTGTATTATTTGATGGCCAAGTGGTTATTGATCAGTAATTGCGCGCCTTCGGATTAGCTTACCGTTGTATAAGAGGCGAATTTAGCCATTCCATATGGCGAGGTTAACTCCATACTGCGCCAGTTTCTTAATTTATTTTCACCAGCAGTGGTTTCAAACAATAACGAGTGTATCTTGTTGAGTATCTGACGTATGTAAACCTTCATTTAGTAATATGGCGTTATTTGAAACCTCTTTTAGTTCAGTCACTAGCATCATTTCCACAGGCTCCGGCAATATTTAGTAAGCAAAAGATCGATTTTTGTTCGTCATAATTCTCCACACACCCCAGCCTAATGTCTTATATCGGCTTTTATGGTTATTATTGCGGATATTATTGTTTGACAATGATGTGATAGTTGGTTGGGCTTAAGTTTCACTCATAGCTTGCTCTGACAACCGTTATTATGTAAGAATTGTGATCATTAGTGAAGAATGGTAGTGATGCCAGCACCTTTTCCACGGGACTACTCTGTATACAAGGCATAATAAGGACAGATTTACGTGAAAGTAATTTATTTCAAGTTAAACTTATTTCCAAAACCGGCCGTAAGTGGGAAGGTCTGCCAGCAACCTGTGGATGGTCGTGGGTTCCCCCCGGGCTGTGCCCGGTTTCCTCCCACCATAATGCTGGCCGCCGGTGTATAAGTTCAAATAAAATATTTCCAATAAACCCAGAGTAGAAAAGAGGACGTATAATGAGCTGAATACGAGTGGCAGGCAGAAATCCAGTTGAGTGCTTAAGAATAACTTTCAGCACATATATAAATAGGAAATAAAGGTAACAAAGAGGAGACGAAGAGAACCGTTTCACCATTTTCTCCAAGTGTTTATTTCTGTTTTTGTGGAATACAGAAATGATCAAGGTTTGTGATGTTGGCATATTTTATTTTCTAACTGCACTCTCTCAATGAGTTTTAATCTGACGAAAGGGCGCGGTCAATGGAACCAGTGCTAATCAGACAGTTGACAAATGCGTAAACGGGCGATAAATTAGTATGGAGGAAGATCCCGACTCGTCACCGACTTCCTTGTCCCAGATACCTTTCTGGGAAGGACAGGGCAGTCTTACACCCGTGTGGTCATCAACGGTCTTAAGGAGAGACAGGGCAGTGTTACACCCGTCTGGTCATCAACAGTCTTTTGGAGGGACAGGGCAGTCTTACACCCGTCTAGTCATCAACGATCTTAAGGAAGGACAGGGCAGTTTTACACCCGTCTGGTCATCAACGATCTTAAGGAAGGACAGGACAGTCTTACGCCCATCTGGCCATCAACAATCTTAAGGAGGGACAGGGGAGTCTTACACCCGTCTGGTCATCAACGATCTTGAGGAGGGACAGGGCAGTGTTACACCCGCCTGGTCATCAACGGTCTTGAGGAGGAACAGGGTAGTGTTACATCAGTCTGGTCATCAATGGTCTTAAGGAGGGACAGGGCAGTCTTACACCCGTCTGGTCATCAACGATCTTAAGGAAGGACAGGGCAGTTTTACACCCGCCTGGTCATCAACGGTCTTGAGGAGGGACATGGGAGCCTTACACCCGCCTGGTCATCAACGGCCTTGAGGAGGGACAGGACAGTTTTACACCTGTCTGATCATCAACGGCATTGAGGAAGGACAGGGGAGTCTTACACCCGTCTGGTCATCAACGGTCTTGAGGAGGGACAGGGGAGTCTTACACCCGTCTGGTCATCAACGGTCTTGAGGAGGGACATGGTAGTCTTACACCCGTCTGGTCATCAACGGTCTTGAGGAGGAACAGGGCAGTCTTACACCTGCCTGGTCATCAAGTGTCTTAAGGAGGGACAGGGGAGTCTTACACCCGTCTGGTCATCAACGGTCTTGAGGACGGACAGGGCAGTCTTACACCCGTCTGGCAACCAACGGTCTTAAGGAGGGACAGGGGAGTCTTATACACCTGTCTGGTTTTGAGGTAGGACGGGGCAGTCTCATATCCGTCTGGTCATCAACAGCCTCGAAGAAGAACGGGACAGTCTCATACCTGTCTGTTCATAAACAATCTTTGGGAAGGACGGGACAGTCATATACCTTTCTGGTCATCAACCGTCTTGAGGAAGAACGGGACAGTCATATACCTCTGACCATCAACTGTCTTGAGGAAGAACGGGACAGTCTCATACCCGTCTGGTCATCAACAATCTTTAGGAAGGACCGGACAGTCATATACCTATCTGGTCATCAACTGTCTTGAGGAAGGACGAGGTAATTTTGATCTTAAATTTAGGTCAGGTGACATTTCAGGTATTATAACTGGTTAAGGGTTCTCTCCAGCTCCCCGGTGATTACTTGTACGGAATAAACAAATGCAAAAAAAAAAGTAAAAAACATCACGGAATTGCAGAACCTTGATTTATTTTCACAGTTGTGTAACGGTATCATTATGATGATTATGAGCCCCTGTAAAAGATCTAATTGTCAGGCAGCAAAAGCAAAGCAGATGAAAGAGGATCAGATGACATTTAGCTGTCGAGCCTAATGCATCAGTTTGTTTGTCTCCTGTGTAGGTTTCATTCACGAATGTGACGCCAGTTAGTCCGTAAATAGACAGTGTCACAGGGTGTTCGTGACAGTGGGATTTGCTTTGACAGGAAGTACGTCTTTGACAGGAAGTGCGTCTTTGACAGGAAGTACGTCTTACTGACTGGATGGTACGCCGAGAATGTTAGAAAGTAGGACAGGAATTGGATAGTAATAATATTTATGGACTTTAGGAGGTCGGAGATGTACAAATTAAACCTACTAACGCTGACCTATTATATATAATGACTGTTTCTCAAAATCATTTTACAACAATAAATTTCATAGCACAGAAGGAAGTATTATTGCAGTACATGTGTGAAGACAGAACTGGATAGATCTACTCGACACCGGAAGGGGATTACATCTTGTTCTCAACGTACATAACCCATATCCCCTGGCCCTTATCCCTAAACCATATCCCCTGGCCCATATCCAATAACCCATATCCCCTAATGCATATCCCCTGGCCCATATCCCCTAACCCATATCCCCTGGCCCATATTCCCTAACCCATATCCCCTCGCCCATATCCCATAACCCATATCCCCTGGCCCTGTAAACTTTGAGGGGAAACGATTTTAATTGGTTTAAAAATAACACGTAGAAAAGTTGAAAGAGATTTAGGTGAGAGTTTTGAATGGAACAGCTGAGTAGATGACAATAGTGTAGAGTGGAGACGAAGCAAGTGAAAGATATTGGATCCATATATATGGTTTGATATGCGTTCTATACAATATAATATGTTGCCCTCGCATTGTGGTTTATACATTGTTCACACCTTTCAAAGTCACTTTCATGTTTTATCTATTGTCTAAAGTGAGTGAGTGAGTGCTTGGGGTTTAAAGTCGTACTTAACAATTTTTCAGTCATATGACGACGGAACCCTTAGAATTCATGCAATGTGCCTCCTTGTTGCAGGACGGATTACCGAAGGCAAGTAAGCCGCTCCGCCCGATACGGGTCATCCAGTCATTGCACCATTCCCTTCATGCTGAAGACCAAGCGAGGAAGTTACATCTTCCTTTTTTAAGGCCTTAGGTGTGACTCGACCCAGGATTGGCCCTGGATCTACAGCTCCCGAAGCGGACGCTCTAACAGCTGTGCTATCGGGCCGGTTATTGCCTAAACATTGTATTCTGTAAAAGAGTATGATGCAGCCTTGATCATTTGAAGCGTACTGATACAGATAGTGCCACGAGTTACAGCTGGCAGTGAACACGTCATATAACACACCTGGCTCCGTTGATGAGTCTCTAGTTTTAGATTAATGCAGGGTACGACTCAGAACTTCATTCGCCTGATGTTAAGACATAATGGTTTAGGCATAATAAACAGACATTGGTATACCAGCCGTCAACCAAAAAGGACATTCCAGGTCAACAATCGCAAGGCAAGTTCCAAAAATGGCGTTCGACACAACTACCAAAGAACCAAGCACACAAATTACGAATAAAGGACGGCATCAAACAAAGAGAAGCAGTTTGAATGATGTAGGAAAGACGCAAGGTATGCCCTAGGCGACTGAGTGAAATCAGTATTCAAATCGAGTGCCATGCTAGAATATAAGTTGTCGATAACAAAATATGGTTTTCAATTGCGTTTTGATTGCAACTGTTCATATATCAGACGTGCCGATCTAATTCAACACGACGTATACTTACCCTAGCCCCGGTTAAATGGAATTAGACGCAATCATGAAGCACAATGCCAGAAATTCTGGGCGCTCTGTCCATATTTAATTACAAGCAAATTATTCTCATTGTAAAACTTAAGAAACTTAGTGTGAAGGCGTTTGATGGAATAATCTTGACACACAAGTTTTTATATTAATAACTTTTGACTTTGATTGAGATCGTCACATACCACACAGGAAACCCACGGCCATCCGCAGGTTGGTTTTAGTATATATTTGTATTCATATGAGGACAGGCATAGGTCGGTCAAAAGGGGGACACAGTCTGTACCCGTCTCAATACCTATACACTGTTGATATATGGTTTCCCCGAATTTCACACAGATGTTATTAAAGAGACATTCAAGCAACTCGAAGAGCATCGAAACATCCCGTGAATGGTAACCGTTCCATATGCAGAGGAACTGAAGAAAGCTTACTTGCCTTTGACGTTGATGTAGCGCTTACTAGGTTTAGTAAACACAGATACAATTACTGATGAAATTCTGTCAACTAAATCCGTGTTTACAATAGCAATGAGACTTTTGAAGTTTTTATTAATCCACATACACTTGACACTTAAAGGAGAAGAAAATATAAAAATGATGCCAAAATCGGATGAAGAGCGTTAAAACTTATTTGCAAATATGATCTTTAATATTTTTTTGGATAATATATTTTTAGATAATAATATTATATGTTTTCAAGAGAAAAGGGTGTTTAAAAATATTTTTGTATGGTGGGTATTTGGGACTAACTTTTGGTATTTATCGTTGTTACAGAGTAATGTTCTAAATAAGGATGTGATACTTGTCTAATAAATTTATTTGAATGTAAATTTGTTGTTTATATCGAAACATATACGTTTAACCTAAATTATGATAATATTTATGAACATATTAAAAATATAAATATGATCCAAATTGAGGTTTAATACATTTGTTAGCCGAAAAAAACAAATTCCAGTGCAAAAATATTTATTGAACCTGTGTTACATCCTCATTTATGACATTATTAAACAAACATTCTTTCATCTGAACTTTGTCATGTTTATGTTTTCTCCAACTTTAAAGTTTTTGCCATGGCACAACAGTTCTTTTTCCAAAATGACTGTATTTCTTGTAGTGCCTTCGTTAAGAAAATTGATACATGTACAGGTTTTTATGGTACAGATTCTCCACCCCGCATTAAAGCAAGCTTTTTAATGGGATTTATGCATTTTTGGAACCCAGTAAAGTTGTGGTATATTGGTGTGACAGGAAGGCATGGATATACTAATTTGTTTGAAAAAAATTATTTATTTCTTTGATTGGTGTTTTACGCCGTACTTATACGACGGCCGGCATCATGGTGTCCGGGGAGTCCCTGTTTGAAAAAAGGATTGATTTTTTTTAAAATAGTTCCTCCCGAGTATCTAGAGACTAGAGACATTAAAAAAAGTGATAATCCAAAATTATCGCCAACTCGGAATATATTAAATGGCAGTTAATAAGTTAGCTTGGTATTTTTCCTTGTAATGCTTTATGTTCAAACCTCTGACCCATGGGTCCTGCGTATGGCGTGTACATATACATCCTTATAGCATTTGTTAGATCCTGTTTGTTATGTGACGATTTCAACCAACGTCATAAGTCATTACTTCTAAAACTGGTGCAAAGTTTAGTCCACGAAAAGCCTTCACTCAAAGTTTGTTCTACAATAAGTATAATTCTGTTGTAAGTAAATATGGATAGAGTGTGCAGAACCTTTGCGGGTTGAGCTTTATAAATGTGCCCAATCCCTGTTAACCCGGTGTTAAACTAGCATGGCAGACTAGCATGGAAACTAGCATGGCAGACGATTTGAATACTGATTTCATTCATCTGCCCAGAACATTCTTTTCCTCTTTCCATTATCATTGAAAACTGTTGATTGCTTTTCTTAGTATGAATACCTTTAATTTCGCACTTCATATACTTTCTTAGTTCTTAGGTGGTGAGCATTAAATGTTGGTTTATGAAGTGGCCTTGCGACTATTGGCCCAGGACGTCCATTTTGAATGACTGATGATATACGAATGTCTGTTTTAACGCCTAGATTCATTCGGAAATCCACGTATTGGTTTGCTGAAACCATCTTTGCAATCGACACATCATCGTCATTTATTGAAACAATGATGACGAAGGAATACCCACGTAAAGAATTAAGAAACAGCTTTGGCAATTTTACCATCAATTTTTTTCTTTTAAACCATCTTTGCAATCGAGACATCATCGTCATTTATTGAAACAATGATGACGACGGAATACCCACGTAAAGAATTAAGAAACAGCTTTGGCAATTTTACTATCAATTTTGTCTTTTAATACACCAACGGCAAACTCCAGGAGAAAAGTTTCAGTGGTTCGGTATCTTATACTTACTGCGTGGCTCTTATATGTCTTGCTAGTCATGTGATAATTCTGCACATCTCTTGCATAATAATAGGGCTGAACACTGTCTTGACGAAAACGTGGTAACTTACGTTTAGAAATCGAAAAAGACACGTTTATAAATCGAAATAGGCTTATTCCGATTCTTGAACGAGTTAAAGTGGCTTTCAGAGCAGGAGTAGCAGATAGTTCTTGATTACAGCGAGTTAAACATTGACACTACAACTGGCTATATGTTTTTTCCAATCCGTTAACACAGTATCTTTGCAGCTGGCCTTTTTTTATTTCATGCTGGATGTAGGTTATTTCTAGCAGATTTCGGACAGAATAGGGTTGTAGCATTTTTAATTAGTTACCAGGTTTCACATCTCGTAAATTCTCTCGGTCACGTGATGAGCTGTGGACACAAGGCCTGGCGCAGGAGGTGTACGCCAATCGCTGTGCCGAAGTTACTCTTGTTCTGTCCTAAACAACAGAACATCTTCACCACCGGGTAACACGTTAGTAATTAAACCCCTAGCCGTAAGGCTGCTCGGAAATGTCGGGGCACGTCACTCGTTTACGTACAATATCAGATAATACAGCACTAGCCAGGGATAACACGATTGTACGTCCGTCACCGCGTTAGAAATGTCACATGTGATAAATTCATATGAAATTCCACAAAGGCTTGGTCCAGGATGATGACTATTGAAAGACGGCAATACAGACTTAACGGCCCACGATAGTCGACTTTCTTAAGGAGTGTATAATAATTTCTGTAAATGAAAGGTCTAGCGATAAAGATAACTCTAATTAGTTTTTGAAATTATTAACCGCATGTTGTTTAATCATCATGGACGCGAAGAACGGCGGAGATCAAACCACCGCTGCGTCTGTCAGTTGTTTTTCTCAACGACAAATGTAACGAACGGTCCTCCATACAATAAAAAATCACAACAGAATAATGTCTTTTGACGCGCTGTAGAGAAGTCTTCATCTGAGTGATTGCGTCTCCGTTCACGTCTGTCGACAGGAGGTCCTTCTACATGATGGAAGGAAACAGAAATAATAAAATGAGAGGTTCAGGAAGTTATAAGAGCGAATATGCGTTTATGAATAGATGTTTCGATTAAAGGAGGGAAATCTGCAGACTTGACAATCTTAACCAAAAGTTTGCATCAATTCCAACCATTTAATATGGGATTGCTTGTTCACTCGTTAAAACCCACCGTATCGTACTTGTGGATTATGAGCGGCAGCATCACTGTTTCTTATATACACAGGTGATATTGACAAGATAGAGTATTCTGTAGCAGAGTCAATTACCAGAACTGCGTATGGGGCTAAACCACATACAATCAAATAAACAGAATAACTGGTGTTAAGTTGTCGCACGTGTGTGTTAGAGAATACAGAGTTCCTAAGACAGGAATTTGAAATACGGTTAACCATAGTCCTTGTGGAAAGCAATTTATATTCAGAAGAATTATCGTTGCCTTCACAGTAGATTGTGAAGCCAGTGGACTATAGAGAACGACCCCAGCTGTGGTGTCAGGAGAACACATCTGAGGCTGTTTGTGTATACTTTGTAGTCATATCATATCCTTGGTGTCTGTGGCAGAGAAAACTTTTAACGGAGTGTAATCTCAAAAATTTCTTACTGATACGATGACGGTGCATTTTATGGGCGGAAGAAACCGAAGTGCTGTAGGTGATCTATGTGCGAACCTTTGATAAAGGTTGAAGAGCTTCATTGTATGCTCTTTGCACTCAGAGCATTGCAATTCTGCGTTAGTTACATTATGCCCAATGCATATGTAGCACAGTCTCTTTTTTAATGTTTTAGCGCCCATAGTGTTACAGGCCAACATGTAATGAATTGTGGCCAAAGTATTACAGTTCTGCATTTAATATATTGTGCTCATAGTATTACCATCTCGTGTGTTCAGAGGTGGTGTAAAGCAGACAGTGGTTGGGGACTGTGCCAGGTCACAGTAGTGCTTCCACATTCTGTGCGTCCGCAAATCATATTATCTCTCAATAAAAATACGGGAATTACATCGACATCCAATAGAACAAAAAAAAGATGCTTGCCGAAGTCAAGGAACTATAGGTTATCTTACGCACGACTGGCGACAGCAGTCTCAAGAGATCTATAAGACCAGCAAATGTGCGTCTTGCAGTCAACTTCTCGTTATATATATATAAAGTATATAGGAGGCGAATTTAGCCATTCCATATGGTGAGGTTAACCCCAAACTGCGGTAGTTTCTGTAGATCCTATAGACAATGCTTTGACTATATTTTCACCAGCAATGGTTTCTAACATTAGGAAGTGTACATAGTTGAACGTAATCGTAATAGGCCTCTATAGTGTTGTTTGAATGAATGATTTTGGCTTAAAGCCACATCGGCACTATTTCAGCTATATCGTGGCGTTAGCGTTGTCTGAATTCTCAAGTAGTTCAGTCAGTAGCATCATCTTACCAGACTCGGGCTATCTTTAGTAAACTACTCGTGATAACTTGCCACACATCACAATGGAGAATATATCCCTCTGTCCAGTATCGTATATCCGGTTTGAGGTAATACCCATAAACGCGTCCCACCCTCCTTCCCCGCGGATATGAGTGTTTCGCAATGATATAATACTTAACTGTAACAAACATCATTGTTTGGCTGCGCTTAAACTTCACACTTAATTTGCTGTGACAACCCTCATGGAGGTATTGTGGTCAGGTGTAGGGTAGGGATTTCAGCACTTTTTTCACAGGAAAATAACACCTGATTTATGTGACACAAATTTTCTAATGAAGACAACGTAGAAAGGAAGACGCATAATAAGAGCACGGATGGTATAGTCTGATGCATGTCTTTCTTAAGCCAAGCTCTAAGTCATATCTGTCATATATTTAGTAAATATAAAGTAAATATAAGTTTGTCAATGGATTTTATATTTCTCACAATAGATTCGTCATAAATCTTAAATCAGACTGAATGCTGTTGTAAACGGACAGAGATCTAGTTGTGTTCATTAGAATAACATTCAGAGTATATGTCAAAACATTGGGTAGTGTCAAAAGTGATTATGAAATCAAAGAGTCTTGAAGAAGAAGAGAAACTCCCTGATGATTTATTTCTGTTTTTGTGAACACCAGTATTACTCGCTCACAAATCAGTCGACCAAGTCCCAACTAAAGATTGGGTATACCTGATTGCTGGATTGACTGGAATACAAAAACGATCGAAGCCTGTGATGTGGCAAGATTTTATGTTCTAACTGGACTCCCTGATGGAGTTTTAATCCGAAGAACGGCCGCGGTCTTCGGAACCAGTGCTAATTAGACTCGAGACAAATGCGCTAAACGAGCGATAACTTAGTGTGGAGGTAGATTCCATCTCGTGACCGACTTCCTTGTGCCTTTCCTTGTCGGCCGTAGTCTTGTGCACATCTAGTCATCAGTGGATTTTACCGTCTCTGAAATGGCTTTAACAGCGTATGTCAGTTTTAATGATTTGGTTAGTCAGTGAAGTTCATCCCTGTCATAAAGACTTGTTAAGTCTAAAATTCTGAACTGGACCGTAGCTCACGTACACCTATGTAAAGAATATCTTAATTACCTACATTGCCTTTAATCAACACTAAAGTGTCTTGGGTGGCGAAGTTGTTACGTTAAGAGCAATTTATTTATTAGGCTTTACTATATGTGTGCTTATTGTCGTTACCTTCATACTTGTGAATGCTGTGTGGGATAAAGGAAATAACTATAACAAATTTCATACTATTCCAAACTAACCCTTTCTCTTGTGACGTATTTTTTTTCAAAAGCCAGTCCTTCATGCGACCAGTATTAAAGTAACTCACTTTTTTTTAATCAACTGCATTTGTAGGCCATATAGCCAAACATACGTTGCCGTATTTTAAACCATCCATATGGTCACATTTCCAAGTCCGCGTGATAGCGGAAGTCGGCTGTATCCTATTATGAGAGTGTGGTCCGAACATATTTGATCTGTCCACAGCGATTGTCCGTAGTCTATCAGGGATAACTTACTCCAGCATTGGCTGCTTCCATAACCTTATAAAGTCCAGGTTTTTTTTTTACATTTATCTTGCCTGTGATGTGAATTTGGGATTTATAACTTCATTCTTTTTTGTTCGGGTGTATATAGAAATAATTGGATAACTACCTGTGTCTTTTCCTTTAAATGCATTATTTCTGTACAACAGTCTTGAGGCAGACGAGAAAGGCAAGAGTTAAGTCAGGTACGTAAGGAAAAAGCTAAGGTGATGCTTTGATTAATTTTTTCTGCTCAAGGCATCTGATATTTCTTACAGTTGAGAAAGTAACCTGAAGAAAGAGTTACACTTTGTTTCTCATTAGTAGCCCTGTGTTGTGATCTTCTTTTATCTTACAACGCCACAATGCTAGCTTTTACCGCCTCTAGCAGGATGAAATAACCGTAATCAGTACTGTGTTCCAGAAACGAAATTGGTTTAAAAAGCTGCCGTAAATCAGGGAAATTCCGTCGTATTATTCCGGGGAAAGATTCTCCGTACACTTTCCAGTACGGAACTTTGTAACTACACGCACACTACATGCTGCTCAGGAATAAAGTTTATACTAGAATCCAAGAAACGCACACATCATTTCGCACCTTGTCCAAACATAGTTTTGTGTTGACTGGGAGCGCATGGATTCTGGTGTCTTATCTCCATTCATTGATACATTCTCTTTTAACTACGCCGTTAACCTGGTATTAACCAAGCAGTTAGCCAATCAACAATCATCTCAATCAAAATCAGTAATGTCCAGTTATATGCCAGTGAAGCTAATACTCCCAAAACCGAAAAACAGTAGGTGACGGAGTGTCATTTTCCGTATATCCAAATCACCGTCATACAGCGATTGTCGTGTAAAATTGTTAAACTTTGACGTCATCCGAATAATAGCTCTACACGGTCATTAGAATTACAGCCAAGACAAGACAAGACACGCTTGATTCTATACATTTTCATTGTTCATCAGATATCAGTTAGACAATAACAAACGACAACAAAACTATGCGTAATAACATTTAGGTACATCCAAGAAGGTAGAACAGAAAAGGAACAGTTATATATATATATAACTATATATATAACTATATATATAACTATATAACTATATAACTATATATATATATATATATATATATATATATATATATATATATATATATATATAACACGTTCTAGTTGATGTAGGCAAAACGTGAAGAGCGAAATGCTTGGGATGAGCAGAGATCACTGCATACGAGATAACCACAGGATGCATCACGTCTGCATCATCGGCTTAATTATTAATAACGATTGGGATGACCATTAATCAATCTTATCAAACATCTGACATTTGGAAAGAAATGACACACACTTAGACAGAAGTCAACAAAATTTCAGCAACATACATGAAGTAGCCATATTTGGCGATTTTACAAATGAAAAGTAAGCAGATATCCGCAGGGGTCGTATACTAATTCATTAATTCACTAACTAATTCGTGATCCTATTTCTCAGATAGCCTGGTATCGAGTTCTGGTGATTTCAGCTATTCGCCAGAGAACATATGGGGTTAAAACAGGCAAATAAACCCCATGTAGAAACTGATGGACGGACACTTGATGGCATTGACAAGGATCAGCAATAGACTATGGTGAATGGGAGTGTTACGGTGTTGATTATATCGGTCATTTGTGTGCCCCCCCTCTACTGAGCAATCAAGTCTCCCATCTCTAGCGGTCTTCTAGGGAACGCGTCTTTTGCCGATGTGTGTCGGCGCAGAATTGACTGAGAGACGAAGAGAAACCTCACTAACAGAAACAGCCCACACAGCGGTACTATAGGTGTAGACATCAATCAGCCGTTGACATATTCTGTTCGTACAGTTACACTTTTATAAAAGAACAACTGGTCTTTTTCAGGAAACGTTTCAAACACCAGAGAAGTGTAGGGGCGTCTTTTTTCTTCATAAAGCAGGAATGTAGATTTTCAGACTGCGGATCCTAACTGCATGGCTCTATATGTACATGATTATTTGTTCAGGAATATTTGTTGTTCAAATCCGTTTGACCTGGTACAACAGACTCAGGTTCGTCTTCTGGACGATCCATTACCTCTGACTTTGGTGCACTGAAATAAACACTGGACGTGAGTAGTCTGTCGATAAAACAACACTACATGAGCCTAAGAGTCTCACATAACGGCTCAAACAGCCAGTTGATGAAGATTAGCACTCCTATCAATTCTGATAAAGCTTCAGTTGTAGAGACACCCTACATTTATGAACAAACTGCCAAAAGAGAACATTTTCTAAAACTGGTCGACAGCTGCGCTCTTTGCGGATTTCTCAGTGATAAAATTGCTATCTGAATTCATATGTCATTGAAAACGTCGTTATTAAAGTCATTTAATAAGACAATGTACAAGATGTGAACAACTTCTCCCATTCTATTATGTTTGCATTTGTGTGTATTGTATCTAAAATAGCCAATTATAAATAAAACACGCTGATCGCAGAAATGTGCCCTGAATATACATCAACGGCTGCCAGTAATATGATTTATGAAATTAGATAAGGTTGTTATGGCCTTGTGAGTTTGGGAAAGACATCGTCAGTCAGTGAAAAAGGAGAAAGTCGTACGAATATATATTCTGTACGTGCATGTGTTGCAGGTAACCCCTGCAAAGCTGGGGTAACCTGTAAAGCTGAGGTAAAATGTAAAGTTGGGGTAACATGTAAAGCTGGGGTAACCTGTAAGCTGGGGTAAAATGTAAAGCTGGGGTAAAATGTAAAGCTGGGGTAAACTGTTAAGCTGGATTAACCTGTTAAGTTGGGTTAACCTGTAAGCTGGGGTAAAATGTAAAGCTGGGGTAACATGTAAAGCTGGAGTAACCTGTTAAGCTGGGGTAACCTGTAAAGCTGAGAAACATGTAAAGCTGGGATAACCTTTTAAGCTGGGGAAAAAGGAAAGTTGGGTTAACCATTTAATCTGGGGTAAAATGTAAAGCTGGGGTAAAATATAAAGCTGGGGTAACATGTAAAGATAGGGTAAAATGTCAAGCTGGGGTAACATGTAAAGCTGGGGTAACCTGTTAAGCTGGGGTAAACCGTAAAGCTGGGGTAACCTGTAAAGCTGAGGTAAAATGTAAATGAGTGAGTGAGTGCTTGGGGTTTAACGTCGCACTCAACATTTTTTTCAGTCATGTGGCAATGAAGGACGGATTTCCACCGCTCTTTTATATAGTGCTGCTTCACTGAGACGACTTATCCAAGGCAAGAAAGCCGCCCCGCCCGAGCCGTTATACTGATACGAGTCAACCAGTCGTTGCACTTTCCTTTTCATGCTGAACGCCAAGCGAGGAAGTTATAACTTCCTCTTTTAAAGTCTTAGGTGTGACTCAACCCAGGAATGATCCTGGATGTACCGCTCTACCAACTGTGTAATCGGGCCGGTTGGTAAAATGTAAAGCTGGGGTAACATGTAAAGCTGGGGTAACATGTAAAGCTGGGATAACCTGTTAAGCTGGAGTAAAATGTAAAGCTGGGGTAACCTGTTAAGCTGGGGTAACATGTAAAGCTGGGATAACCTGTTAAGCTGGAGTAAAATGTAAAGCTGGGGTAAACTGTTAATCGGGGGTAACCTGTAAATCTGGGGTAACCTGTAAAGCTGGGGTAACCTGTAAAGCTGGGGAACCTGTTAAGCTAGGACAACTGTTAAGCTGGGATAACCTGTAAAGCTGGGGTAACCTTTTAAGCTGGGGTAACCTGTTAAGCTGGGGTAACATGTAAAGCTGGGAAAACCTGTTAAGCTGGGATAACCTGTTAAGTTGGGGTAACATGTAAAGCTAGGGTAACAAGAAAGTTGAGATAACGTGTTAAGCTGGGGTAACCTGTTAAGCTGGAGTAACATGTAGAGCTGCGGTAACCTGTTAAACTGGGATAATCTGTAAAGCTGGGGTAACATATAGAGCTGCGGTAACCTGTTAAACTGGGATAATCTGTAAAGCTGGGGTAACATGTAAAGCTGGGGTAACCTGTTAAGCTGGGGTAACCTGTAAGGCTGGGGGTAACCTGTAAGCTAGGGTAATATGTAAAGCTGGGATAACCTGTCACGCTGGGGTAACCTGTTAAGTTGGGGTAAATGTAAAGGTGGGATAACCTTTTAAGCTGGGGTAACATGTAAAGCTGGGGTAACATGTAAAGCTAGGGTAACAAGAAAGCTGGGGTAATATGCAAAACTGGGATAACCTTTCAAGCTGGGGTAACATGTAAAGCTGGGGTAACCTGTTAAGTTGGGGTAACATGTAAAGCTAGGGAAACAAGAAAGCTGGGGTAACCTGTTAAGCTGGGGTAACCTGTTAAGCTGGGGTAACATGTAAAGCTGGGGTAACCTGTTAAGCTGGTGTAACGTGTAAAGCTGGGGTAACGTGTAAAGCTGGGGTAACCTGTTAAGCTGGTATAACCTGTAAAGCTGGTGTAACCTGTAAAGCTGGGGTAACCTGTTAAGATGGTTTGGCGAGGTGTTCGTCATTTACATTTAACTTACACAACAGATGCTGTTAGTATGAATGCTCCTCGCCTAACTTGCTTAGACATTATTTAGTGTGAGAAACCCCTTTCGGGTCACAAGCCAATTCTGTCTGTCGGGTGATTTTCTTATGGGATTAGAGTCCTGTGTGGAATATCATCAGGATTCTGTCGCCGATGCGTACCCATTAACCAGAATCATTTTCTCGGCATAGCGGCGGCTACATGCCCTGCTAATAATTGTTTCTGAAAGGCGATATATTCGTGGCAAACGTCTAATTTCACCCATGCGATTTATGGAAAGTGAAGGCAACAATATACTATGATAGCATGGTGAATATTGCATTCTAATGGAATTTTTTCATTTCTTTCGTAAATATTAGCGTAGAAATGCGACCCCTGGGGTCAGGTGGTGTGTGCCGGGAATGGGAATACAGACTAATGGCGACTCTTCTTTATTCCACTTCGTGAAGGTCAGAACCGTGGCACCTTTTTTTCGTCTTGGGAAGATTGCGGAATCGAGTCGAGGCTGCGGATTGTGGACCCCTGCACACAGTTCCTCTCAGGTCGTTCAAGCCGTTTTACCTACGCATGTCAGTTTTAATTATCCAAATGCCCGCCACAAACAAACCAATCTACCCGTGGTTTATGTGGATGTCAGTCTGGTGAGAGGCGAGAATGTTATTCAAAACAGAATTATAACAAAAACTATCCAAGTTATTTAATGAGGAATTGCGCCATTCGTTAGCATTTCTTGATGATTCCTAACGACTTAGTTTATTTCCGCGGGAAGACACACTTTTTGTAATCTTCAAATTGGACTATAATAAATTAAAAAAAAAACACCATAAAAATTCTTAAGGAGTGTTCATAAATGGCACGTAGTTAAACAATATTGGTATCTGATTTTTATGTTCGATTGATTAAACGGCGTTATTCTGTATTCAAGAATATTTTACATCCAATGGCGGCCATTTTCTTGGATGAGTGAGCCCATGGTGCGTGTACTAAACAGCTGGACCTACGACTTCTGCCTGGCGGTTATCGCTTGGTGTGTCAGCCGCAGTCAAAGCCCAAGACTTGTTTTTGCTAAGGTTGTTTTTTTACCTGGATGGCACCGTAACAATTTTCCACGAGTTTGTTCGCTTTGATACATGTTTTTTTTTATATATATGAAGATAGTCAAGTTGATAAACGTAATTCTCTATACACGGATTAATATCCAAGATGCATAACTTACCATTCCATTGAATATGCAGAAGATGGCAGCTACAAGGAATCCCTGTGAGAGAAAATTAAAACAAACTAGAAAGAACTGAATAAAGATGTTTTCTTAAGTACACTCTCTGGCATGGAAGTAACGACTGTCTCTGTTTAGACAACCATTCCTTTACCCAGGGTACAGCGTGTATGAATCCAGCTCGCACATCATCGGCTGCGACCTCATGTCAGGAGGTTTGACAGGTACGTGGCGAGATGCGGTGTTTTCAGGATCGGCTGTCTTCATGTATAGCCGTCATAAACGTAATATTACTGGGAGCAGCATTAACACCAATCCAAAATAGAATCCAAATAAAAAAGAATATCAACACATGAATAATAAATTGTTCCTTGGTATCTCCATCAAGTATATCTCCATACCTTGATATAGCAAGGTAAAGCAATTAAACTGTTATCTAATGAAGGCTATTAAATAATGCCAAATGGATGTAAAATATAAAGCAGCAAAATGTAGATTTAAATGTATTATTTTATATAAATTGGCCTTAGTTATAGTTAATTTGGAAAGGTCCCATACCTCACCTAAAGTGGAAACAGAATATGTCGTTTATGCCTTAAATCACACTTAAAACTAACCGGAGCCAGTTGTGAAAATCACACACTGACGCGCGAAGTAGTCTTACCCTGGTCAGTTATGATGCAATAATCAACTAGGTAACAAAATGAAAACAAAACATGATCAGCTTTAGTTTATATGCAATCATATTATTTCGTGATTATTAAAAAAAATCAGCCTCTCCTGTCTCTATTTCAGACAAACTGAATTGATCTGCGATCTGTACATCTAACACAGTGCATAAAGATTTGTGATGAGACACAAAATATGAAATAACGTAAACGTCACATTACCATATGGAAAATTTTGCATTTTTCTTTTGCAAAACGCAATATCAAGTCTTTGATAGGTTTCTTTTTAGATAAATGTGTACAAAATTATACTATTTGCTGGTGGCCATGTTTGTTGTTTTAAGTTCGGTACATGGCTGTCCTGTTATCGACAGCCTCAAATAACCAACCCCCTAAAATCACTAGGTGTGCTATCTCTCTATTTGTCATCTATGTTCAGCATACTGCCTGATATTTATGATTAAAAGCTGACCACGGCAACTAGCACAACATATACAACCTCCGATGAACTGATTTAGGAACAATATTCACTTTGGTGTAATAACTATTTTCAGGTATAGTAATTTGTTGTCAAATAACGGACAGCATCACATGGCCACCTGATTAAGGGTACAAGAATTTGTCATTTTAGCCTAGAATATTCGCATGGTCATTGCGCGATCAATTTTAACGAAGCAAAATTGCCGTATCTAATCACCTATTTAATGAAGCAAACTGTTTTGTATCTTATCACCTTTTTAATGAAGTAAACTTGTCCAGTATATCACACGTGGATAGGTAGCTTAATTTTATACCTACCTTCATAACTACGTGTATATTTTGCGTCTTCGCAATGAATCATTTTTTTCTTACCTGTGAATTTATGACTATAGATGCTATGTATTCATACACCAGAGCAGCCTTTGCGTCAGGGGATGGGCGATAGATGATGAAGACAAGCTGTATACCGAACAAAGGCACCAAGGTTACCGTGGCCCGAAGTGCTCGACTAGAACAGATAATTTACACAACGACTGGCTGAGACACATGTATTAACAATGACAAGTTTCACATTTAAACCGCTAAAAAACTTATCAAAAGCTCAAAGGTGAAATCCCTTATTTTTACCAATTGCCCATATGTGTGTTCGGTGATGAAGTAGAGAATGTCACAAATGTCACTAAACAGAATCTCATACATAGCTCTCTGCCACCCGTGTCATTTACCACATAACTGTGCATGTAGAATGACTCGCTTTAGTCAGACGTTGAAAATCAGACAATGAACAGATCCTCGCGGAAATATATAATGTGTTGTAATAAAACTATCACCCTGTTATGAGATTAACCTGTCTTTAACTGTTATCTCTGTGAATAGTTCTATCACAGTGGAGTACTAATACCGTCATCACTGCCCGTTCAGGAGCGAGGATGTCCTCCAAAGGTTGAACGAAACGTTACTTACCGGTAACTAGCATTTTCTGTGGCTTGACTTTTTATTCTTTGCAGAAAGGTTTTCAACAAACTTGATAAAAATATGACGTTGCACTGAAAGTGAAAGCAAAGGTAGTTTTCATAGAGGTGAAATTTCATGATGCAATGCGGTTTATTGTAAGAGTGTAACGTACAGAGCTTTTAGAAAAGGTTTCTGTCTTAGTTTTGAGGAATATGTTCACAACGTTAAGACCTGAAATTCCTCTAATGTGATGTGTGGTCATTTTCATAGTGTATATAATATATACTGTTATGAGAATCTCAGAATCAGTATCTCAGAATTACCATTTTCAAATGCATACAATACAAAATATATTTGTCGCAATTTTCATCTGGTTACAGAGAACTACAGGGATATGAGCAAATCATGCTTTGTACGTCAGAGATCTGACAGCGTCAGGGAAAGACGGCACACCCTTGACAATGGAGAATTGACTAAGCTAGGATATCTGATTTATTTCTACATTAAAGTTCGTTAATGACATCGGGAAACTTGCTTTACATCTTTTTTTCATGGAGATTATTGTTCGTTATTTCCGTCATCGTGACAGCTTCCAACACTTGCAACTTCCATCCATATCGAAAAAGGTTACCTGACGACTGTATTGCTTTCTTCTCAGGTCTGTATCCTTAGATGAAACAATTTATTGCGAATCATAATCTATGAAAGTCTACTGACCTCATATTCCTGACGACATTTTTTGACATGCAATAAAAAGAGGGGTAGCTTTGTGCACCTCATCAATATCTGGCCTGAAAATAACAACAACCAGTGCCTAAATCATTTCTGCCACAAAAATGTAATCTATTACACCGAGCTCTTTATCTCATCCAGTTAACTTCCGGCGAAGGGAGGTCACTAGTCACTTACTTATCCCTGAGGATCTGGTATCTGGAGCTGATCGATTTAGGTATATCAGTAAAGCATCACCTATGTGTAGTTGTTCAATGTAATCTGTGTTATCTCCCCACCTCTAACCCAGGTACAGACCTGCGGAGCTAAGCCGGTCGGATCAGCTCAAGTGCACCGCCCGAGATACGAACTGTGATGTATGAACAACACAGAATGATGAGGACTGAACTTACCGCCAGACAAATCAGATTAGGGGTATAAATAATCCATTCGAAGTTTCCGGCGTTTTTCACCCAGCAGCTGATGAGAAAGATGGAAGCAAATCATAAAGAATCATTTATGAAATAAACGGAGTAAACCAGGCACTACGACAGACTCTTTCTTGAGCACGAATTGTCGAGTCAACCAGCTCTTAATCTCACAGATAGAACTTCAAAGGCACGGATGCCATTCTGAAGCTGATAGCAAACTAACCGATAACCTGGGTAATACGTACAGTCCCTGTCTATTTTCAATTGATGGATTGAACACAGTATAAAAAAGGGAAAATCAGCAAAAGGGCTGGCTATAGCAAAATGATAACAAATGATATCTTTAGTCCCACCGCGCGGTCTCGTTATCATTATACTATAAATGTACAACCCAAAGATATTCAATGCACATCTGAGAGCAATAAATACAGTGTAAGGGCATTTCAGCTTGAAATAAGTGAAGGTTTCTCAACTTAAGCAGCAAGACAACACATACGCATATGTATGTGACTACGCATGCAACAATGCGGCAAACAAATGTGAGAAGATTTACACTGAAGCCTCTGATCTCCTGTCTACTGTGCATAGACTGTCCTAATAGCCACTTGGGTATCGAATGGGGAAGAACATAGAAGGACACTCAGGTATTCGGGAGAAAACTTCAGTCTAAAACACAGATTTTATGCATCAGGTTTAACTGATCTAATATATGACGTCTACAACCACCAACACCCCAGCCCATCTTGTCTCTATACGCATAGATACTGATAGCATATGTCAGTAATTTTGTGGATAACTCATACTGGCTACTGGCTTTCGTAATTATGATCCAACGTCAATATGCCACTGGATAAAACCTTTGTGGAGACAGTTGTTACAGGAGGAACTACGTCTTTCCTGGGTCCAGGATGAACTAAAAGGGAAATATTTGTCCAGTCTGATCAGACCTGTCAGTAAGTCTGTGTTCAAATTTGGCTTACCTGTCGTCCGCATGAAGATACCGCATTATACAGTACACCCCCATAGGAATAATCGGGCCCCCTGTAGCAATGAAAACAGTTGCCAAGCGTCTATTAATGTGGTGAAACAGACGGAAGCATCGGGAATACTCACTTCATTGCCTCTGGCGTGTACAACACACAATTACAAAAAGGGTTTCATGTCTATTATAGCGTTCTGGATAAAAAAAAACAGAAAGAGACTGGTGCAATGTACATTTCATATGTAGAGCGGAGTAGACTGCAGGTGGTAAATAGCTACATATTAGGGTCCCATTGTACAAAGGTATTTATGATTTCAGTGCCCCTTTATAGCACAGTTTTGGATCCTAGAAGTCAAAACAAATGCGTCAAAATTTCAAGTTCCATAATCAAACACTAAGCATTAAAACCAGATAATGTCCATATAACGCTGCCTCACTCTAATCATCACGTCAAAGACACCTGACAAGAAATCCCAGCTGACCAGCGCGACGCTTTCGCTTTTACCTCAGCGCTGAGAAGGGTAGCACTGGCTCTTCACACTGCTTCCACCCGGCCTCTAAGGGGCACATTTCACAACGCGCGCACAGAGCATATTTAAGTAGCTTCCACGGCAACCAGTACGGTAGGTATTACATCGCCATGGTCGTTATGTGTGTCATAAGAGTCTGAATGTTTATCTGGTTTGTTCCAGGCACTCTGCTGCCCTCCACTCCTACACCCGATCGCTGTCACGTTAGTGACAATTCCTTGGGTATTGCCTCACTCACCATTCTAATAAATAAAACCAATACCGAGTGTAAACGGGAGGAAGAGGAGTTTTTAGAATCTTTGGTATGTCAGGACCAGGAATTAGTTAAATCGTGGTATGAGGAGGACGCTTTTATTCATGGGCAAATAGGGTTAGTACAATATGCCCATATGTCAACTAATAGGGTTAACCCTGATACCCAAGCTCAGGGAATTACTCTAGTCTTACCCCAGGCAAATATAACCATCCCCAGTATTGACTGGAACATACGAGGAGCTCTGACGACGAGATTGTGCAGGAACAAGCCTTGGCAGAACATCCAGAAGAAGTTCGTACATCGGAAGTACCTCGTAAAAATGTACAGGGCTTTACAGGAACCCTGTCGAGCAGTAATAAAGAGAACATCAGTTTTTCGATGAACAATTACGACAGGCAATGGACCTACTGTTATCACCACTTCATTCTATACGGATTCGTACACTAACGACGTCAGGTTTATCTGCAGCTTGACACGCTGTTCCTTATTATCACGTTGTTCCACGTGATCTCCGAGTTTCACATGGAATCTGATTTGTTCGGATGATTTTGAATCAATTACCGAATATGTATAGGAATGTCTAGTTGGATGCTGGATTGCTTTGGGAATGTCATTTAGACGTATTCACTTAGGTCACTTTATTACAAAGATGGCGAAATTTTCTTCAAAGATCCTAAAATCCTGAAATATCTTTGAGTACGACGTAAGACACCAATCAAATAAATACATAAAAGAAAGATCATAGTTTGCGGCTGCGTCTTTACGTGAGGACGTGTTTCAGGTACTTGACAAAGACTCTGTCCGGTTTCCTTCATCTACAAAGCTGACCTCCACCACGAAAAGTAATACATTGTTGATTACGGCGCAGTACACCATTCCAGCATACCGACAGAGAAGCAAACACATTTATAAAATATAGCTGTTAAAGCAGCTATGCCGATGTTCAAGCATATTTCCATCCTATGCAACTTCACTTCCGGTCAAGTGAATGGCGTCTTTATGCTCTGGGAGATAAACGACTTAATTAGAAAGTGTACATTCTGGCTAGCCATCAATCTACGTGACGATCTACGTGTAATTATGCCAAACATAGTAAATCGTCTTGAAACATCTTGAAATCCTACAAGTCCTGTATTTATTCATAAACTTTAACGACTTTAGACACAGACAAAAGATACATGGACTTTTGAACGAAGCAACTTTCAACTAAAACAGTTTACCCTCGACCTACAAATGTGAGAAAATTGGACAATTTCGCACGCTGATCAAACTATGCGACAGCCGTAAAATACAGAAAAGAAATAAGACCCAATTTGTGATCAGCACGTCAAACTCTTTCCGGGTGCATACGCATAATATTGAAAATGACAGTTTTGATCACGTGATAAATATGGTAATCAGCCCACAGTATTCAACATATAAATGTAATTTTCTCAAACTATCAAATTAACCGCTTTGGAGAAAAAAGACCTCTAAACGTTTCGTACCGATGGCAATATGCTGGCATGCATTGGCATATTAAATGTTATTCTTCTTATGTCTCTAGGGTCATTTTGTAAAGGGTATACTATTGCTTCGGTTTCGATGGCATCATTTCTGAGTTGAATAAGTGTTCACTCCTTGCATTCTAATGCTCTTTCCCCCACATCTCTAGGATGATTTGTAAAGGAGATACGAAAACTTCAGGTTTTGATGATGTCACTTCCGGCCCGTTAAAATCACAATTCAGTTTATATGCATTTATTTTCTAATCCACTGTGTGTAAATTTTTAGAGGAATCATTTATTGCTCTGCTCTCCTGTTTTGTTCACTGACAGCTCAAATTTCCTCCTGGCCATATCCGGGCGCATTTATAGTGCAGTTTAAATCCAATTAAAATCGCTGTGCAAATCAAGCCATTCATTAATTTAATACGCTTTTTGTCACACCATGATGTTTACAAACATTTTGGGGTATTCTTTTTTTTAGTTCTACTTGCGTGTTTAACTAATTTTGACCTTTTATCGCATGGTCCCTTTTTTATCTGTATTAATGACGAATGGATTCGAAGACACTAAAAAAAGTTCGGGTATAGCAATTCGGCTCTGTAGGTTCTATGTAAATTGCACTGGGAAACAACAAATATGAAGAAACTGAGCACAGAACGCGGCAAAAAAGGAATATACAGGATTTGAACCGGAAACTTCCAGGTATCACATACAATGGGTCTAGGACAAAAGGCCAGTATGGCGATAACTCGGCTTTGATCCTCTGCTCATAGATAAAAAACAGAAGACAGAAACAACACATTGTTGCAAGGTTCAACGCGTTCTCAAGCTGAACTACAATATATAGATTCATGCAGTCTTGCACGAAGCCCACATTTTAAGTAAGCAGAGACTTTTGAAGAATTTTGAAAATTTTTGTTGCTATTTGCATGAAAACAATACTTAACAGCAAAAAACTGATTGCAGATTCACGATCCTCACATAAAACTATACTAGACAATGCTTTATTCTGGTTATTTTACAGGGTTATTAAAATTAACTCACTTTTGCATAATTTTCAGATCTTAGTCAAAGATTAATCTGCGTAGAAAAAAAATCCGAAAACTACAAATTTTGGAAAAGATCATGAAGAAAGCATCTGCACTATTTTCATATTCGCAGATTCATTCGTCTTACAGGAGATTCAATGTAAAGCGGGTTTCATTAAATCCAATATGGCCGCTAAGTCACGAGTCCGAATTAGCCCAAAAGTTTCGAGGTACACCTTTAACTCATACCCTAAAACATACTAAAGTTTATTTTTCCCTACAAACGTGACACTGTTTTGTGGAAAAGAATAATAATTGTAATACTGACAATAGGGCTTCAAGGCGAACGGCTTGAACCCCTATGTAATAAACAAACAGTCTTGTATTTACTTCCAGGTGGATGTATAGATCTCGGTAGACTAGGTTAAAGGATTTTTTCCATCATGTACTGTGCACAAGATAAATGTCTTAATCTATAGGACAGGTCTTTGAAGCTATCAAATTGCGGTCTTCCTTCAATGAATGGCCTCTGGCTTTCGATTACTTCGTAAAATATAATGTAAGCCAGCGCTGCCGATCTCTTGAGTTAATTAAAGAAGCGTGTAACGAGCCAATGGGGGTGGATTGAAAATAGATCTATCAGGTAGAAGCGTCCGGCGGGCCAAGCAGATTGATGGTGTGTCCATTTCCTTCCCGAGAGACGTACCACTGGTGGAAAATTTCAAAATATGTTTTTTTTTAAAATTTAATTGAATAAAGTGGTATTGGTTAGGAATTCACCACGTTGATCAAGACAATCCTGCTGAAGTTTTTATGAAAGATTTTCATTGTAACTTTGTCTACTTTCACGTTGATTAAGGATATTAAATGATCGTACTTACCGTATTTTTATACATCAAAGTTTCGGAAGGTGGTCGCACAAGTTGGTCGTAGTAGACCAGAGCATCCCACAGAACGTTGGCCAGGGCATTGAACACAAATGACGTCAGAAAGTGGGCTCGAATAGTCCCTCCGGGAAGACCACGTGATTTCCTGCAGACGTGATAAAATATGCAGTATTAAAACCTCAAACTTTTGTAATAACCTTTTCCTGGAACCGCATGAAATCATTTAATTGTGTCTGTCGAACATTCTCATCACTTTAATACATTTTATCTGAGTCATAACCATTTACGGGAGATAGTTATAGGATAATGTTTACTAATTTATGGATGATACATGCACTGGAATGATCTTTTAGATCTTTTCGTTGTGAGAGGGACAATAACAAGAAGATTTTTATGTCTACCTAAGTCTGGTTAACGGCAGTTAGCTTTCTGTAGAATAAAGGCCATTTCTGTAATGGAAGTATCCAAGTTGAATAAATTTAATCAATATAAAATTGAATATTCAGATTCTGGAGTTATGAATTTCCCGATACCATCATCTATTCATTGGTTGTCAGAATTCTGATTCACATTAGTTCCGGCTCTGGGTGAAATTCAGATGTAATAATATGTTCAAAGTGTCCACTGCAGATGGCAATTTTCTAATGACGCCTGTATCTTCCTGAATCCATTGTATTTTCCTGCTCGCTACACCCCGCCAGAAGACCCACAATCTCCTAGCAGTGGCTACGTTCTACTATGTCCTCCAGTCATCAGTCTGTACTCAAAACTAACGGCGTTGAGAAATTCTGGTTTTCCATTAGTTTGACGCTAGCCAATTACTGTGGTTGTTTCAGAAACTCGCCGGCGTAAGATGAAAGCCCCACAGTAGCAGATATGCTATTGGGAATCTAAAATAGACTGTTCTGCAAGACGACTGAAGCATGTGATAGACTACTCTGAAAATCTGCCGCCTCCACCAGCCGCATGTTCCTCGGTTATTAAAGGAAAGGTGTTCATATCGTTCTAAATACGACAAATTAACTTCACACGGTTTAAACACAGAGCATTTGCCTTCAAGTCATTAGTGGGTGTGCACCTTAATTACAAGCTCTGCAGCCCACAAGTTCAGGAAATAGTGCTCTTGAAAGACCCGTGAACCCTTGTTGTTGATTGTAATAACGGTTGTTCCTGTAGGTGCATTGTTATCCATGACTTTGGTAGAAGGTACTGATCCGAGTGCCCTTTAGGCTGCAGGAAGCTGGAGCCTAGATTCGGCAGCGGCTGAGACGCCATGGGCATTGTGGACCCAAACCCAGAAACAATCGGCTTTGTACTATGGAGTCTCGCAACAAGTCCTTTAAATCTGCTATTTTTACAGTGTGGCTTACGGCGACATAAACCGAAATTGCACGTTAGACGACATAAGCGGGGTGGATATGACAAAGATTTATTAGCTGTTCATTCCGGCTTCCATGATGTCAATACTTCCAAGCGATGTTAACAACTGTCCTCTTGCCAACTTTTCATGTGTTCGAATAGCATACTTCACAGGACAGGCGCCATAATCCACCGATTAGCCACCACTTCAAAGCAACTAAGCCCTCAGCACGATTCCAGACGATCAAGAGCAGTTAGTTGTAGTTAATCCCCCACGCTCATTTGAAGATAGAAAACCCGTGATAGTCAGGCCCATAACGCTTTAGTTAGCATACAATGGCTACTGTAAAAGTTTGAACAGTACGCTGCGTTATTCAGGAGCATGCCATTCGCTTGTATGGCTTCATACGACCCATTACGCACACATTGTAAGTTACCTGCATTCTGTCCAGCAAACATTATTGCTTACTAACCTATAGCCCCCAACAATACCAAATAAACATTAATGTCCCTTGAAGAAAATCTCATGAAATCCGAAGATTTCCTGATGGGTTGATACTATACTTCTTGATAGTATCGAGATTGATGTCAAAGTTTATAATGTTAATATAATGTCCTGTGCAAAGCTTTTGGTCCTGTACTTAACGTTCCTGACGTTCTGCTTGGTAAGATAATTTGAAGATGCATACCTCGTGGGGTAGGACGATGGCAGTCTACTGTATACGTGCAGATGTCTGCTGATAAGCGCTCCTTCCACTGCATGGTTTCAGTCCCAGCCTCTGACACGGACTTCCACAGATTCCCCTACTTCCACGGCTCTAGAGGCCATGCATAGCGGCAATAAGGTAGTTGTTGGAAATGGCTTGTTTTCCCCCAGTACCACATTCGTGTGTAAGTCATATTAGAGAAAGTTCTTTAATTGCTTACAAACAGTTACTCCTGGCACTCCACTTTCCTCCAAAATGTATCCCATCGAATAAGGGGATTATTCTTGTGTAAGACGTAAACCCCAATCAAGAAATTCTATATAAAAGAAACTTCCAGTGCGACAGAATCCAGACTGCACCTATTCGTTTCTAGTGCACATATCTATTATGGCTTCAGCCATTATTATGACCGACTTAGCAGGTTTCATTTTCCTCTGAAAGTGAGTCGATCACGCGTGGCTTACGTTCTTACGTACTGAGCCACAAGTAAAAAATGCTCTAGTGTAGAAAACACTCATTCGGGATCACGTGACTACTTACGAGAAATGGGCGTCCGTGGCTCAGTTGGTTAGCGCGCTAGCGCAGTGTAATGACCCAGGAGTCCTCTCACCAATGCGTTCGCTGTTAGTTCAGCTCATGCTGGCTTCCTCTCCGGCCATACGTGGGAAGGTCTTCAGCAACCTGCGGATGGTCGTGGGTTTCCCTCGGGCTTTGCCCGGTTTCCACCCACCATATTGCTGACCGCCGTCGTATAAGTGAAATATTGAGTACGGCGTAAAACACCAATAATAAAAAAAAAAAACTTACGAGAATTGGCTTGATCGAAAATAGGCTCGTGGATAGATGGACACCAACGTGGTGGTAAAGAGAGCTGGGAGATGTTATTTGTATATCCTATATTTTTACTTGATACATAATGAGAATTCAATAAGAAGATTTTAAAACTCTCCTAAAAAATTTAAGTTCAATCTGGACTGTATTTTATACGCCACGCGGTAAGGCTTATTGCAGCCAGAATTTTGATTCTCTATATACTGCATAGGCTTCCCCACACGTGGTGAAGTCTTCCAACAACCTGAGGATGGTCGTGGGTTTCCCCCGGACTCTACCCCCCCCCCACCCCCCCACACACACACATTATGCTGCCAATCCATAGGAGGACAGATGTTCGAAAACACTCATAGTATCATGAGAATATACAAGTATAATGACAATAAACTCTACGTTTACAAGAGATACAGAGATCAATAATCTATTTTCTATTACGTTCTGATTTCGTCGCGCAGGCATGGTTCTAGTGTGCCATGAAATGAATCATAAAGATAAATGATCAAGTTATGAATAGAACAGTAATGGATGACGATTGATGGTTGCAAAAGATGACAATTAATAACAGGAGCATAACATAATAGAGAGGAATACGATGTACAAATGACAAGAATGAGGATGGCAAGCCTGCGGGGAAATATTGTTGAAAGTAGCCAAGCAATACGACGGGCTTGTTATTATTGCTATGTGCGGCTATTACATACTCACCTATCAGCCAGAGTGGCAATTAGCATAGGCAGCAATAAGGCGATGCTCAACACGCTACAGGTTAGCTTCACCGCCAGCAAGGACCTATAGATCTGTAACACAATCAAATATACATAAGGAGATTTATCCAATGTCAGAAGTCTCTTTCGAATTCTCTGGACACGTTGAACCTGTAACAATATCATATGTATAACATTGATAAGAATCCTTTTGCAACACACCAGGTCAAGTGCAAGAGATACCTGTTACACCATATATTGCGCCTTTGTGGCTACCATGGGCATGCGCCAGGTCACGAGCAAACAACGTCACCTGCAAGAGTCATCTGTTAACACACATTGTGACTACCAGGTCACTAGCAAGAGTTATCTGGTAACACATTTGCGCTTTTGTGGCTACCATGGGAGTGGACCACGTCCCGTGCAAAGAGTTATCTGTTAACACATTTTGTGCCTTTTTGACTACCAGGTCACTAGCAAGAGTTATCTGGTAACACATATTTCACCTTTGTGGCTACCATGGGAGTGCACCAGATCACGAGCAAAAGTTTTCTGGTAACACACATTGCGCCTTTGTGGCCGTCATAGAGGTGAACCAGGTCACCTGAGTTATCTTGTAACACGCATTGTGACTAGGACCGCCTCGGTTGTCTAATAGTTAGAACATCCGCCTGTAAGTTGGAAGATCGGGGATCAAACCCGGGTCGGGTCATACAAACCACTATTACAATGGCATTGTTGTTGTCTCTCTTGGTTTTCAGCGCTGAGAGATTAGGGCAAAGGAAACAGGGCCGGTTGGCCTGGTGTCAGTATAATGTTACCAGGTGGGATGTCATGTTTGGTGTGTTCGGCATGATACTTCAGTGGCGGCAGCACTTTGGCAGCACTTTGGCCGCACGGACTCGCCGCGCTACAAGAAGACACAGTATATGTGCCCACACCTAATGATTCGTCGTCATATGACTGAAAAAAGTGCGACGCATAACATAAAGCATACAAACATACATGCATATTCATCATATATACATATACAAATATATACATACACTGTGACTTTGTGTGCATCTGTTCTCTGCTAAAACCCATTGTCCATGTTTGTTTATCTGATCATTTGAATTCTCTAGCAAAACATATTGTACATTTCTGCCATACTCGTGTACCACCTTGTATGGATTTTCTGGTAAAACCCATAGTAAAGTTGTGCCATATTCGAGTATCACCTTGTCAGAATCCTCTGGTAAACCCCATTGTAAAGTTGTGCCATACTCGTGTACCACATTGTATGAATTCTCTGGTAAACCCCATTGTAAAGTTGTGCCATACTCGTGTACCATCTTGCATGAATTCTCTGGTAAACCCCATTGTAAAGTTGTGCCATACTCGCGTACCATCTTGCATGAATTCTCTGGTAAACCCCATTGTAAAGTTGTGCCATACTCGTGTACCATCTTGCATGAATTCTCTGGTAAACCCCATTGTAAAGTTGTGCCATACTCATGTACCACCTTGTATGAATTCTCTGGTAAACCCCATTGTAAAGTTGTGCCATACTCGTGTACCACCTTGCATGAATCCTCTGGTAAACCCCATTGTAAAGTTGTGCCATATTCGAGTATCACCTTGTCAGAATCCTCTGGTAAACCCCATTGTAAAGTTGTGCCATACTCGTGTACCACATTGTATGAATTCTCTGGTAAACCCCATTGTAAAGTTGTGCCATACTCGTGTACCATCTTGCATGAATCCTCTGGTAAACCCCATTGTAAAGTTGTGCCATACTCGTGTACCACATTGTATGAATTCTCTGGTAAACCCCATTGTAAAGTTGTGCCATACTCGTGTACCATCTTGCATGAATTCTCTGGTAAACCCCATTGTAAAGTTGTGCCATACTCGCGTACCACCTTGTATGAATTCTTTGGTAAAACCCATTGTCCACTTGTGCTACACTGGTGTATCACCTTGTATGAATTTTCATTTAAGGTGAGACACAAAATCCACTGTCTAATCTGGCTCTGATCCGCTCATCCATGGTGCTGTAGATGCTGTTTTCAATACTCCTATACAGTTTTGGAAATGAAATAAATGATACCTCACGGGGTAATCGTTCAGGAAACTGACACCCGGGAGTATGGGTGTTACTTGATCCCCAGCAGCATCGCTTCATCTTCATTAAATCTTCAACTCTAGAGAGATCCCTAGAGGGGTATTTGTCACCTAGCTCCCCCGTGTTGTCATTCAAAATCTGGCTTCCTCATAGGCTAAAGGTAATTTGGAGGCGTGGCGGTCGAGCGGTCAATTCACCTGTCCTAAGTGGATTTTCCTGAACTCGCAACTTTAAGGAACAGTCTTCGACTTTTAATCTACAAACACTCTTCTTTACCCAATGAGGCTCCAAAATGTTGGTATATGCATACTTTTGCCCCAAATAGCAGGCACTTATATAAACTAAACTGTATTTTCCCACCTTTTGATACCATCCTGTTTGGAACTACTTAATTTTGTTCTCACCATCTATTTTGCCCGTTTGACTTTAATGCTTAGCTTACTGACATAACTGCAGTTTAATGCATGATAATGAATGTGACAGATCGTGTATATGGCTGGTGCTCAGACAAGGCACAAGTGAATCCAACTGGTCACCGAGTGTACGTGCATGACAAAAGTTTCTACAGACAGGATTATAAGCTATTGATGTGTATCGGATTCAATACTCCTTATAGGCAGCTTTCACTAAATCTCCATCATAATCCCGACAAGGACTGACATTCCCAAAAGTCACAATAATCTGAAAGCTGGATAATGTTACTTACTTACTCTTTGTTGTTATAACTCCACTTAAAGGCATTTTCTGAGAAAATGCATCTTTTGTCCCTTTGAGTAAGTATTAAAAACATGAGCTTTCGTGTTTTCGTGATTCACTTAGTCGATTGGAACGAATCATGATACACCCCGGCTTAATATTCATAGGTACACTTTCGTGATTACATGAATAATACGTGTGATGTACAAGCCACACAGTTTGATATGTACTACCAAGCCGATTTCAATAAAAGAAATATTTGCTACTCGGATTACTCTCTAAAGGTTTTAAGACATCTTGTCTCGGGTGTTCTTTAGGAATATGTATTCACAAGCTTTCATTCGCGATGGTCCGATGACACTAATGCGTCTGACGACTTCAGTCTGTCTGACCGCACTACTCTGATTGCTCCAGTATGGCTTATCTATGCTGGACGCTCCGGGTTGACCACTCCAGTCTAGCAGCTCTAGTCTGACCGCCCTCGTCTGACCACCCTAGTTTTACCGCTCTTTTTTGACCCCTCTAGTCTGGACCGCTCTAGTCTGGACCGCTCAAATCTGGACGGATCTAGTTGGGACCGCTTTAGGCTGGCCATCCTATCTTGACCGCTCTCGTCTGGCCATTCTCATCTGGTCGCTCTAGTCTGGTCTAATCCGCTCTAGACCGGTCACTCCAGGTTGGCCGCCCTTGTTTGACCACGTTCATCTGGCAACTGTAGTTCGGGCCAATCTACTCTAAACTCTGTAGTCTAGTCACTGTACTCTGGACCGCTCTAGTCTGGACGGTCTAGTCTGAGCGCTCAAGTCTAGCCGCTCTAGTCTGACCGCTCCAGCCTAGTCGTTCCAGCCTGGAACGCTCTATTCTGATTACTTTAGTATGTCCTATCTAGTCTGAAAGCTCTAGTATGTCCTATCTAGTCTGACCGCTCTAGTATATCCCATCTAGTCTGACCGCTCTAGTCTGACCCATCTAGTCTGGTCGATCTAGTCTGCCCTATCCAGTCTAGCCGTTCCAGCCTGAAACGGTCCATTCTGACTGCTCTAGTATGTCCGATCTAGTCTGGTCGCTCTAGCCCGTTCGGACGTTCTAGTCTTGCCGACTTCGACTGGTCAGCGGACTGTTAAGTGCTGTCAAAAACAGACAAATAACACTAAGAATGTTCAGGACAAAGGAATACAACTGAAGCTAGAAGAGTTGTTCTTGCGTCACGGTGCAACGAAAAACAAATCTCTCTCACCGTCAATGTTAAGGGAAAGAAAGGGATGAGATCGATTTTCAGCAGTAATCCTGGCCGATCCATTTAATCATCAATCTCTGATGAGGAGACAAAGAAAAGAAATCATCGAAAACCCGATGGAAGATGTCAACCCTAATACTGGATAGGGTACCGGCGCTCTTCTCCCACGATTGTGTTCATCAGACAGTCTAGGTGGGGGCGGAGAGAGAGGGTGGGTTTGAGGGGGTGGTGAATGCTGTCTGACAGAAAAGATTACAAGGATGTCCAATGAAAATTAGAAATTAGCCACATTAAATGCTAATTTGCTGTATGCACCGCAAAGACCAATACTTAATATGACTGAACAAATGTTTAATAAGCAGTATTTTAATAAAAAAGTGACAATTTACATTAACAATGACATGTTACTGCAAGGTGAGGAAGCTCTGAAAAAATTAGTTACGTTTTGCAAAACAATAGGGGCACCTGAATGATTTCAGGCATAGCCTGGTGCAACTACCCAAGTCAAGACTGATGAGCGGGGAAGTCGTTGGCTTAACAAAATAATGCGCGTCCCCGTCTATTTTTTGAGCAGGCAAAGAGAACTTTTAGCTGTCCGCCGTTTCTCCCCGCTTACCACTCGAAGAACTTCCGAGAACTACCACTAACTTGGTGTTTTTTTTCCGATCTTTTTCATGGACAGAACATCACTTATGTTTTCGACTTCCAAAACTTTTTGAGTGTCGCATTTAGGCTTGGGATGCCTGTCTTCTTTTCACCTTCTCCTTTTTTCGCAAACGACAAATTTCGTGACCTTAGCATTAGAAACATTCAAACGATATTGGTCATGGCATGCACTGTTGGCTGATATTCCAGAAATACGCCGATATTTTAGATTAACTTCAGACACACATAGTCTTACTTTATGATCTCGAGTCTGTGATAACATTACTATCTGGAGATCAAAGGAAAGCATTCATTGCTAGCTTATGCTTTTTCTATCACTGAAGCAGTTTATACTTAGATCACAAACATTGCAAGATGTTTCAAGAGGAAATCCCACAAACTTTAAACTAAGCTTACGTGGGGGTTTCATTATATACAGGCCTAATCTAGAATTATTAGACATGTAAGACCAAAAATTTTCATAGATCATAAGCAGGCCTAAGCTCAGAGAAATCCCATGCAATGTACATGTAAGAAGGTGCTGGCGTGTTTTTCAACTTACATCAGTTATCGTAAAATCACAGAATGACATAAATATAGATTGATTACAATGTCAGGAAAATACCAGAAATTCTTACACCCACATGATTTCTTAAATTCCTATTTATGTCACCAAATATTAATTAAAAAGAAAATCTTAAAAAAATACAATTACTGCAATGCACACGTAATTTTAGACAACAGAAGAATAATATTTAGTCCAATAAATCATAAAACTTGTGGTTTCACATAATTATGACCTCATTTTGGGAGAACTTGTCAAGCCGATATAACAAACCATTTATTGCTAAAAACGTAGATAACAGAGAAAGAGTATACTATTAGTTTGTTAGTAAAAAGTATCACGAACAGTTTTAAAAACAATTAAATGAACGATCAGTGAATAGTTTTGAGAGAATACTGTTTTATCTGCAAACGATTATCAAAATTCGAAAGCCTTTGAACATAAAAATCTAATTCTGTTGGCCTTGAATCCTCGCAGCTGTTCATGATGGTGATATATGTGAGCCTGACAATAGTCTATATCTTTTAAACATTCGCCTATGTTAGCTGTCTGTAATTGGCGTGGGGAGTAATTTGTTTTACACTAGGTGCACCAACATGCGGTTAGAACAGATTCCACACAGTAGCACAGCTACACTACTGTCTCAGCGAATATATCACATTCTTTTTATAACAGAATTTCCTAACATGCATCTCTAAAACCATACTGCTGTGAGATCATAAATTTCAAAAGAGCAAAATAAAATTCATTTATAAATGTTACATTATACTAAAACGTTCGAACAATGTCAAATACGGCAATGTCAGAAACAGGGTTTGAATTGGTAACTGGTGTCGCCCATCGTCAAAACATATTAAACTCCGTTCAATATCCAGCATTCCATTGGTTTTTGAATAATTATGACGTCACCCAAGGGAATGGCTTCTCTGTGTGGAAACAAGGTTTATGGAGTTTAAATTTAAAAAAAAGTGTTCTAACTTCTTTGCAAGAATGTGGACTTCCAACATATCAGTGTGTAGAGCTTGTGTTGTTACGTATCACTGGCAAAGGTAATTTAGGTTGCGAGTATGACTGATTTTACAGACAGCTGAATATAGGCGACTGGCTAAAAGAAACAGACTATAATAGTGTCCTGACCGCCTCATTCGAAGTTTCTTTCGGGTAGGGGTATGGGTTGCGGGAAGGAAGAGATGCGTGTCCTTGCTGGGGTGCACAGACTAACATGCGGGCTTACCTCTATCTTGACGCAATCACCGTAAAATGTCCACTCCATATTTGTTAGCGGATTTCTCCACCACGTGCCGTTGTCATCACAGTCCTTATAAGCCATTGCTAAAATACAGAGGAAAACCCATGTGATAACATTGCTACATCACGGAGTAACAATCATGTAATAAAATTGCTACAATATACATACACGATAACACGACCAAAACAAAGAAAGATGTCACGCTGATACAGAATTTGTTCAGTGGCAAATATTGCTACAATACGTAAATCTGGAAACCACAACATCGCTACATCATAGATATTCCAGTGTTACAACAACAATATAACATCGATACTGATATAATAACACTGCTGTGACATAAATACCGATACTAAGATACTGACATGATCATATTGCTACAGCAATAAGAGATGCTTCTGTGACCGTAATGCTGGAGCATAGGCACTGATATCATTACAGTCTTACAGACCTCCACCATGACGTTAATGTGATATAAAGGGATGAGACTTCACCATTTTAAAGCAAATTTAAATCGAAAGCAGGATAATCAAGTTTTCCAGAAAGTATCGTATTTTATTTTCAGATATGATTTCACCCAGTTAATACAGGGCAAATGGCTGGTGTGAATTGAGGTAGCCATCTTGAAAATTTTATCCGATCAAACGCGCGGCTATCTGATTGCGCGGTCTAAGTTGTGACATAGCCATCACCCATTCACTTTGTAAATGGACAACTGATTAAATTGGATTAGTACGTACGACATGATTATCAGATGGTTTGCAACGATTTAGTTACGTGTAGTAGATCGGTCCTTTCGTACAGTGTTGTGGTACAGGTACGGTCGTTAATGGAAGGTCTATTTCACACAGAGTGTTGTCGTACTGGTATGGTCATTGACCAAAGGGCCATTTCGCACATAGTGTTGTGGTGCAGGTATGGTCATTATCTGAAGGGCCATTTCACAATGAGTGTTGTCGTACAGGTATGGTCATTAGCCAAAGGGCTATTTCACACAGAACTATGTGGCACAGGTCTGGTCATTAGCCGAAAGGCCATTTCATACAGTGTTGTGCTACAGGTAAGGTCATTAGCCAATGGGTCATTTCACACAGATTGTTGTGGTTCAAGTATGATCATTAGTCAAAGAGCCATTTCACACAGAGTTTTGTGGTACAGGTATGGTCATTACCCAAAGGGCTGTTTCACAAAGAGTGTTGTGGTACAAGTGTGATCATTAGCCGAGGGGTCATTTCACACAGTGTTGTGGTATAAGTATGATCATTTGCTGAATGGCCATTTCACAAAGAGTGTTGTGGTGCAAGTATGAGCATTAGCCGAAAGGCCATTCGACACAGAGTGTTGTGGTACAGGTATGGTCATTAGCCGACGGGCCATTTCAGACAGAATGTTGTTGTACAGGTATGGCCATTAGCCGAAGGGTCATTTCATACAGAGAGTTGTGGTACAGGTTAGTGTTATTTACTGACCACAACAGATTTACAACTCGTGTAATATTCAACGGCGGTGTCACAAATTATGTGGGAAACATATACTGTCTCGGCTCAAACCACATTCATTTCCCAAATAAGTACAACACATTCATACTGTCCAGAATACAAAAATATACATGTGTGCATGCAGATGTTGTTGTTCATTTTAGTGTATATTAAGCAGCTTGTAAAACAATGAATGTCCAAGTCACTGAAAATGCCTTAGGGATGGAACTCATCGTATAATGTTTCTGGCAGTAATAATTTTTTTCTTACTTTACCTTAAGAGAAAAATATTAATTTGGCTTTTTTATTACTTTTTTGCGACTACGACTGATTTTTTTTATATTTTGTTATTATAAAGTGTCATAAAATTATTCCAGCACGTTTAACCAGGCAGACCCTGTGGTGCTTTCTACCCTCCACACCCAGCTTGGCTAGAAGGCAGATCTTAGAAGCCACTTTGGGAAAATGAGACTTTCTCCATTTCTTGACCCATTTCTTATCACACAGTCTTACCTTATTACTTTATAGTACCTGTAATTTTGCAGCTTGACTGTTTACCAACAGGTCACAAAATGAAATAAATAATGTCCATGATCTACCAACAGGCCAGACATTGAAATAAATAATGTCCACGATCTACCAGCAGGCCAGACATTGAAACAAATAATGTCCAAGATCTACCAACAGGCAAAAAATCGAAATAAATAATGTCCAAGATCTACCAACAGGCGGAACGTTGAAATAAATAATGTCCAACATCTATCAACAGGCGGGACGTTGAAATAAATAATGTCCAAGATCTACCAAAAGGCCAGACGTTGAAATAAACAATGTCCAAGACCCACCAACAGGCCAGACATTGAAATAAATAATGTCCAAGATCTACCAAGAGGCCAGACGTTGAAGTAAATAATGTCCAAGACCCACCAACAGGTCAGACGTTAAAATAAATAATGTCCAAGATCTACCAACAGGCCAGACGTTGAAGTAAATAATGTCCAAGACTCACCAACAGGCCAGACATTGAAATAAATAATATCCAAGATTTATCAACAGGCCAGACATTGAAGTAAATAATATCCAAGATTTATCAACAGACCAGACATTGAAATAAATAATATCCAAGACCCACCAACAGGCCAGACATTGAAATAAATAATGTCCAAGATCTACCAACAGGCCAGACATTGAAATAAATAATGTCCAAGATCTACCAACAGGCCAGACGTTGAAATAAATAATGTCCAAGACCCACCAACAGGCCAGACGTTGAAATAAATAATGTCCAAGACCCACCAACAGGCAAAAAAATCGAAATAAATAATGTCCAAGACCTACCAACAGGCAAAAAATCGAAATAAATAATGTCAAAGATCTACCAACAGGCCAGACATTGAAATAAATAATGTCCAACATCTATCAACAGGCGGGACGTTGAAATAAATAATGTCCAAGATCTACCAATCAGAATCGATTCTGACTGGTTGGTGTGAGAGATAAGGAGGTCCAGGCTGTGTCTTGCCTAAGCTGAATATTAGGTATGGTACATGTGTCAAAGCATGACTAAGGCTGCAACATTTGACCCAGGAAAGCCCATTTCCATTGTTAATCAATTGGCGTCGATTTTGCATCCCTTTAAGGGTGTATTCGAATAACGAAAATTCACGACTGGAGAATGTCAGTGTAATAAAGCAACGTCTGACACCATTTTATCGGGTGACCTTTTTCGACGACCCACAGGTACCACTGACGACACACATTGATGGTAGTATGTGATAGTAGAATAAATTGTGGATTAATCCGAATGTTCCAAATAAACTGTGTTAAATGTGGCCATCTGAGTGCAGTTTAACAAAACTTTTGTAATTGTAAATCAATTTTTCGTAAATTTCTCGCAAATCGTCACTTTATAGCGTGATAACCTAGGCAAACGTCATTTTCGAAAAATGTAAAACTTATTTACGAAGGTTTGTAAAAATGTCCTCTCGGTTCATCTTAGTCAGGTACAAAGCCCCTGACAGAGGTTTACATAAAGGTTTCAGTCTAATTTCACACTGACGTACCTCAGTAAGTCTTCAACTGGTACATTAAACGTCATTCAATACATATGGGGAAATGGCTATGGAACAAACAGAACTTAAGATACATTTGAATAAAACTCAACCTAATTACTGCACAAGGTGTCCAGCGAGAGCGTTAATTAGTGGCGTTCAAAATGCCAGCTGTAATGTGTAACCATTATGACAGGCCTTAATGAGGTTCACGGAGGTTCACAAAGAGACTTTGTACTACAAAGTACTACGAATTATATATACAAGAAAAGACACATTACACTTTGGTTACGATTGACCGTTACTTTTGCGAACGGTGCTAATCTTGTTCACAGATTTAGGGCTGCTGTGATGATTTCACAAATCATCTGTCTGAATCTGACATAACGTGTAAGTTGATGATTTTTGACAAGTATCCATGGAGCGTGTCTCCAGGACGTATTAAATGTGTACTGCATGCGCGACTCCAACCCGGCCATACATGAGAGGAGGGGTAACTCCTAGCGTTAGGCAGGGAGATTTTAGATTCACTGTCTCACTGATCATTAGTCGTGGAATCTTTATTTATCTGACCTTGCGCTGGCACAGGCTTGTTTTCGTTAATAACCAGTTTTTTTCACCAATATCATGATCACACGTAGAATATCATGGTCATACGTAGACTATCATGGTCACACATAGAATATCATGGTCACGCGTAGAATATCATGGTCACACGTAGACTAGCATGGTCACACGTAGCATATCATGGTCACACGTAGACTAGCATGGTCACACCTAGACTATCATGGTCACTCGTAGAATATCATGGTCATACGTAGACTATCATTGTCACACGTAGCATATCATGCTCACACGTAGACTACCATGGTCACACGTAAAATATCATGGTCACAGGTAGAATGTCATGGTCACACGTAGACTATCATGGTCACAGGTTGAATATCATGGTCACACGCAGACAAGTTTGTCAGTAACTTGATAAAGCTCAGTGCAGTTGTTACTGGGGCTGACTGACTACCCTCATAAAAGTGGAAATAAATGAACAGGTACATAAATAAGTATATCCTAGTTGCCAAGACAACTGTATACTTTTCAGAAGCAATGCTAATTTCTTAACTTGTCTCATTGGCGCATTTCAGACGATAAGTCTGAAAGTGTGATAAATTTTGTTGTCGCTGGACCGAGTGAACGAAAATATGCCTTTAAATGGCTTCAAACAAGTGAACAAGAACGTATCAGTACATATCCTTGTTGGGTCATCAGTTACATTTGCGACAACATCCGATAACATTATTTGAACATGCCCCAAGCGGTAACGTTCTAGTATAAACGGCGATTTCCATGTAAAGTTTCATCGTGAAGTGCCACTGTGAGATGTGGTAGAATCGATAAAGGCAAGCGCACTGGAGGCAATAGCTGTGTACTATGAGGACACAAAAAATATGCACAGCGAAATTGTAGCGTTTATTATCACATTTTATTCATATCAAATTGGTAAATCGTTGAATGAGTTGATAACCACCGTGAACTTGTCGGAATTGGGTCAGATTGTTACGGTAGCAGTTTTGATTTAGCTTTAAAATTGAAAATGGAATTAAAAATGGTAAATATGATGATGAATTTCCTTTATTTATTTTCGTATTTAGAAAAGATAAATCCTAAATACAACTCGAAGAACTGCTAGATGTTTGAAACATTGGATTGTCTCTACATCATTATTTTCAGCAAATAAATGTTTGTCGACTATTTAAAAAATAACAATCTACGTTGAACGTCTCGATAAAATTTTCTTAATTCTGATCCTGCCCTATGATATAAAACAATATTTCAATGCCTCGATGCTGAAATCTGTTGTCACTGATTAGTTGTTTTTTTTTTGTATGGACGCATCTCTGTACGCCTGCCATTATCATCATCTGTGTTAAGATCTTTACATCCTCGTAACAATACCATATACCACACCCCGTATTTCACCTAGGTAAACTTAAGGAGATAATATTCAGTGATATCTCAATAGAGTTCTTCTGACAGACAAAAATGCGGATCAAGACTGGTCTGTGGATCATAGGGAAAATGCCTATGTGTAATGGATGGAACAGGGCAAAATGTAACACGCCAAGTCATGTATGAAAAGAAGCAATTACCAATGATGAATAGACGGGAATTAGCTTGTGGGTAATCATTGGGAAAGTACGTCATAATTGTCGTGTTATCACTTATCGCAGCGGAAGTTGGCGCTCTGTTTCCGCGAGCTGATTCAGAGCACAAAGCAAACCTTGCTTGGTCACGTGATCATACTAGTCATGATCCTTGTTCCTTGTCCGCGTGGCCAGAGGCGACGCATGGCCTTCACAGGTCAGATAGTGATACATTCCTGCTGCTTTGTTCAACAATCACCGGACACACTGTCGACGAAGACATTCATAATCACATAAATCGTCAACTAACGAGGCATTTCCGTTCGTGCATCTTCTAGGGATGATGACAAAATGGCATGACATTCCTGGTAGGAATTTCAGTTTTGCGTGCGATGTCTTTTTATCCTTCCGGCTTTTTCTAAAATCGGAAATACATTTCATTCAAACTCTCTGCTTGCAGACAAATTCATTAAGTTACTCACCTATGTTTCTTGTCAATCTTCTCCCGCACTTAGCGACGGTGACCTTTAGGTTGGATATGGTTAAATGTTAACCACTTTTCATTAAGAATTATTTCTACATCTGTTACGTTCTTCTTAATTCCTAATGCATCTTTTTACTAGTATCCCTTTTAACAGGAGTTAAAGCCTTGCCAAATGTCTTCTCCTTCACCCGCTTATGCGTTTAAAAATATCACTGAATAAAAAATCACTGGCCGTTTATAAAACATGGGAGGTTTCAACACTGGCCGTTTATAAAACATGGGAACCTGCGGATGGTCGTGGTTTTTCCCTGGGCTCGGCCCGGTTTCCTTCCACCATAATGCTGGCCGCCGTGGTATAAGTGAAATATTCTTGAGTACGGCGTAAAAATAAATAAATAAATAAATAAATAAAGCATGGGAGGTTTCAACACTGGTCGTTTATAAAACATGGGGGTATGAAACACGGCCAGTATGAAAATACTTTATTGCGTGCTGCATTCCTCAGTAACTGAAACACTTTGGGGGCAATGCTTTCATGTGGTTTAAGGTATATGGTATGTATGTTTAAGGAAAGCTAACATTTACTGCCCCAATATCACAGCGGTCCTCAGCTGTGGTGAGAGTATAATGTTAGTGTCGAAACTGACGGAGGCAGAAGCAGAAGGTTGAGGGTGTAATGGGAAGAGATGAACAAATAGCACGCCATAGGTGGGGACGGCACCAGAGGACTGAGTAACGATCTTTTCCCAATTCACGCTCGTTTTATTAAAGTTTTGGAGACAGATTGCTTGGACAGTTTGTCTGAACAACACCGCGATGATAGGCCTTTGACGCAGAACGATTTTGTTATAGTTAATAAATGGACAACCAATATAAATGCCCTCCGTTTAGATCCTGGCTCAGACAACACAAGATTCCTGTGTCGATTTTTCTCGAATAATTTCAAAAGGTACAGCTTTATAGAAACTGTCTGGCTCTACCTCAAGGCAATTCAGATATGTTAAGTCGTGGGAGGTAGATGCTCACTGATTATATCTGTCAGGGCCTAGGCATCATGGATCAATACCATTGATTTTTTCCGCGCATACACCAGACAGTGATTGACAGCGCACCGTGTTATAGTGGCAGACTTGACCGAATCAGTGTAACATAACTGACTCATTCATTAATTGTTGATGTGCAAGCTAATGGAGAAAATCCAGTTTCTGTGAAATTGTCGAGACGCCATGATCACCGTTTAACTAACAGACATTTATATAGAGACCTGAGAACAAGGGGCTATACCGTACAAACGAAAAACAAAGAGCTATTCCTGTCAAATGAATTCGCCACTTATTTGACTTCAGTTACATCAAGAAACAAACTGAAGGCATTTTAAATAACTGTTCGTTAAACTCTAATACATGTATAGATTATTAAACTGTAAATCACCGGAAGCTCTATGTTACGAGCACCTTGTTGTACTCCCCAGGCTGGGTAACCGTTTTTCACCGCAGGCCGCGAACGTAGGTGTGATCGTTAGTTCATGTTACCAGTGACACCATTAAAGGAACATGAAACTGTTGTGGTTCAGAAAACTACGGCAGCGCGGGACAAATCGCGTTCCCGCGATTGATGTAATGATGTAATCAACTGCTTCACTTCGGACTGGACGTTTACATTAGGTACATCAAAACACTGAAATTAGAAGTCCAAAGCAATTCTGTTTGAATTAGCAGTTGAAAATATAGTGGCCAGACAGATTTTTTAGAGTGTTTCTTTGAAATTATTTGGCAAATATGGCGTACCACGTAGAATTATGTAGAACAATTCTCAGTCTTGCCATGTTATTTCAATTTCATTCTACTATTTTGTTTATTGTGTATCTAGCATTTCTTATAATTCGCAACGTTTATTCTTCTTATTCTCTTCTTTTCTCACATCTGTAGTAAAACGGTTAAACTATATTTACAGAAAGAGACTAGTAAGTTTTCTAGCACCCCAATTGATTCCCAATCCCATTGTGTATAAAGCAATGTGTTCAATTAAATTCTGCCATCTTCTAGGGCTTTTCCAACACATTTCCAGCATTCTTAGTGCGACAGAGACGAGGAGGTAAATGCCGTCATCAAAATGACAAAAGCTCACACTGTCAGAATGATGGTGAAAATGTTTAATTGTGAAACGTACGTCTTTAATTCCCATGCTTTAAACAGAATTGGGTTGAATCAACAGTGTATACTTAACTTAACGGTATATACTGGATCTACGAGGGTCGCAAAAAGTGCATGTCAGGCCATACTGGAATTGCAACTCCATTTTCCTCACTAGCACAGAAAAATGTGCATGTACTATTGACGTCAAGCGTTATAGTTTCGACTATCCACGGATTTTGTGCCGGTACAGCGCCATCGCCAGTTACAAACATCCTAGGCTACTCTTGGGCGGTCAAGCGTGTGAATAAGCAAACGGGGAAAATGGAACTTTCGAAAGGCGAAGACATCCTTCAAAGTGTCTGCTTGTTGCTTTGCTCCCCAATATAGCGGGATCATTCCAGTGTGGAGAAAAAACTAAAACGTGAAACCTTAAACCGTTTCCTGCTCATCAAAAATAACCGAATGATTTGGCGAGAATCCGGAACTAAACTATCCACCCATTGGCAAGCTGTGAGTGCGACCTGGTGCACTTGACATTACCTTAAACTGAAAACCAGCTGCACTACATCTCTTTTGTATACTCAGCCCGAGAGGTATCATGAAGTTAGACATTTCACTGATGTTTTGAGGTGTGCATATTCAGGGGACTGAAAATTACTCCTCCAGGAGGACTGAGTTGGGCTGACGGTCTAGATCAGACAATCACCGCTCATCATCAGCGGAAAGATTTTTAGCAAATATATTTGTAACTAGGGTATTGTTTTATTCCTTTTTATGTATTCCTGTATTTCTGAATGTACTAGTAAATCAATGTAATTGTATTCTGAATTATTTTCATGCATTGTTTAAACTGAACCATCTGGCGTCGTTATAAGATTGTTTAACCAGTTATTAAACAATCCAGCTCCGGTGGTTTACTAAAATGAAAAGCAATCTTGCCCCGAGCGTGTATTTGACAGCTGTACCCATACCGTGTGATGGAATCATAACGCATGTGATATGACAATTTGTTGATTTTCGTCAAGCAAAATATTTCCGTTTTCAGGTGAATATTACCGGTTTAGCACTTGGTAGACGACGTTCACTGGCCATTTACATAGTATCCACAAAGAAAACTTCGACCGCTAACGATGTTATCTCTTGTCATTTTCATATAACTTAATATGACGTAAAACTATACCCAGCTCGTGTTAGATATTTGTAATAAGAATGGAATAAACAAACAGCTCGGCTTGGTTTACTCATGCACTGATTTGGTTTTCTGGTGCAAAATCACTCAACAGTCTTTGTTAGAGCGAATGGAGCGTCAAACTGCCGTCACATATTGATTCGTATGCTGATAAATTTCCTTTTTTATGAAAAAAGCTTGGGTTCTCACGTCACTCTTTTGTGCAGCTTGTAAGTGAGCGAATATTACTGGTGTGTAATAACCGGTTCTCGTCAGCTGTGTTTGTCTGGTGGAATTATGACAACTTTTAAGATGTTCCAGGGCTACTTGATACCTGTTGGCAATGTAAATAGTTCGATGCCTGTTTGGCTGAGATACTAAACTCTTTCTGAAAGCTTTGATGTGGTGGCCTGCCATCAGAGTTAATGAAAATGATGACGATAAAGATCGTCTTACTGGTTAGACTGTGACTTAACGTCACGAGGCTTGCGAAGTACCTGCTGAGGTGCGATTGTCCTTCTTTTCCGGCTTAGATTCCTTCATTCTATCCGCAAACCTAGTCAGCGTCACCTTCAGTGGAATGTTCTTAGCTACGGCGTGAAACATCAACGAAAGATCGAAATCAATTATATTTGACTTTTTGTCACTTGTGTGACGTAAGTTGATGAGCCAAAGAAGTATTACTCAAGGAATTCATCAATGCAAAGTAAAGGTATCAAATTTTAACGTCAAAATACGGAACACTATTTTACTTGTAAAGTGTATGAATGTGTGTGGAGTTTAGCTTCGTATGCCTCCACTGAAGTATCATTTCGAAGACATCAGACATGACACCCAGTCACATTATACTGACACCGAGCCAACCAGTCATGTTTTCTTGGTCTAATCTCTCAGTGCCGAGCGCATAGCGTGACAATAGCAAGTACCATTTTAAAAGTCTTTGGTATGATGCGCCCCGGGTTTGATCTCGGGTTCTCGACTTTGAAGCGGACGCTCTAACCATTAAGTCAGCGAAGAAAAGGACACATCACGTCTGTTAATGTCGTATCTTTGAGAATTCTGTGACTAATGAAGGATAAACCGAGCTAATGACGTGACAACGGAATGTTCTCCATAGCTACAAATGAAGCTTTAGGAGCAGTCGACGAAATTCAGTCGACGAAGGCCAATAAGTATCCTTTTCTATTTGACTGGACTGATTTGATCTCCAGCCCAGAATAACGTACCTGTAAAGATATTGCGTCACAAATCAGACATTAGTCTACTTTTATCGTTGATGTAAGTCCCCTGATGGGCCTCGTTTCCAGAACAACAAAGTCTGCTCGCTTACGACTCAAGGAGTACTGCTATACACGTATTACTAGGTGCCTTTATCTCTAGTTCGTTGTAGTACTAGGCCTGATTTTCTTCCAGCAGCGCATCAACACGTACCATCACCTGTAAGCTGGACCAGGGTGTAACTTGGCCTACAGATGACTTATGATTACTCAGAAAATGTCTGACTCTGAGCTGCCGAAATGCTCCGGTTCACATGTGGACAACACGAAAGACTACAGCATGGAAAGAAAACCCGAGCAGCGACGACAGTGTGACAGCAGACAAAAGGTCACACGTAATCGGTGAAATACTGCCTCTTCTCAGAATACCTCAGTAGGGGTTTTAGCCTAACTGTCCATGTAAATGCCTAAAAGTTAATGTCTTACTCACCCCCTAGCATGGTAGTTTAAGTAGAATTTGCCTGATTAAAAATGCAGTGATGTTAATTACCATGTACTAGGCGCCACTAGTCCAGAATCACTCAAATGCTGTGTTGTCAGTCGCTCTTCGAAAAACTCTCACACTGAAGGACAAAAGTGATTTTGGGGTTTGACATGAGTAGATGTCTACACCTATACAAGTGTCATCAATGTGATCTGTTGCAAATCTATAACCAATCTGGCAGATGAACTGAGTAGTTTATAACGGACGAATTCCTTCACCATGTAATTGAATGTCTTCGCTTTGAAGCAGAAATACCTCGATCACTGCCTTATATAATTCTTCGATCTCGTGTTATCGTCAGGTAATATCCCGTGTTACAAGGCGGAAATGCCGTCAACTGTCAGAATTTGATGAGTTATACCGTGCAGCAGCCGCGACTTGGCTTACATGCGTAATGAGTTATCAGTTTTCATTGTCAACAACGTATCTAAACATCTTGAAATTCTCCAAGGCAATTCAATCTTCGACTAGCACATGATTCATTAGGTAAACTGATAGGGAGCGGAGCCAATGCGCTATGCTCGAGTAGCATCCCAAGTTTACAGCAGAATGTTAACCCTTTTGTTACAGTGCAGAACGGTTTAACCTGCCACCAAAAGCGATGGCATTTGCACAATGTTTTTTATCGGTCACAAATGTTGGAATGTTGTCCACAAAGTCCTAGAAAATTCAGAATGATTTCAATATTTATGTAAACATAACTGCAGAACCAGTTGGTGTTGTTTAAATAATGGATTGCTTCAGCGGTCTTCAAAGAGCAGGTTGAGAGGAAGTAGCAACATTGCAGACCTGTTACGTAAATAATTCTGGCATTTGAAATAAATCTTGTCCTCCAAATTCATCTTCAAAGAAAACTCCATTAGCAGCCTGGTAACACGAGATAACATGAAGAAACTGCAGAGAGAGTGTAATTGACCTGAGCAATAGGCCAACGGTTCCCTTCTCCAGGAATAAAATAGATGTAGTTTAGATGTATGATCAGACATGGAGCTGTTTGAAGTGTAGCCTATGAACACAGATTTGGGTTCCCACGATGTACCCACAACTAGGTTTGCTTTGAAGTAGTTTAAAAGGTATACATTTTCGTATTATTTGTCAGAACACTGGATGCCTTGACATGCCATTTTCAAAACTTAAACTATATCGTTGGTGACATAATCGGTGTTTTTTGTCCAATAATTACATCAAATTATTCACACATCCTTTAGGCTAAACAAAAAACATGTCGATCTATTCAGACTTTCAGATTTCAGTTATTGCCTGCACCGAATCGCTCCTGTTTGAACGGAATATATCTGTGTTTAAGCAATGCAAAATGGTGATGTTTATACACCTTAATGATGAAGGCAAGTTAGCGGATATGTTACGGCTTTGGCAATATTTAATATTAACACGTGTCCAGGTGGTGAACAGAGAAACTTATCATGATCTTCTAATAGGTCAGTCATGTTCTAGTAGGTCAGTGATCTCTAAAGAGGTCAGTGATCTTCTACTTGGTAAGTGATCTCTAATAGGTCAATGGTACTCTAATAGGCCAGTGATCTTCTAATTGGTAAGTGATCTCTAATAGGTCAATGGTACTCTAATAGGCCGGTGATCTTCTAATTGGTAAGTGATCTCTAATAGGTCTATGGTATTATAATAGGTCAGTGATCTCTAATTCTACTCAGTAAACTCTAATAGATCAATCATCTTCTAATAGGTAAGTGGTCTCTTATAGGTTAGTGATCTCTAATAGATCAGTGATTTTTACAGTGTTACCACACCGCCTCATGTGTGTCCTAATGATTTTTCTTTTTGTTTCTTTCGTTCATGTTGTTGTTTTTTTTTTAGTATCAAAGAATATCAAATGAATACTCAAGCCACTGGCAATAACATTCCAAAATGTTAATGTCATGGATGTTGTGTACTTGAGAGTAATCAATGCACCATGGTTGTAAAACACTAATGACATAAATAATAAATGTACGACATCATGTAGTAATAACATGAAATTGCAATGTACGAAATGGAGGTAATTGGCACTAGCGGTAAGGCAGTGTCACACGGGAAGTGTGGTATGGCACTATATAGTACTGTGTACTTTGGTAAGGCAATGTTGTATGGTATCAACGCACTATCGCACGGTGTAGTCTATTAAGAGAGAGTCGTATAATATAGTGTGGTACTGTCGTACTGGGAACTCTGATAAGTCACGTAGTAGTCTGCTAAAGCTCTGTGATATACGGTGTAGTATGATGAGAAACGGTCATAAGGTGTAGCCTAGATAGACACTACCATACTGGAAACTCTGATAAGTCACGCAGTAGTGTGCTAAGGCTCTGTGATATACGGTGTAGTATGATGAGAAACGGTCATAAGGTGTAGCCTGGATAGGCACTATCATACTGGAAACTCTGAGAAGTCACGTAGTAGTTTGCTAAGGCTTTGTGATATACGGTGTAGTCTGATGAGAAACGGTCACGAGGCGTTGTACTGTTAGGCACTATCATACTGGAAACTCTGATAAGTCACGTAGTTAGTGTGCTAAGGCTCTGTGATATACGGTGTAGTATGATGAGAAACGGTCATAAGGTGTAGCCTGGATAGGCTTTATCATACTGGAAACTCTGACAAGTCATGTAGTAGTGTGCTAAGGCTCTGTGATATACGGTGTAGTATGATGAGAAACGGTCATAAGGTGTCGCCTGGATAGGCACTATCGTAATGGAAACTCTGATAAGTCATGTAGTAGTGTGCTAAGGCTCTGTGATATACGGTGTAATCTGATGAGAAACGGTCACAAGGCGTAGCATTGTTAGGCACTATTGTACTGGAAACTCTGATAAGTCATGTAGTAGTGTGCTAAGGCTCTGTGATATACGGTGTAGTATGATGAGAAACGGTCATAAGGTGTAGCCTGGATAGGCACTATCATACTGGAAACTCCGATAAGTCACGTAGTAGTTTGCTAAAGCTTTGTGATATATGGTGTAGTCTGACAGAGCACTGTCGCTCGGTGACTCAAACCTGTACGTAAACCACTGAAAATACATTGTCTAATGGCACTATCAGCTACCAACAACCATCCTGAACTATACGTTACCTTATTGGATACAATTTCACAAGACAGGGGTAAGACATATTTATGACTAAATGTTAGGTTCGTAGTGATCCTGTACGTTGTTCCTGCTCAGAAGTTTAGTGTATTTGGAAAACACCCTAGTCATTAGACGGAGTCTGTGCACCACAAACAAGAAGTGCAATGACGCTGATACACACTGTCATGTCAGACAAACTCTGAGGTACACGAGGCTTAACCATCCGCGCTAGGCGCAGCCTGGGCCTGACCGACGAATTTGAGGAAAGCGGAAATGAGCTGAGTGGGGCAAAGAAATCGCCAACTTAAACCAGAGTAGGAAAAAGGACTTGTCATAGCAGCTTTATCAGGGAAAATTTTAGCATGGCAACAGCTAAGGTCAAAGTGCACAGAGACATTTTCAAAGTAATGTATTGATCAGCTACTCTTTCCCATTTAAAAATGACACTTTTCCTTAAATAAACTCTCAACAAAATGTTGAAAATCATTTGTGCGTATCTGTGGCTATTATTAGACACCGGATTGTGGAATATCATTGAAACGTGTTTTGCCAATTTGCATTAAGCATGTAGTGGGTTTTCTTGGGGTTTATTGGACTGCTGTTTGACACAGTAGTCAAGAATACCTTTTTGGGCCAAAAAATATATCAGCCACAAAGCCAGTTACATTTCACAATACGTCCGCCTCGTTTGTGCATGTGTTAATTTTGAAAACAGGTAAAATGTCTTCTGAAATTTATAAAACGAATCACATTATAATTTTTTCAAACTTTGGATTCAGATTAACACTATGAATAGCACAGGTACAAGTCTGATTTCCCAAAATCGGCCGTCAAATTTATGGCTTAAATTAACGGGTCAGAGCAAGTACAAAAATAGCGCCTGGCAGTGCTCACGAAATAATGGGGGGGGGGGGGGGGGGGCTCCGTGGTTCAGTCGGTTAGCGCGCTAACGCAGCGTAATGACCCAGGGGCCTCTCACCAATGAGGTCGCTGTGAGTTCAAGTCCATCTCATGCTGGCTTCTTCTCCGGCCGTAAGTGGGAAGGTCTGTCAGCAGCCTATGGATGGTCATGGGTTTTCCCTGGGCTCTGCCCAGTTTCCTCCCACCATAATGCTAGCCCCTGTCGTATAAGTGAAATATTCTTGAGTACGGCATAAAACACCAATCAAATAAATGAATAAAATACGTGAAATAATGGACGTCTGTCAAAAGAAAATGTAACCATTTTGTTAGGTAAACGGAAGGAAACATTGTCGAGTTTGCGCGCTTAATGACATAGCCAAAAGAAGAGGAAACTGTAGAAAAGCAACATCTTAAAGTCACGATTGATATTACTCCGCACACTGATATTACACCGCACAAGCAGATATTACACTGCACACTGATATTACACGGCACATGCAAATATAACACCGCACACTGATATGACACCGCACACGCAATAACGCTATTTCTCCTGGCCATATTGTGGTTCAGACGATCAGGGTTAATGTCGTTACAAATGGAGCGGTCATCCAAAAGACACTTCACGCAATTTAAAATTTGACAAATGTCCAGATTTGCCTTTCAACTTAAAGCTATTTTTACTTCCGAGTTTACAGTTGCCAATCGCCTGATAATTGAAAACATTACCAAAACAAAAAAACATTTTACGCCTTTTTTTCAATCTGAAATTTCCTACGCTTGTCTTTCACACTTAAACTTCACAATTCATACATACTCATGTTTGCCCTATGGTTCTTCAACAAAAAGTAATTGTTTTCTTAGCGGTGATATGACCATTCGAAAATAATATTACAAAACCTCACGCAACGGAAAAGAAACAGTAGTTTACCTACCTCTTGAAGACCATATCATGATAATGAGTCGTCATATAGGTGGCTTACCTGTTGGGTACACGTGCTGGATAAAGGTGGGGCAATACTGATATATCCTCATGCCCGTGGGAGCGGGGTCCCAACAGGCGTAGCCGTCCCATGTCCCGGGACAGTAGTCCTGTGACCCACTCCCGGGATGAGGATGTTTTTCACAACACTGAACCGCCGCCGAACAGCAGGTCTGCCATCTCTCACACTCGTCACTGGACAAAGTTTGACACACAGTCTCCACAGTGAAGTTAGCGGGCACAGTTTTGGGCATCTGAGGAGGTTGACCTTCCATCTGGACCCAAGTGCCATTCCAAGAGGATTCCTCCCCGTAACGTAAGAACTCCGAGTTCTGGACTTTACCCTGGAATAAATACCAGTAACACATCAGGCAGCTCCATTGTTTGTAGTAGGAGAACTCGTGCAGGTTAAAGCGATCTCGGCAGAGCATGGTGGTTGGAGAGCGGACGGACTGCTGTGGCCTGTCCTTGCTCACTGCTGCCCGTCATATATCGATCTGAAGGGCGAATCCTGGCTTATACCCACCGACTTATCATGAGCTGTAGCCACACGTCAGCCACTACCCCTCCGCGCCACTTGTCCTTCACCTGAATTTGCAAAGTGTTTCTCAGATGTCAATCGGTTGTCAGCTGCTGTACGCCTCCCTGACGATCGGGGCACAGCCCTGACAGAACAATGGCCATGCTAACGTCCTGTGTGTCCACGTTACCAAAAACACATCTTCCGCCGTTATGCGAAACCCCTGATGAGGCTGAAGGAAACTATTGAACAATCAGTAAAACTAGCAGGTGAGAGAACAACGGGGAAATCTTGATCAGAAAACGGACATTTTTACTAGACGTAGTTTTTGTGTTGTCCTTGTCCCAATGCATCGGACAAAGTTCACAGAATAACTTAGCGATTTGGTAGTTTAATGAATCAAACAGGCCAACAAACCAAAAAAAAGTAGAAATAAAAAATCTATAAATAAATGTCCTCGACAATAGTTGACTTTTTATGACAGTTTTAGCTGATCCAATAATTTTCCTCCACAATTTGTCTACCCTTGTCAAACAGCGGCAGATATGTTCTCTATGCATGCCTTTTGGATACGCTCTCATGAAGAGTAGTGTAATTATCCAGGCCTCTAATGGAATACTTCTGATAGTCATCGATTGAAATATATATCCGTCCTGCAACATGCCTTTGCTTTAGCTTTTAGCCATTTTGTGTTGAAACCCCCTATCAGCTGACAGCATAAGTAATTTATGTCTAAATATTATCCAGAAGAGAGACCTGTACCTAACTAGATATCACGGCAAATCCTGTGTAGTGAAAGAGCGCCGTCATCTTGTTGCACTGTCTTGTCACAACTAATCTCCTGTATATGTATCTCCACGTGCTATTTTCAGCATCAGCTTTAGGCCGACTTGTTGAACAATTCTGGAATTCTACTTACTTACAACATTTGCAAGGACAGCACGTTTGAAGACACATGCTGAAACTTACAATATGAATGGTGATTGTATGACTCGAACGTAAAACTAAACAGTGATATAAACAGCTGTGTTCATAGACGTGTTTTTTTTTTAAATAACGTCCGTTACTTCGTGTAATTTTATATGTTATCACTTTCATATGGAACATCATATGGTTCACTTGTCCCGACATTGCCATGATGGGGCTGCAGTATTTATAACGTGCCGTTAAGCCTTAATCATTCATTGTCATTGTACTGTTATGTAAAATGTATAGTGTTCCGGGGTGAGGCCTCCATGGCTCAGTTGACCCAGGAGCCTCTCACCAATGCGGTCGCTGTGAATTCAAGTCCAGCCCATGCTGGATTCCTCTTTTGGCCTCTTGGGACGGTCATCTAGCAGCCTGCAAAAGGTCATGAGTTTTCCCCCGGGCTCTGTCCGGTTTCTTCACACCATAATGCTGTCCGCTGATGTATAAGTGACGTATTCTTGAGTACGGCGTAAAACACCAATCAAATAAATAAACAAATAGTGTACCAACTTAGACAATGAAGCAAATTTACTAACAAGGTAATTAATTGGCATCATCTGTAGCTTTACATAATACTGGTACTATAAGAAATCCCTCACAGGTAATATCGTGTTAAGGAAATAGCCGCAATCGGCAATAGCCAATCTAATCAACAAACGGAGGATAATTGATTTCTATCGGTGACGTTACCACCATGACCGGTCCTTACGGTCAGGCTTTCTATTCCTTTCATGCATAAGAAAAGTCCATCAGTCACTAACTGCTGACAAATTACATAAGAAATGCGTGGAACGACGTTGGGAATGGAGTTGAGGAAGACCCAAGGCTGATGATTACCTTGTCTGTTGAGGAACACTGTCCCCATAATACTTCAGCCTCTGCACGCCACCTCCAAGGGATTAGACCTCGGAGGAGCCTAGCGTTGTGAGAAACAGTACCACCATAATACTTCAGCCTCTTCGCGACACCCGCGGGCTTACCGCCGAGACGAGTTAAAGGTTAGCTGTTGTTATGTCGCTTATCGGTAGGCTATTTTTTCTCGGATGTGTTTTAAGTGATCTCCAATATCCGGTCTCCCTCATCTTCCGTGGGCAGAGTGCGATAAGTGGATGAGATGAAGCCAAACTTTGAGGACGAGGGTGTGATACGAGGCTGGCCTGGGGGCAGTGAAGGAGGAGAGGGCCAGCCACCCCCGGGCATCTCATGTGAGGCATTGGGGAAAGGGGTCGATCTGTCAACAGCCTGCTCTAACACAGCTCACCTGTCTATCAGGCTGTCACTAGAGGCACACAGAATCCCTGGACACATTTTACTCTTTACGCTTAGCTTGGAGCTTTTAGAGGAATTTACTCTTGACGTCGTCTTGGGAAAGCGTTTGTGGATTAAAGTACGACTAGAAAATAACGCTGTATTATGTCTTCGTTCAGCCTTCACGAAAACAGCGTAATTCTTTACCCTCTGGCCTCTAATGAAAAATTCAACGTTTGATATTGAAAGGAAAATTGGAAGCCACCTACTCCTGGGCAAAGCGTTAGCGCTGAGACTCCAAAGCTGTGTTGTTTATAGTGATAGCCAATTCACATAGCACCCTGTTAAAATTGAAATCACCTTTAGAATAGGATTTTTTTCTACTTTTGAAAATTTGCCATTTAGCCAAGAGTTTTGTGTTGACTAGTGATGACGGTAGTAGTCATTGTGGTGAATGAGGTTTGGGGCCTGAGACATCTCTGTAATGACCAGGAGCAGAGAGACTATTTTAGTCATCCTTTGACGTCAGCGCAACCACGAACGTCCTTTAAAAGTTTTCCTACATATAAGGAATTAACATCAGAAAGGAACACAGCTGTAAAAAGATGACGGTTACATAGTGTAGCAGAAGGTGGTACACAATGGTAATCAAGAGGATTTTTTTTTAAAAGTCTGCAAAAAATGAATGATTTATTTCACTTATTTTATTTGAAAAAAAAATACACCTTGTGACCGTTTCTCATCAGAGTACACGTTATGTTTTACACTATACTGAATAGTATTTCACTTATACGTCAGCGGCCATCATTATGGTTGGAGAAAACCAGTCAGAGCCCTGTATAAGAATGAAAGATAATTTCCATCTTTATCGCAAAAAATTACATACATACACACTTAATTGGTGTAAATTCATTCAGGTGGTTGAATTCTCAGGCGAATGCATTATGACGTAACATTCGTGACTAAGACTGTTCTTATGCAAACTTTAACAACCACCTCACGAGCAAAGCGACCAGCAGCTTCTATGAAGCTTTCTATTTCCTGTAAACCTATAGCTATTCTATAAAAAGAATTGTGTACATTTTACTTCTTCTTTGAGCTCGTCTCTCCGTTTGGATTTTCATTATTTCCCCTAGAGGTCTCTTCCAATTTGTTGAAATTCGCTGACTTAAAAAAACTTTATTGTGAATAGAACTTGTGACATCAAACAAAAACGACAGTATATCTTATTTCCCTCAGGCAGCAACGTCCGGTTGGAAATTAACGTGAATGCTCAAGGACTTCTAACCACTAAAAGCCTCGAACTAGTTTTAGTCATCAGATGTAGCCTCAGCGCTTCAAACAATTTGACACTGGTTTTTGTTGTACAGTTGTGTGGTTCAATGTGCTTTTGAAAACTTTGTCCGGAACTCGGCCATCAGATTATTGCATATACTTTTACTTCTTGTAGCCTCACATGTATGCTCAGGTAAATCGTGGATGGACCAATTCCCATACAATGACAATAAAATTGTTGTCACATTTCTGAATGGCGTAAGATCTACTAAGGAACGGAGGGAAATATTCAGGCTCTAGGACACGCTCGCCGTCCTTGAGTGCGTTGAAAAACAACCCTCATTAATTCAGAGTAGACTGCGAACAAACGAAGCCACTGCTGCCAGACGCTTGCGAGGTGAGCTGTGGGAGGTTTGTTTGGCCTCTGTGTTACTTCTGCCTAATTGTAAAGACAACATGGCTATCTTGTGCATCGTCCACTTTCCGGTCGGACACAAGCCATTTCCGGGCCGGTTTTAGCATCATGTATTGTCCATGCCAGAAGAGTGGCCTGGAGAGAACATCTCGTGATTTGCCTGTGATTGGTCACACGGTGCAAATATGAAACCTCCGACTACTGACACGAACCAGTTTAGCTGCTGACTGCTGATGAGGGGGAGATACCGCCTGACAAATCTACAACACTAACGTCATGGACTTGTCGCTGATTGTCCGTCTGACAAGTCTTACTTTTCAATAACTACCAGCTGGCATTTAAAGAAATGCATAATACATGATTGCGATAAGGGCCTGGCTTGTCCTAGCCTTTTCCTTGATCATAACATCCACCCTTTGATATTTTCGTATTCACAAGTCTGGAGAACAAACACATCTGAAAACAAGTAAACAAAATAACCACTGACTGCCCTCAACTACAGAAAATAGCCCTCAGCAGCAGGTGAAAACTCTCTTAAATGGCCGACGATCGACATGTCCTTAAGTATGCAAGCACACTAGTGAGGATGCCACATATAGGTGTGAGAAGATGGGCTGTCTGATTTCTTTAGCGTCATGTTCAAAACATTTTCACTTATTTGATAATAGGTGGAGGAAACTGGAAAGCTTTGAGTAAACTAACCAAATCCTTACGAACCTTTCATCGTGTGATATACTGTCATATTGGTCGAATACTTACAAATCCTCAGTAGGTATTATACCCGATCCATGTCCGTATTTTCCGGGGTAAATACAAACCCTTAATGGGGATATTGCCGACACGTGTCCATATCCGGGCTATGTACAAACCCTTAGTGGGGGTATTGCCGACCCGTGTCCATATCAGGGCTATGTACAAACCCTCAGTGGGGATATTGCAGACCCATGTCCATATCCGGGCTATGTACAAACGCTCAGTGGGGATATTGCCGACACTTGTCCATATCAGGGCTATGTACAAACCCTTAGTAGGGATATTGCCGACCGGTGTCCATATCCGGGGTAAGTACAGACCCTTAGTGGGGATATTGCCGACTCGTGTCCGTATCCGGGGTAAGTACAAACCCTCAGTGGTTATACTGCCAACCCGTGTCTGTATCCGGGGTAAGTACAAACCCTTAGTAGGCATATTGCCGACCCGTGTCCGTATCCAGGGTAAGTACAAACCCATGGTGGGGATATCGCCGACCGGTGTCCATATCCGGGGTAAGTACAAACCCTTACTGGGGATATTGCCAACCCGTGTCCATATCCATGTTAAGTATAAATACACAGTGAGGATAATACCCTACCCGGGTTCATATCCAGACATCATATCCATATCCAGTAAAAGCCATCAGTTGTGATACCTGCCATGTGGCCTATTTCATTATTTTGTAAGGTTTACACCCTCAGTGGGGTTATGACTTAGGCTCTGTTTATTTTCGTGAGGATAAAATTCCACAGTGCATGAGGGGCACCCAAAGCTGGAAAAAGCATGACTGTTTTGTATTTCCTCTGTGAGTAACACCAACACCGGGAAATTAACCTACTGGTTTTGGTATTTTCCCACTGCGGGAATTACTTGGCCGGCTTGGTAGTTCCGTAGTAAGTATACATCCACAGTTATGATAGCCCAAAGGGGATTGATAATTCCAGCCAGCTTGCTATTTTCGTAGTGGATACACACAAGAGTAGGAAATACGCAGCGGGCTTGTTAGTTCCATAGTAAGTACATACTCAGAGTTGGAAATAGCCAGTTGGATTTTTAGTTCTGTAGTAAGTACACGTTCGGAGTAGGAAATACACAGCAGCCTTGGTAGTTCCGTAGTAGGTACATTCCCGGCGTAGAAAATGCCCTGTCGGTTTGGTAGTTCTGTAGTAAGTACACGCCCAGGGTAGGAAATACCCAGCCGGCTTGGTAGTTCCGTAGAAATTACACACTCGAAGTAGGAAATGCCATCTCGGCTTGGTAGTTTCGTAGTGAGTACACATTCGGAGTAGGAAATACCCAACCGGTTTGGTAGTCCTGTAATAAGTACACACATAGAATAATAAATACTCTGTCGGCTTGGTAGTAGGAAATACCCAGCAGATTTGGTAATTCCGTAGTAGATGTATACTCAGAGTACGAAATGCCATGTCGGCTTGGTAGTTCCGTAGAAATTACACACTCAAAGTAGGAAATGCCATCTCGGCTTGGTAGTTTCGTAGTGAGTACACATTCGGAGTAGGAAATACCCAACCGGTTTGGTAGTCCTGTAATAAGTACACACATAGAATAATAAATACTCTGTCGGCTTGGTAGTAGGAAATACCCAGCAGATTTGGTAATTCCGTAGTAGATGTATACTCAGAGTACGAAATGCCATGTCGGCTTGGTAGTTCCGTAGTAAGTACACACCCGGAGTAGGAAATACCAATCCGGCTTGGTAGTTCCTTTGTAAATACACACTCGGAGTACCAAGTACCCAGCCGACTTGGTAGTCCCGTAGTAAGTCCCACACCCAGGGTAGGAAATACCCAACCGGCTTGGTAGTTCCGTAGAAATAACAAATTCTACAACACTAAAGTCATGGACTTGTAGCTGATTGTCCGTCTGAAAAGTCTTACTTCTCAATAACTACCAACTGGCATTTTAAAGAAATGCATACTCGGGATAGGAAATGCCCTGTCGGCTTGGCAGTTCCATATTAAATACAAACTCGGAGTAGGAAATACCTAGCCGCCTTGGTAGTTTCGTAGAAACTACGCACTCGGAGTAGGAAATGCCCTGTCGGCTGGGTAGTTCCGTTGTAAGTACATGCCCAGAGTAGGAAATACCCATCCAGCTTTGCAGTTTCGTAGTGAGTGCACACTCGGAGTAGGAAATACCTGGCGTGTTTGGTAGTTCTGTATTAAGTACACACACAGAGTAGGAAATGCCCAGCCGGTTTTGTAGTTCCGTACAAAGTACACACCCATCCGGCTTGGTATTTCCGTAGTAAGTACACACCCGGATTAAGAAATTCCCAGTCGACTTGGTAGTAGGAAATACCTAGCGGGCTTGGTAGTTTCGTAATAAGTACACACACAGAGTAGGAAATACCCAGTCGGCTTGGTAGTTCCGTAATTAGTACACACCCGGAGTAGGAAATATCCAACCGACTTGGTAGTTTCGTAGCAAGTGTATACCCAGAGAAAGAAATACCCAGTCGGCTTGGTAGTTTCATAGCAAGTACGTACCCAGTGAAGGAAATACCCAGTCGGCTTGGTAGTTTCGTAGAAAGTACACACCCGGAGTAGGAAATACCCATTCAGCTTTGTAGTTCCTCAGTAAATACACTTGGTAGTGCCGTAGTAAGTACGCACATGAAGTCCAAAGTACCCAGTCGGCTTGGTAGTTTCGTAGTAGGTACACACACGGAGTAAGAAATATCCAGCAGGCTTGCAGATTCTATAATAAGTACACACTCGGAGCAAGAAATACCCAGGCAGTTTGGTAATTCCGTAGTATGAACACACTTGGAGTACCAAGTACTCAGTCGGCTTGGTAGTTCCGTAGTAAGTACGTACCTGGAATAGGAAAAACCCATCCCAGAGCCAGAACCAGAGCAACTTAGTTTACCGAGTGTTAACGTTCTGGTCAAATGTTACTCGATAGGTTGACATATTTGTATGTCTACCTGTCGACACACTTGATAAGTGTAAATAAATCGAAACATCGTGTTAATAAACCAATAAGTTGTAAATCCATGAGAAAGACTTTCCCAGTGGACACATGCGTAGTTAAGTTAAAACCCACAGTCCGAAAATAGTTGTCAGGCTGGCATTTTCCTTGTAAATATAAATTCATTTGATAGTAGTTTATGTGAAATTCGATGATTGCGAGGCACAGTGTTGAATGTGACAAGACACTGTAGTCATGCGTGTAAGGCACAGTTTTGAATGTGACAAGACACTGTAGTCATGCATGCAAGGCACAGTGTTGAATGTGACAAAACACTGTAGTGACGCGTGCAAGGCACAGTGTGGATGACTCTAAGACGCAGTAGGCCTACTTCTTCATAGCATTGACACGACATTAAACTCCAAGCACCCACTCACTCATAGGGTTGCAAGCACAGTATAGATGATTATCGCGATAAGCTAAAGAAATATCGCGGAATATTGATAAGTTCATTACTCTCCTACATTTTTAACAAAACACAGCATTTTCTGGAACAAACACTTCATCGTATTTGTGGAGCAGAGAGTCCTTGATCACAAGGTTTAAACAGGCCTTAAGCCACCGATTGTGGGCATTCCTCTTATCTAACTGTCATGTTATGTTAACTAAGTTGATGTAAAATCCGTCTCACAGTAACCTTTCCGTATCTATGTGATGTGTTTTTCCTCGGATAAAATCCCCTAACCGATAGAGAGATCAACATGAATCATCCACGCCACAGCATGTATGTTTTTCATAACATTGTATATTTAACGACTCGTATATCTATATGTAAAGTCGACACCCTGATTGTTTCGCCCGTGTATCTGTATGTGATATGTAATCTCGACATCATGACCCGTATATCTGTATGTGACGTGTAAACTCGACACCACGATTGTCTCAACCACATATCTGTATGTGACGTGTAAACTAGACACCATGATTGTCTCGCCCGTATATCTGCATGTGATATGTAAACTCGACACCATGATTGTCTCACCCGTATATCTGTATGTGATGTGTAATCTCGACACCCTGATTGTCTCTCCAGTATATCTGTATGTGATATGTAATCTCGACACCCTGATTGTCTCGCCCGTGTATCTGTATGTGATGTGTAATGTCGACACTCTGATTGTCTCGCTGTTTCAGGATCAATTAGAATGGAGGCTAGTCGGTATAATTTGGAGAGTTCTACCCCAGCTATACGCGCGCACAGGACAGCAGACAAGGAGAAGCTGTTATCACCTAGAGGAAGTTGTTAAGTACAAATTTCCACAGAGACAGATCGACATGATCTTTTTTCAGCATGCACGTTTCCCTAGAACGTTTCATTAAGGCTATTGACACAGTTTGAACGTGATGTTATTTCTCTCGGTTTATTCTAACAGCAATGTGGGATACAAATATTAGTGTTTGCATCCATCAAGAATATAAATATGTTTAAAATTTAATACATTTTGCATATTTTGTTTGAGGACATGTGTTACCCCCCCTCGCCTCCTAACTACCCCCCCCCCCAAAAAAAATACTGTTAGTTTGTTGAACAGATTTTGTAATTTAGTCACGTGACAAACAAAACGTAACTCGCACATTCAGTACAATGATGTAATGACGACACCACTGGCGTTGCAGTACGATTTAGTCACGTGGGTTTGATACTGATGCTGATGGAACTCCTGTGACAACATATAGTGAGGGACATCAAAGACAGGTCACCATGAAAAATGCTCTTGGTGTAATGATTGGTGCATAAGTGTGTGCTCAAGAATTTTCCAGAAAGTTACATTTGTGGTGCAGTGATTATCTCGCTCTACAGTTTCTAATGCAAAAAAAAGAGAGATATTTCAGTGTGACTGGAGCAGGCTACCAATTTTTCGATTTTATGGCCTATACATTGCTTCAATGCATTCTTGATATATTAACAGGAAAAGGGAAGTAACATAGATCTGAAAAAAGAAACAGCCTCACGAGTGTGTCAGCAGCTGACAATCACAGCTTTAGTCGGTTCCGCTTCTTGAGGTGCTCAGTTTCTTACACTGGGGCCGATTCCCCGTCTAACCATACAAGGTCCTTTCAGTGTCCGAAATATTTATCTTGGTCGAAGCGCCCATAAAAGGCATAAAAGATATGATTGCATAGTAATAATCCGTCAGAAATGCACTCATGGCTACAACGAGGCAGGGTATCTTTCATTGACTGATTGAAGATTGACGTTAACCAGAAAAATCTTCTTACCAAAACTTTCTTGAATGTATTTCTACGTGCTGTCAAAGTTTAGTTTTGGTTAATATTTACCTTCACATGTAAAGCAAAAAAGTTATAATGTGGTCACTTTTGTCATAGTGTTGCAAATTTAAAAATTAGTTTTGCCCAAGTCTGTAAGACATCCTTAGTCAGAGCCAAGGAAGTCACTGCGGTGAATAGGTAGCACCTTCAGAAAGAGTTCGAATCTTAGTCTTAATTTTCCTCGAGTAAAAATATAGGCCATCTTGCATCAAATAAGTGTAAAAGAGGATTAAAATCAATAACATATTTTTTCAGTTATTTGATTGTTTTTTAACGGAGTATTCAACAATTTTTCAGAAAGTTACATTCTTCCACAGTGTGGAATACAAAAAAGATGTGTGAATGGTCATAGTTTTGACTTCATGGCCTATACATAGCTCGTTGGATCTTTGGAGCTTTATAAATCGCATACTTGCCACATAACAGGAAAACATGAGTAAAGCAAAACTAAAAAAAGTGACCTTACGAATTTGTAACAAGCTTTCATTCACATCTGTAGTCAGTTTCGCTTCTTGGAGTGTAGAGTTTCTTGCGCTGAGGCGACCCGCCTTACCATACAAGGTTGTTTACAATGGCTCTGTGTTAAGGATACAGTTTTCATTCTGTACACTAGGTTTCTTATACTGGCAAAATGCTGAGTCTGATTTTTACGCCTTTGCAATGTTTTAATTGTACTGCTATCAGGTCTAACCACTGTATGCTGCAACGGTGCCGAAGTCTACCATGAAGTCTGCTAAATATTCCTCGTCGTTCTATAATATCTTCCAAACTACGTGCGTGTGGCCAATTCGCTGTCATAAGCCGTTTGTGATAAGTGTAGCCACATACGTACAGCCTGCACCAGACTTTTCCCTCACACTCAGACAATGCTTGCTATTCTATTCCTCCATAACTATCAGCCGTTAACAAAAACACTCAACCAGTTAAGCCTTCTGGTGTTCGAAGAGCAACGCATCGATATTTCTGTTGGTGGAAACAGCTTTTGGCCAGAAGCATATGAATTTCCTGTTGTCTATCACTGACCTAAACAGCTACCGAGAAATAAATGTTTCAAAACAAGCAAAAAATAATGTGTCAAAAAGTACAAACTTTGGACACGTTTCCGGGCAACCATAGGAATGATCCATCATGCAAACCCACACAAAAGCACAAAAAAGAACAAAAGACAAAGGCAGCAAATACTGTTGCGTACATTCTAAACATCACAGAGAACCCCGTGCAAGCGAGATAATTACGGCAAAATATATAGGCATCATTTTCGACAGTAGAATTGTGCAGGTGAATGCGTTGTTTAATTCGCACGCCAAGCCCGCTCAAAATTCATTAACAGCACCGCCGACTAGCTTCAACGTCACATAACAAACAACCAATGAGTAAAGCCGCCATAACCCGCTAGATTTGAGTAAGCCCGCAGACCAAGATATAAAAAAGGTTTCTTTTGCCTTATTATTAGGTACGTTCCTCAGTAAAGAAGACACATCTGTACAGTAGGCGGTAATTATTTGTACAGTAGGAGGTAATTATTTGTAAAGTAGGCGGTAATTATTTGTACAGTAGGCGGTAATCAATTGCACAGCAGGAGTTAATCATCCGTACTGTAGGCAGTATTCATCTGCACAGTAGGCGTTTATCACATGTGCAGTAGGCGTTAATCATCGGTGCAGTAGGCAGTAACCATGGCTATATTAGGCGTTAATCATCTGTACTATAGGCGGTATTTATCTGCACAGGAGGCGGTATTTAGGTGCACAGTAGCCGCTATTTAGCTGCGAAGTACGCGTTAATCATATGTGCAGTAGGCGGTATTCATCTGTACAATAGGCGGTAATCATCTGTAGGCGGAAATCACCTGTATCGTGGGCGGTATTCATCTGCGCAGTAGGTAGTGTTTATCCGTACATTAGGCGGTAACCATCAGAAGCAACCAATCAAAAAAGCCTCAATATCCTGCTTAAGAGGTTGCAGTAAACCAGCAGAATAACCAGACAAAAACAAGGCGACATTGGTAAGTACGGTCGGAATCGTTAATATGTAAAGTGGTGGCATTCATTTGTACAGTAGGTGGTATTTATTTGTACAGTAGTTGGTATTCATTTGTATAATAGTATAATTGTTTTGGACAGTAGGTGGTATTCATATTTACAGTGAGTGGTATTCACTTATACGGTAGGTAGTATTCATTTGTACAATAGGCGGCATTCTTTTGCACAGTAGGTGGTATTCATCTCTCTCATCTCTCTGTGGTAAAAGCGCTATGGGACTCGGAGATTCACTGGGACCCAGGAATACGAACGTAGACGGTGGCTGATGGCTAACATCACAACGTACAAAAGCCTATCATAATCTAACTGGAAATTGAGTAAAACATCCCTCACAAAAGGTGAACCCTTAAGAAACTAGAATTGCTGTAGCGTCCACAATAGATCTCAGAATTTAATGATTCGCCCCACAGCTGACATAATTTCACGTATGCCAAGTATTGTAAGTACAATAAGTATTCTGGACTGCAATTACAATGAGCGCTTGATCAACCATGTATGAACTCTTGTTGTCGTGCTCGCCATAATTGTTGACAGTTTCCATTGTTGTTATAGGTGTTATAGGGACACATCCGACGATTGCCATGGAATTTAAACAACACATTTTCTTTTCCAAAGCAGTATGGACATAACATGGTAAAAATAAGAAACCCGATCTGGCCGAATCTAGACTGTAATATAGCAAACTTTGTATTTCCTGGGTTTTGCTGGGTTAGGTGTCAGTGAACTGGCTTGAGCGTGTCGTCTGGTGTCTTAAGCGTGGAATTTCAGTCAGTCAGCACTACAAATATGATGACATTAGAGATGGAAAGATGACCCCGTTATTGCACGATTGGAATAGTGTTGAAAGAGTAAGGTAAAGAACGTTAAAACTCAGACAATACAAGAAAGTGACTAAGACATGTTCCCAAAAACGTGTTCCCGAAAGACTAAATAAAACTCTAAGGTATATAAATAGGCAAAATTCATTTGACAGATAGACAGTCAGGTGTTTTCAATAATGCGAATAGGCACTGAGCTTCCCAGTCCCACAAATCACCCTAGTCATTCAATGAAAGACAAACATAAGTACTGCAATTCAGAAGCCTGTTGCAATTTTACATTTGTATTATCGTGCCAGTGTTTCTTAGAACCCTACGCTATCAAAACGTTGACTTTTTATGTCAAACACCGGTTAAAAAGAGTGCCTGGTTAAAATCATGAGCTATCAATCATGACACAGCAGTGCCCTGACAAGATTTCCCATAAACCATTCATCATCAGACCCATGGCAAATTTAAATCGCAGCGTTTTTTTTAAATTCTATTCCCACTGATGTCATCAATCAACGGTACTTAACATCTTCAAGAAAATAATCAATTTAACGTGTCAAGAATTCAATTACAGAAGATAGGAACTACTGTCCGGATGGGGAAAATCCCCTGTGAGGATGCAATGACGATCGCAACATACATGTACATGGACAGCTAATTTCTGTAAAAAGTTTCAACACAACTGAATCCAGAGTAACATTAGTCCGAAGTAAATGCTTTTAGGGCGATAGGTAATGTAATCGTGATCGTCAATTGTATCAGATAGACGTTCATAATCAGAGTTTTGCTTCTTTACAACACGCCTAAAATTGACCACATATTTTGTGAAGTCAGGTATCACATTAAAAGTACAGGATTGAAGGAAAAAATACGTCACGCTGTCGTCGCTGGTTTTACCATCGATGCTGTAGTCTTGAATTTTATTTAACAACTGGCTAATACTGGTATTGTTTTTGATTATTTCATGTAAAGTTTGTTCTTCTGAACATTGCTGTTATAAGTGACATCTGTGGTGATACTTTTTCAAGATGGGGCCATTACTCTTATAAGTGACATCTCTAGGTTGTAGTGTTGGGTTGTAGTTTGATCTTTTTTGCTTTTCTTGAGTTATCAAGCATTTTTGGTATGGTGTGTGATTAAGCACCATTTTAGGCATGTATGACATAGTGTCTCTGCATGGTATTGTCTTATAATTTGTTATACATTCGTAACTCATATCTGAAGAGAAATGTGGTGGAGGCAGTAATTGGCAGAATCCTCATGTGCGCTTCACTCACACCTTCCAAGCGGTATCCCGAAGGACAGATTCTTCATTTGTACTTTGTTCATCGATTAAAAATGGACTGGAATGAAGATTTCGCATTCAGTGACAAACACAATACAGTGCTGTGAATAGCGCACTGATGAAAGCTGTACCAAGGATATCTGTTCACAATACCCAAACTCTTCTGCACGTGTAAACCACAGTCAGTACTTCCGGCTTGTGTCGGATGACAAAACGGAAGTCAGTTGTCAGGGAGATCGATACAAAACTGAATAATGGCATTGAAACAGCTGAGCATACTCACCGTAAACACTGAAGACGTGATTAAACTATAGACTTGAGCTACGCCATGTACCTACTGTGTAAGGTTTATCACAGTCATCAATGTGTGCAATGGATGTTCATCTTGATTGGTCTCATCTTGAGATTATTCATGTCGGGCGAATGAGTGGCAGCCAAAAGAAAATGACTTGAAATTATCATTTTCTTTAAAATCAATTCTGTTTTGTTCTGGATGTGACAATGTCCTGATATTTCCCTAACTGTGACATAGCCCTGACTGTGACATAGTCCAGACTGTGACATTGTCCTGACTGTGACATATCGCTGACATTGTCTTGACGGTGACATTGCCCTGATTGTTGTGATATTGTCCTGACTGTGACAATGGCCTGAGTGTGACATTGCCCTGACTGTGACATTGTCATCACTGTGACATTGTCATCACTGTGATATAGCCCTTAATTTCACATTGTTTTGACTGTGACATTGTCCTGAGTGTGACATTGTCCTGGTTGTGGCATTTTCTGTGACATTATCCAAGATTATTGTTCTACGTGTTAGGATGTGTCCATGTCTGTGGGTGTGTCTACTTGTCTGTAAATATCTTTGAGTTTGTTCCTTTGTTTGTTTGTTGGCCAGTGCAGTACCGATTTATCATTTTATCTGTATGGTTGCGGAGAGGTGGCGAGAGTACAGCCTTGTCACAATCGGTACTAGGACAACTCCCCAACACATAGGCACAGTTCAGACCAAGGGATGCATAGTCCAGTCTTTTGTCTCGGTGCAAACCCTAACTTCTGACATTTGCATGATTCCATTATAAGGAATTGGCCTTTGATGTATCTTTTGCAGATCATACAACATGCACGTACATCTCTTAGTATCTCAGCACTATTGTACAATGTACAAGCGAATTAACACGTGCTCTAACGGCCACAAACAAAAAGTTCCCTATGCCGCTAATAATGACAAATTGGTGTCAGGTAGTTCAGGTGAAAAAGTGCTTTCGAGATGGATAAGAGGGAATCGTTGGCGAAGAGACTCAAAAAGAAGAACCAGCAAGTACTTTTGCCCCAGCCAGTACAACAGGATTTGCGAGCAGGAGGTTCGATTTTCTTTGACATACAAAAGAACATATTCACGAATGGAAACTGCTTCGAGCAATATTGTCCATTTCCACTTGAGAGACGCCTTGGTGATGTGTCTACACTGGTGCATGTGAACTTGTGATGGCAGGCAAAAACCTTCCTGTGGTTAAACGAATAATTACGACATGTTCGTTTTCTTAGCTTGTAGGGGCCTCCGTGGCTCAGTCGGTTAGCGCGCTAGCGCAGCGTAATGACCCAGGAGCCTCTCACCAATGCGGTCGCTGTGAGTTCAAGTCCAGCTCATGCTGGCTTCCTCTCCGGCCGTAAGTGGGACGGTCTGCCAGCAACCTGCGGATGGTCGTGGGTTTCCCCCGGGCTGTGCCCGGTTTCCACCCACCATAATGCTGGCCGCCGTCGTATAAGTGAAATATTCTTGAGTATGGCGTAAAACACCAATCAAATAAATAAATAAAATTCTTAGCTTGTCCATTAACACAACGGTGTAGCGCTCCAACAGCTCCACTGTTCCACATGCATTACGACAAATAAATAAGTGTCGCGTATCGCAAAACAATTTCGGGATATATCCTAAATATGTTTGATCGCTAATATTATGTTGCAGAAGTATAATTTCAGCCTAATTTGATCATGCGGCTTCAAATACTTTGTTTTGTAAAGAAGATTAAAACTTGTCAGCATAAGGTCAAAATGACTGGAATAGACCCCTAGAATGTTGTTTTCGTTTCCATTTTCCACTGTTAAAGTCTCCTTTCGTCATAAATTACAGACAATCATCGTACTGTGAAACACAATCATGTGATAATAATGAACTGGTAGCCTGTTGCATTGGAATGCAGTAGTAATGTAATTATGTTAACAATACCAATTGTGCCTCAATTACTGCTCCATCATTTTAGTTTTAATCTGAAACACAATAAAGTGTTTAGTCCACATGTAGCTAAGAATCAGGTAAAGTGTGTTGCAAGTTTGAAGTATTTAGTGTTTAGCGTTCGAAGCCGTATCTCCTCTTCACTCTTGGGAATGAGAGAATATGAGAAAAACACGCCACTGACCTTTTCTGTTAGCTAGAAGCTCAGTGTATGGGCATTATTTAGTGGCACAAAATCCGGTGTGTATCCCTAGCCGAGTCGGGCTGATCTTGTCTTTTAAATTGAACCTCCTCTGGAGTTGAGGGTCTTGGGGCAATGTACCTGTCTGGTGCTCAAGATATCTTCTTCAACCATGTAAGTAAATGTTATCGCTGGAAGGATTATTGCGGAAGGCGGGACTGACGAAATACTTCGGTGAAGTTGCTCCCGCTATAGGCTATATACATTAATATTGTCTTGCGTCTCCTCGTATATCAAGAATATCTCTACAGCCTAATAACCAACATGAGATTTACAAATAAAAGCCGGTGGATTTAGCAAAGACTAAAAGCTGGAAATTCCCATTTGGCGAGTTAGAATGGATGAATGATTGGGTTTCTATCGTCCAATGGGATTATTTCGGCTATGTCTTGACGTATTGTTCTGCATTGTGGACTTTTTGTATATGAATACATAATAAAGAACAAAAAAGAACAAAAAAAACTGTGATAAAAACTAGCCTTCTGTCCTAAAGAAAAGATTTTAGTGCTTTTTGGATGGAATGTAATTCCAGACGCACAGCATACAGGGTAAAATCAGACCAGCGACGACAGTGAGAAAGCTGACAAATGGTCACGCGTAACTGGTGAAATACGGCTTCTTGTCAGTTTACCTCAGTCTGTATTTTATTCTAAATGTTCATGTAAATACATAAATAGTAGCAATTTACACGCCCGCTCGCACCATGGTGTAAGCAGAATTAGGTAAAACAACAATTGCAGTGATGTTAATTGCAACGTATTTGACGTGGTGTTGCCATCACATTTAACATACAATCGCCTTAAAACAATGTAAAGGGACCAGGCCTCGGGGAAGTCACAATTCATAATGTAGCACTTGGAGTATTCGGTGAGTGAGGATGTTTGTTACGTAATGAATGCACACTACTTACCATATACACGAATCAAATTAAAGGTTGACAGATGCCTTGTTGGCGTTCTTGAAAGTAAAATTTCTGTCTAGATAGCGTATTAAATATTCACCTTACAAATCACCTATAGAGACCAGAAATATAAAAACTACACTACACAAATTTGAAATACGTGAAATCCGGGAGTCTTTGGTACGAATCACCTTCACTGTAACTATGGAAAACCCAGTTGTCAGAGCAAGAACTGCACGAATTTTTCAACTTTTATTTTTTTACTCTAGAGGAAGAGTATTACACAATCGTGTTTTATGCATTATACATCCAGTAGATGAAACATAATGTAATACATATAATCAACTCTTATCGCAAATTAAAATATAATGCTGACAGCTCAGTGTTATATCCCTAAAGCAGTCTCTATTTTCATAGCACTCATAGGACAGAGATCAGATCTTGTGCGCTGTCCTTCCGTCACCTGCATAGAACTGTATATATTCTGAGCTTACCACTGGCGTAAACTTTAAACATAGACAGGATAATCAGATTGAGTGTAATGGCGCAGACATCCAATTCCACCATGCTCTGTGTAAAGGTTATTTAAAAGAATGTCTAAAGTAACCTTTTGATGGCCGAATTTCACAGTGGTTATGTGTAGAGAGATGTGTGTTTCATTGGCTATATGCAACGAGATTTGACCGGTTATTGTAGACCAGATTTCATCTGTTATGTTTAGCGAGATTTTTTCTCTTATCTATAACCAAATTTCACAAGTTATAATGAAACCTTACCACTCATGTTTAACGAGATTTCATGAGTTATGTTTAACAAGATTTTCACTGGCTATATGAAACGTGATTTAAGGAGATTTCGACAGTCGTTTGAAAGGAGATTTCAAGCCTAACGTGTAATGAGGTTTCACCGGTCACGCATAACAATATTTCACTGTCTAAGTTATGTATAACACAATCTTGGCGGTTATGTTTAACTAGATTTCTCTAGTTATAGGAAACGAGATCTCCATGGCTATGCTCAACGTGTCAACGGTTATGTGTAACAAGATTTCACCGGTCATATGCAACGTTTTCAAAGATTGTATTTCACCGGTTATGTTCAACAAGATTTCACCGGTTATGTCTCCCAAGATTTCAACTCTTATGTGTAAAGAAACTTCACCGGTTAAGATTTGAACACTTATCTGTAATCGCATTTACCTTTCGTGTATAATAAAATTTCAAAGTCTAAAATATGTTTTACCTGTTATATGTAACGAGATTTCTCCAATTATTTCTAACAAGATTTCAACATTTATGTGTAACGAAACTTCGCCTGCTGTATTAGGAGGTTTTAAAGGTTTTTTTCTACCAAAGTTTCAACGCTTATTTGTAATAAAATTTGTCCGAGTATGTGTAACCCTGGTTAAACTCAATTTGCTTCACGCTTTTTCTCCATTGTGTTTTTGTGAATACGAGATATTGAGATCAAAGCAAAAAAAAGATCAAAAGACGGTGTGCACAGGATATGGATTGTATACAGATCTATAACAAAAACACGCTATGCGAAACAGTCTGAAATATCTTTGGCACAATTAATTTTCCTGGTGATTGTTCTTGACCAATGAAATTGTGTGTAGATAATGTATTTCAATGACAGAACGTTTGGAAACACGTTGATTGTTTTAGACACTCCTTTTGTAAAAGTCCTCAGTACAAAGACGTTCTGCATCAGACGAGCACTAGTAAGATGAGCAACATCATTACATTTCTATCCTCTAAAACGATTGGCTCTCGATTTCGATGTAAAGGTTTAGCTCCTCGTATTGTTTTCCAAGAACTCCTCATAATTCGAGGTCAAGTTCCTCATTCCCCTCTTAAGCAAAGAATGGGGACGATGTTATATATGATGCAAGCCTTGATATGACCGTGTACATTGTTAAATACTGTACACAGTGTGTTGTACAACCTTTTCTACTTGATTTGGTTTAATACCGTTCTGTGGCGTTATTATGTGGCTGGACGCTGTACTTAGCATTATGAGAATACTTGGGGGCTAACTGCACAAAGGTATTTACATAAGAAACCTTTACTCTGTGCAGTGGACAAAGATGACTATCTCTTACTGGGTACACAGTCACGATGTCCTCACGATGCTGTTCCTTTATAAACTGATGAGAGTCGTCGAGACTGAAAGCTGAATTCTATAGTACAATCTACCAGACATTGTATATATATGTGTTATATTCTATCCATAAATGTGTTCGTTCTGTGATGCAGACGGAAATCGGTGTTCAAGAAAAATTATTATCAAAAACCGTGATACACACCCAAGAATAAACCAGACACAGCTGACTATAACTTCTCTGCCTCTGTGGTTTTCATGTACCAATATATGACGAAGTTTTAAATTAAAGCATTTAATATATAGCAACTGTGAACAGAACATAAAACGCCTTTCACTGTGTCATTGGTATGGATTTTCCGTGATCACAAACAAGTGCTCATGTTCTGTTATGTCCACAAATGTTTCTGAGTTTGTTATTCCGGCGGTATAGGTGGCTACTGGGACCATTCTCTACTTATAAAAAGCCTTTGGCACAAAACAACACACATATTGCATTAGTCTTATTGCACTAGCACAAGGACGTTTTTCGACTACAATAGAATTGCCTGTACTTCTTTGTTTCTACACAGTAAATTTATTGCCCTTGAAGAATCACACAAGCAGTGAGCAGTTCATGACACCTACATGTACTTTGGCAGGTCTCTATGTTAATGTGTATCTATGCTCGTCCAAATGTCATTTTGTGCGTCGAAATGTGTAATAAATTAGTATTGGGTCATATTTCAGACATGAATTGTCCAGACCGAGGGACAGCTTTCACTGTCCACAGTATCCGCCTGTGTAAAGTGTCACACCATTCCCTAACGAAACTGAACCAAACTGAACTAAACCAAAACCAGTAGCTCCCTCTTCTCTGGAAACACGGCTGGACTAAATAATGTCAGTTATGCTCCACAAGCAATCTTGCAATTTTCTAGAAAATTTGTTGGATTTACGATTGCAAAAACTGTGTTTAAAGTGTTTAATTCTCGATCACGATTGCTTAGTTTTGTGCCTGAGTGGTATTTTTCTACAATTCTAATCGTCTGTGTCAGGCGTGAAGTGTTGTCAACAGAAAGCTGAAGGTTTGCAGGATGTCTTTATCCAGACTGATGCATCTCTACGGTAAAATGTTTTGAATTGTAACTTTTGCAACCCTAGGTATATATTGGCCAAACTTTAAATTTATTTTAACTAATTTTCAACGATTATTTAATCTGATTAATAGTTTGCGTTATTATAGAACTTGCTTTCATTTAATTCATATAATCCATGGATACGACAAGCTCTGACACACAATTGTTTAAAAGTAGCTAGCCCTTGGAGGTGAACGTTTCTGGTTAAGATCTAATGTCTGTGTGGATAAATGGATTACCCTCATACCCCACATTAAGATCAAATAAGTTATAGTGAATTCAGGATCTGGAGAAACAGTGTATATGTTTATTTATTCATCCCGTTCTTATGCTGTCGTTAAGTCGCACTTATTCGGCATGGGTCAGGCTTAATGGTGAAGGCCAAGTAGAGCCAGCTGGGAAATCAGCACTGGTCGCCAGGGATCTGACCTCGTGGAGAAAAACTTCCACGACAGCAAGAATTACAGCTCAGTGAGTCTAGAAGCAGCGCTGTAGCCCGATCGACTAGAAATTATAGAAACTTTCACCAAACTGTATAAAACTGTCTACTTTTTGTGTTGAATTGTAGATTTTAAAGATAAACTGGACAGCATATTTAATGCCCGCAGGAAAATGTCGAATCTCACTATGCATAGTATTGGTAAAATTGTAAAGATTCTTGGCGTCAAAACGACGTTCAACACAACCCACTAGATAACTAATTAGCTATATAGAGTACGACATAAAGACGAGTTCGTAGAAACAGAAGAAGTCAACAGTTTTCAGTGATGTTGAAAAGGCGTGTATCATTCCAGTTTATAAGTAGATTGCATATAGAAGATAATAGAAATATCTCTGTCGTTTGCGATTTGATTGCAGCTGATATCCAACGTGGTGATCTAATTCAACACCAAGGAATGTAACGCTCATTGCACAAAGGTTAACCAGAATTAGATCCTGAACACTCTGTCCATACTTAATTACAAGAGAACTGTACTCATCATAAAACTGAAGAAACATAGGGTGAAGTCGTTTGATGGAATAATCTTGACACACCAGTTTTGCAGTAATAACTTGTGACTTTGGTAAAAATCGTCACACAACACACATGGTGTAACAAATGATGCAAATGCTGATATGTACACGCCATATCCATAGCCATACTGCTACCCAAGTAAGGAATGAATGAATGATTATGTCTCAACTCCACCTCCGCAATATTTCAATCATATCGTGGCGGCCCGAGTAAGGATAATTCAAAATTGAATCTATTCCTGTATATTGTCGTAATTTTGGTGTCTCAAGAAACCGTTTTTGGCTTGTACAAATACAAGTCAAGAACGAGTATAGGTCAGCGAAAATGGGGAGGGGTGGTCGTGGCGGTAGAGAAATCCACTCTTCATAAGTGTGCAGGACTGTCTAGTTCTTCAATGAGACGTTTTTAGTTTTTAAGCTTACACATGAGGTAAACACCTGAAATTTTGCAACTGTAAGTTATACCAGTATGTTGCGTGGATATACGTTCTAATATTTCGTCGAGAAAATATTCATCTTCGAGACGAAATATCAGGCCGTATACCCACGCAACACGCTGATACAACGACTTTATCTCAAAGAAGAGCATCGTGGACAGCCTTTCTGCAGTTAATATCGACACTTCCGCCAGTTCACTCTAATCACAGACGCTTTGCTGTTGTGCGACTCACATGAGGAAAAGAAATGTGCATGGTCCGACTCGGTGCCTATTTTAGCCCGGTCTTTGTTGAGCTGAGAGAAAATGCTTGCCACAAGTAAACTGCTGGATAGACGCTTTCAATTCAGTTAGCAAAGGAGTGCAATTTACAAATGTGTGCACTTCTAGTAACGATGTTACAAGAAGTTCTTCTACATTTGTTGTTGGCCGCCGAATCATTAGAAGGTGAAAATAAAGGAAAGGACAGTTATTCATGCATACTTTGTCATCCGGCACGTATGTCCTCAGTAAGTATACGTAAAAATAGTTAATGCTTGAGGATATATTCCTTGCCTGATTGGCTCATGTCGCATTCGGAAGCATAGAATTTTTTTCAAAATTGGAATAAACGTCAGACCAAAATGTCATAAGTACAGGAACGCAGAAATACAGGGATACCAGAGTACCAAGATTACAGGAGTAGCGGAGTACAGGAGGCCAGGAATACCAGTGGACATGGCAACAGGAATACAGGACTAGGCTCCTGCGGGAGTACTGGAATACAGGGGTACAGGAGTATCGAAGTATCAGAGTACAGTGAGGAATGCACAGGATAGGGAATTTATACAGATTAGTAACACAAGAACGATTTAAAGACCTCGCATCTACAACCAACCGACAAGCAAACCAATCTCAACCGTCTTTGATGAACTTTCTGGGTGGTTGTAATGTAAAAGGCCTCCATGGATGAGAGCTATAAGCGGAAATTTTGGAAGCTTCTCTTAAGCAAGGAATGGAGACGCTGTTAAATATGAAACAAGCCTTAAAATGACACTGTACAGCACTAAACACCGTACTCTATGTATAACCAATAGAATTTGTATTACACAGGTCTGTGACCTCAATATGTGACTTTAACTTTACTTAATAATACGAGAATAATTGGGGGCTAAATACTTAGCATTATTTACATAAGAAACTTCTAGTTTGCGCATTACACAAGAATGACTTTCTCTCACTAGATACATAGTCACGGTATCATTATATGCTGTCACTTTTAAGACCCCTAAACATGATCTATAGATGGCAGTGGTTGAGACTGAAAGGTGAATTTAATAGCAGAATTTACCGAGGCTTGAAATTGTGCATGAATTTCTATTAATAAATACATTCATTTCTCGATGCAGACACAGATCGGTGTTCAAGAAAAGTCATTATCAAAAAACATGATACACAACTCTGGAATAAACTTAATTTAAAGCTCAGGAATAACAGACGATAATTACAGCGATGAGGGTGGATGATCTGAGCCAAGAACGTGGTGAGAAAAACTAAAATTGATTTGATGGCAGCTATTTCAATCGACGTTTAACGTAGTAAGCAATCTGTTTGTTTCCTGATTTAATATGTTGACTGTTGGCTGAAATTATGTGAATGACAAGAGAATCGTGTTTCAAACTGAAGTCATGCCATCGGTCAGACCTTGGATAATTTTGTCTCTAAAACTGTTGTCACGATCCAAAATTATCCCGTGTCAGAGTGTCCTCAAGGGCGACAGACTTAATACTGCTCTTGGTTTTATAGCTAACTCAGTGATACTCAGATTCCTCAAATCAGCATTTACTTTGCCAAAAGGTGTGGCAGGACCGGTGGTCATGATGAGGTCATATTCCGTAGGCGTAACACGCACCTGAGCACCCGTATGATATCCATCAAATACCACTGATTTTTTGAATAATTATGACGTCACCAGAGGCAATGAGTTCTTGCCGTCGAAACCAAGCTGATGCAGGTAAACATTGTGACTTTGAAAAAGTGTTCTAATTGCATTTAGCATAGTTAGCACGTCCAAACCGCTTTATCTCCACTGCATTAGGTTTACTGTCAATGGAGATAGCAGGAAGAGCCCAGTGAAAGCCATAATACAAAGTACGGAACAAACCTCTTCAGTTTAAGGAAAACATGACGCAGCTGGAGCTGGATTCAAACTCGTAACCTGAGGGCTAAGGAAACTGTAGTTCTCTGACTAGCGATATATTCAACCCCCAGTGCATATGGTCTTGATACTATTTTAATACAATAAATCATTTGCTAAAACAAAACCATTTTGTGTTTCAATAATTGATTTGAAAGAGATAATGCCGATTCAAGTCACTTCTTTCTTGTGTATGAGCTAAACTTTGAGCAAAGTCGATTTCTGACTACTTATGTATATAAGATAATGGGGCTCCCAATGAAGAACAGACGTTCAGGGACGATAGAAGAAGGCAGGTGAATTTGATATGGAAAATGATTTAAATTTAAATCATTGGAATCCGAAAAACTGTAAACAAGACATCAGAAAAGTCTTTCTAAATATGAAATATGTTGTAATAAACCCATGGTCTCTTTAACTAACTAGTATTTTAAAGTATACGTCAAATTTCTTTTCTCAGTCATGTCTTTGCACGTTTCTTTACAAACACATGACTGATTTTGAATTTTTTACTCGTCAAATGTAGCCCCCTTTTTCGACAAACAACCTTTCTATATAAAACTTAGACGAAGCCTTAATTTGTATTTTCCTTTAATAATGGATAGAGGGTTTTTTTTTCTCAATAAAAGTGGTGTCATTGGTAGGAATTGTCCTAACCACAAATAAACTGGGTTATTCGAGTAGGATAGGAGGTGTGGGAGTGATTCTCGAATTACAAATAATCTATCACAAAGAAAAATTTGAGTCGGATTGGGAGAGCATATTTGTAGTGTGATCATTGTGTTGTCTATTAGCTTCGTTGTACTCGCATAAAACCCCAGTAGTCAGTAGGCGAACCCTGTGAATACCTTAACTGAGAATGCATCTACCTGCTGCACCTTAAATATACAGCTCATTAAGAACAGTACAAAAAAGTGAGCAGTTTGTGAAACATACATTAACTCTGGCGAGCTGAGTTCCATGATAAAGTTTTTTCTATACTGGAGGCATGTCATCCTGAATAGTATTTGGGCATATTTCGGACAGATGTTCTCCACGCCCAGACAATAATCGATTGTCAAGTGTACCCGCCTGTCTAACATGTCACGCCATTCCTTAACCAAACTAAGTCAAACCAAAACCAGTAGCTCTCTCATCTCAGCAAGCACAGCTGGATTAAATAATGTCAATTATGGTCCATAGGCATCCTTGCCATTTTCGAGAAAATTCGTTTGGTTTACGAATGCAAAAACTGTTGACAAGGATTTAATTCTCGATCACGATTCGCCAGTTTTATTTCTGTGTAGTGTTTTTCTTCAATCCTGATCGTCTGTGGCTAGGTTGTCCACAGAAAACTAAAGGTTTGCAGGATGTCTTCATCCTGACTGATCTACGCGTGTGAAGCCATGTATGCCTGGAAGCACAACAAGCCGTTTTTGTTTTGCAGTGGAAAGCATTTCTGCAGTAATTTTATTTGAATTGTAACATTTGCAGCTCTAAATATGTTTTGGCCAAACTAAATTTATGCCAGGATTATTTACAGAGATTATTTGGATCAGATTAATACTGTGCCTTGAAGCAGTTGAAATACTGTGCCTTGAAGCAGTTGAAATACTGTGCCTTCAGGTTTAATCCATACATTCCAACTGACACAAAAATTATTTAATTGTCATCTAACTTTTAGCAAAAGCAGCTAACCTTGGAAGTGAAGTGTTTCTGGTTAACATTCATATCCCAGGCAAAAATCAAAGTAGTTAAGGTGAATTTAGAACCTGTCTAATCAATGCGTGTATTTATTTATTTCTCCCGTGCTTAATTTGCACATATTCGGTGTGGGTCAGATTTAATGGCAAGCCAAGTAGAACCAGCCGGAGAATCAGCACTGCATGGTTGCCGGGGAGCTGACCTCGTCAAGAAAACTTCCTAAGACAGAGCTACAGACGAGCCCAGGGCAGCAATGTAGGCCGATCGACCAGAAATTATGAAAAAAACTTTCACCCAACTATATAAAACTATACATTTTGTGTTGAATTGTAAACTCTTAAGACAGACTGAACTTAATATTTAAGCGTCTGTGCGGGAATGTTGAATCTCACTATGGATGGTATTTATAAATTTTAAGCAAGTGTGAAGTAGGCACTAGTTGGTTGTATTTCACTTTGGTCATGTGGAACAAGACTTCACACTTGTGTAGATCAAAATGACATAGTTGTTTCCACACTGTGATTTTACACAACTTACATGACTTACTCCTCCATTGCAGTTTTTCCGATATACGGCAATGTGATGAGAGAAAGTGATCAAAGCACGACAGTACAGAAGTATAGGAATGACGAAGTTCCATGAGTGTCATAGTACAGGAGTAGTGGAGTACAGAAGTACTAGAGTAGGCTCACAGAGATACAGGAGTACCCCAATACCGGCCCCAGAATCACGAAGCTGTCTTGCAGTTACGTTAGAGTTAGTTTCGGTCTCAAAACATTTTACTGCCCAAAAATGGCGACGGGGCCTCCGTGGCCGAGGAGGTTAGCACGGCGGGAGCCTCTCACCAATGCAGTCGTTCTGAGTTGAAGTCCAGTTCATTGTGGCTTCCTTTCCAGCCGTATATGGGAAGTAACCTGCGGATGCTCGTGGGTTTCCCGGTTTCCTACCACTATTATGCTGGCCTCCGTCGTATAATTGAAATATTCTTGATTACGGCGAAAAACCCCAAATAAATAAATAAACAAAATTTACCTCACCTCAACGATATTTATTCTAATACTAAAAGCTGTCTACCTCCATGACAAAAAATTAATGAAAGCTTTGCGGTTCAAATCTATATGTTCCAGAATAATACCACAAACTAAGATTAAGACTGGCTTAGGTCTAAGACAGCTTCGTGATCTTAGAGCCCGAATTACAGGGCACAGGAAGAACGGTGTACAGAAATACCGCAGCACAGGAGTGTCGAAGTACAGAAATACCAGAATATCGGTGTACAGAAATATCGGAGTACAGGGGGAACAGGAGTACATAAATGCTGGAGTACAGGTGCACAGGAGAATCGGAGTACAGGTGCACAGGAGAATCGGAGTACAGAAATACAGCAGTATAGGATTCAGGGGTATCGGTGTGCAGAAATACCAGAATAGAGGAGTACAACAGTACAAGGGTAGGCCGACAGGAGTGCCGGCATACAGAAATACCAGAATAGAGGAGTACAACAGTACAAGGGTAGGCCGACAGGAGTGCCGGCATACAGAAATACCAGAATAGAGGAGTACAACAGTACAAGGGTAGGCCGACAGGAGTGCCGGCATACAGAAATACCAGAATAGAGGAGTACAACAGTACAAGGGTAGGCCGACAGGAGTGCCGGCATACAGAAATACCAGAATAGAGAAGTACAACAGTACAAGGGTAGGCCGACAGGAGTGCCGGCATACAGAAATAGCAGAATAGAGGAGTACAACAGTACAAGGGTAGGCCGACAGGAGTGCCGGCATACAGAAATATCAGAATAGAGGAGTACAACAGTACAAGGGTAGGCCGACAGGAGTGCCGGCATACAGAAATACCAGAATAGAGGAGTACAACAGTACAAGGGTAGGCCGACAGGAGTGCCAGCATACAGAAATACCAGAATAGAGGAGTACAACAGTACAAGGGGTAGGCCGACAGGAGTGCCGGCATACAGAAATAGCAGAATAGAGTGAGTGAGTGAGTGCTTGGGGTTTAACGTCGTACTCAACAATTTTTCAGTCATATGACGACGAAGGAATCATTAGGGTGCATGCACGTGTAATGTGCCTCCTTGTTGCAGGACGGATTTCCACCGCTCTTTTATTTAGTGCTGCATCACTGAGACGACTTACCGAAGGCAAGTAAGCCGCCCCGCCCGAGCCATTATACTGATACGGGTCAACCAGTCGTTGCACTATCCCCTTCATGCTGAACGCCAAGCGAGGAAGTTACAACTTCCTCTTTTAAAGTCTTAGGTGTGACTCGACCAAGGATTGATCCTGGATCTACCGGTCCCGAAGCGGACGCTCTACCAACTGTGCTATCCGGGGCCGGTCCCAGAATAGAGGAGTACAACAGTACAAGGGTAGGCCGACAGGAGTGCCGGCATACAGAAATAGCAGAATAGAGGAGTACAACAGTACAAGGGTAGGCCGACAGGAGTGCCGGCATACAGAAATACCAGAGTACAATTTAATTACCTTATTTATTTATTTTTTTATTTATTTGATTGGCGTTTTACGCCGTACTCAATAATATTTCACTTATACCACGGCGGCCAGCTTTATGGTGGAAGGAAACCTTAATTACCTTAAATATACAAAGAACAGATATGTTAAAGAATGTGAATCATGAACAAATCATGTTTCTAATGTAGAAGCGGTTCAGACAGAACAACACCGGTTCTTAACTAATGGAATTGCATGTCCACGATGTATTTCAAAGCTTGGAAAAAAAACGTCGATTATTTTAGACACTTCTTGTTTAAAAGTCTCAAGTACAAAGCTGTTCTGCCTCTGGCCAGCACTTGTAAGATGAAGAACATCATTACATTTCCATCCGCTAAAACGATTGGCTCTCGATCTTGATCTAAAGGTTTAACTCCTCGTATTGTTTTCCAAGAACTCCTTATAAATCGAGGTCCTTACGAGACTGTTTACTACGGGACAGACATCACTTAGGGGGCTTCTCGTAAGCCAGGAATGTAGACGATGTTATATGTGAAACAAACCTTAACATGACACCGTACATCATTAAACGCCATACACCGTGTGTTGTATAACCGCTTGGATTTGTTGTATTATACATGTCTGTGACGTTATTACGCGGCTATAATTTGGCATGACTTTGGCGCTTTACATAATATTATGAGAATTCTTGGGGGCTAATTAAATACCGTACATGAGAAATACGTTTACATGAGAAACTTCTTGTCCACGAAATAAGGTTTACACATTTATGGATTTTGTTTAAGTTTGTGCTTAATTCAGAAAACGTAAAATAATTTCGCAAATGTGATCTAATGATGTCCAGATTTACTTACCTATAGGTAAATATTTACGTCAGTCCTTTAAACTCAGTAATAATCTTGTTTTCGAAACTATACACTGAAGAGTGCTCATAACTTCTAAGCCTAGCAGCTCTCAACGGAAATTTATTTATTTATTTATTTATTTGGCGTTTTACGCCATACTCAAGAATATTTCACGTATACGACGGCGTCCAGCAGTACTGTGGGAGGAAACCGGGCAGAGCCCGGGGAAACCTACGACCATCCGCACAATTATGCACAAGGCAGTATTTCATGCAAAAAAGAAACAAAAAGAAGATTACAGTTCATAACAACAACACACAAGCGCAACTCCATGCCTATACAATTAACGTCTCGATAAGCCCAGTTTTACTCAATACTGAACGTAAGTTTACTTGGATTGTTTTAATTAACCAAAAAACAAACTTTAAATCGGTGCAGCCCAGTTGCAACGTTTTCAGTAAAGGTTTACCACAAAATGTTTACAGTGTACTCGGTCACGATATCCTCACTAATCATGATCTATTCATGGGAGTGGTTGAGATTGAAAGGTGAATTCAGTAGCACAACATGCCAGGTCCTTTATCTGTGTATGAATTTCTATTAATAAATGCATTCAATTTGCGACGCAGAGAATGTTCGGTGTTCAAGAAAAGTCATTATCAAAAAACATGATACACAACTCTGGAATAAACTTAATTTAAAGCTCAGGAATAACAGACGATAATTACAGCGATGAGGGTGGATGATCTGAGCCAAGAACGTGGTGAGAAAAACTAAAATTGATTTGATGGCAGCTATTTCAATCGACGTTTAACGTAGTAAGCAATCTGTTTGTTTCCTGATTTAATATGTTGACTGTTGGCTGTGATTATGTGAATGACAAGAGAATCGTGTTTCAAACTGAAGTCATGCCTTCGGTCAGACCTTGGATAATTTTGTCTCTAAAACTGTTGTCACGATCCGAAATTATCCCGTGTCAGAGTGTCCTCAAGGGCGGCAGATTTAATAATTCCCTTGGATTTATTGCTACCTTAATGGTGATCAGATTCCTCAAACCAGCATTTACTCTTTGTCAGCTGTCATGATGAGGTCACCTTCTGAAGTAGTACGCGCAACTGAGCTCATGTGGAGGTTGGCACCTTACATCTTGATCACCATACCCGTTACACATAAACTCCCCACGGCCGATCCTGACGATTTCTGCCTCTAACACCTGCGCTATTTAACAAACAAACATCTTAAAATTATACAGGTTAGCGTAACTACTGTGAAGACTGGCTGATATGTATTCAGGTATTAACTGTCTAGTTCAGCGATAGATGTGTTATCGCAAGTTTAACGGGTCGAGATGCGCCGGCTAAGCGGCATGAGTAATAGTTTTCTTGCTAGGTTGTTGAACTCTCTAATTTCCAGATAGGCGGATTTTTCTGAATATTTATGTGTATATGATTTTCTCAGCTGGTCATGCCTAACGTCCATAAGCCGCTTAATTTCCCATGAGTTATGTTTACCGTTGTTGGAGATAAAATGAACATCCCAGCGGAAGCCAGAACAGGTTAAGCTTAAGCAGACGTCCATGCAGCTGGGCCTGGTTTCGAACTCATAACCTTAATTATCAAGGACACAATAGTTTAAGAAGTGTAACACAGTCAATCTGCTAGTTTAAAGTAACGGAAACAATACTAATAGTAATGCCTGAATGGTAGGTAAAATAACGACGATATTTACAATCCAAACGAATATTCTACATGGAAACACAGCTAATTAAATTACGAATTACAAAAAGCGAGCAATTCCTGTCACATGTATGTAGACTACTCTGGCCACCTCATCTTCGTGTTCTATGCTATGCTATAGCCATGCTTGTTCTACAGTGATAGTTGTGCCTACTTCAGACATGAACTGTCCAGACCGCAGCAATGAAGAATTATTAAAAATCATCCCATTTCTAAAATGTCACACCATCCTTAGCCAAACTAAGCCAAATCAAAACCAGTAACTCTCTCATCTCTGGAAGCCCAGCTAGAATCAAGTAATGTCAGATATGGTCCACAGGCAATCTTGCCTATTTTCGAGAAAATTTGTTAGATTTACGGATGCAAAACTGTTGGCAAGGATTTAATCCTCTATCACGATTCGCCAGTTTTATTCCTGTATGGTGTTTTTCTCCAACTCTGATCGTCTGTGGCAGGCTTGAGGTGTTGTCCACAGAGAGTTGAATGTTTGCAGGAAGACTTCATCCTGACTAATGCAGGTCTGTGTTGCTATGTATGCCCGGAAGCGCAACAAGCAGTTTTTGGCTTGCAATGGAAAGTAATTTGATTTGAATTGTAACTTTTGTAACCCTAAATACGTTTTGGACAAACTTTCAATTTATCGCAGAATAATTCACAGTGATTATTTGATCAGATTAGTATTGAGCCTTGAAGCAATTGTCTTCAAACGTATTTCATATAACGAATGGATGGGTCAGGCTTTGACATCAAAACTCTTCAACTGTTATCTAACCTTTATCAAAATCAGCTTGCCTTGGCGGTGAAACATTTCTGGTTAACAGCTATTGTATGTGTGGATAAAGTGATTACCCTGATATGACTAACAAAGATCAAATTAGGTTTCGTGAATCCAAAACCTGTACTTATTATTTATTCATCCTGTCGTTAAGTTGCACTTATTCGGTGTGGACGAAGTTTAATGGTGAAAGCCAAGTGGAACCCTCAGGGGAATCAGCACTAGTCGTCGGGGAGCTGACCTCGTCAAGAAAACGAAAACAGAGCCAAAGTCGAGTCCACGGCAGCAAGAAACACGACAACATTCCACATTAACTACACTTACAAGTATTTATATAGCAGACATAGAAAAATTGCCAATGTCGTTAAAAGGGCAACACTGAACAAACATGAGTCGCAACAAATCGTCATAGGTGTATCTACAGGTCTGCAAAGAATAAAAATCACCCAGTTAGACGCGACATCAATCATCGACAAGCCGCTGTTTGTCCTTGGCGTGAAGGCTAAAAAAGATTAATGTTCGCCAGACGAACATCTGAAACTGTGCGTAAGGTTACTTTTACTTGCTATAGATTTCTAAAATTTTCTTTAGAGCCATAAATGCATTCCAATGTTAGAACTGTATGATGGACACCAGACAGTGAATACTTGTGAACTCTGGGCTAAGCAGACTTAAGCACTGCGTATGCAACCCAGACTTGCTACGAAAAGCAAGGCTGTGTGAAATATATGCTTCCCTAATACGTAATCATGCGGAGAGCCAGACAGCTTGAGCTACACGCGCTTCCTGATAGCTGAACTTCAAAACGATTCATAACAAAATGTAGTAGTTAATAAAATGCAAAGTTAGGAGCAAAATACACAACTAAACATCTGTGTTTAGTCCCGGCGATTTTGGGCTCATTTGAATGAGTGAATGAGTGCTTGGGGTTTAACGTCGTACCTAACAATTTTTTAGTCATATGACGGCGAAGGAATCCTTACAGTGCATGTAATGTGCCTCCTTGTTGCCGGACGGATTTCCACCGCTCTTTTATCTAGTGCTGCTTCACGGAGACGCCTTAACGAAGGCAAGTAAGCTGCCCCGTCCGAGCCATTATACTGATACCGGTTAACCAGTCGCTGCACTATCCCCTTCAGGCTGAGGCTCATTTAAACATTTGTCACTTGTCTGGGTTTTATGGCCGATATGACCAAAATAGTCTTGGGAGTGAGGCTGAACCACAAACACACAGACTTAAAACGTCGAAAACAATGTGCAAGTCAACATAAAACACGTACGCTCGGTCGACATGTCATTTTTGTCTTCATTGAATAGTAGATAATCCAGTGGCTTCTCTTTACAGCTCAGGGACTTGTGTGAGGACATGTCTTCTCGATGAGCCAGGTCAGTTGTCTACCGTAAGTGTGCCAGAACAATAAACATGGAGACAGTCTGGGCAAGATATGTGGTTCACCTCAATCTGCGAAATTGCTCCTGGCCTTCGCTATTGAAATATTCATAGCAGCCATTGCTTTCTAAGGGTTTATTAGAAAGGTTTTATATTCTCTGAAGTTGCAGAGTGGTGTTTTTTATGGCAATGTAGAGGACAGTTTGTGCATGTGTTGTGGGCTCACTGTAAAATGATTATATACTCTTAGGAAAGGATGGAGAGAAAGGATAGAGAGAAAATGTGTAATCAGTCAGCAGCAAAAAGATTGTTAGAACATTGGTGGATGTTGTGAGTACAGTTTATCGTGTATACATCGTGTATACATCAGGAAAAAATTATATGGATGAATAATTTTATACTGTGGCGATTTTGCTAGAGACAGTATATTATTTCATATAATTGCATGGGAGGTTAGGGGTTAATTTTCTGCCTTGTCCATAACGTAGACACAGGTTTTACCAGTAGAATGTAAATTTTTATGCGTTAGACATATCCTTAAATTAAATTAGAATTTTTGTGGAATATTTTGAAATATATATATATTTTTTTTGTAACATATAGAGACAGGATATTTTGTGGACTCATGAGAGCAAGTTGTTTTTGGCGCCTTGATATAACTTTTGAAGGACACAGTTTCCGTGGACCCCTGTCCCTTCCAACGTAAGAATTTTAACACTTGATGACTTAATTAGAACACCATATTTCACGTATAATACACTGACATGTTGAAGGAGTTTCTCTCCAAGCTTGGAGATCAGATATTGTTTGACTAGGTTGCAAACAACAGTTTTTTTTAGCGACCTTAAGTTTGGCGAAACATCCGCCATTGTTAATATTTTGAAGTGACAAATTCGAGTAGAGTTTCCATTACTTTTGGACATATTCTTGCTGTAACAAACCACGTACGGCATCTTTCCAGTTAAAAACAACATTAGTACTCACTGACTGTGGCATGATTTTGGCATAAAACGTCCTTTATACCAAGTTTAAGACACTAAATCATTTTTTGTGGTTGTTGTTGTTGCTTCGCCGCGCACGATCGTCGTTCACGGTGAACTGCCGCTAGACGAGGTTGTCTACTTTACGACATCCTTTAGTGGTAAACTCATATTGAAGAGTTTCAAAAGGGGCATAAACTTGTATTTGCGAAAGTAAATAGTTTCACTTCACAGGCTCATCTCCTTTCTACCTACAAGTTGTTGTTCATCTTTCCATTATTAAGAAAAAGAAAAAAAAATGTGCCATGACGTTAGATTCGCATGTACATGTATAGTATTTCTATACACAGATGTTGTTACTTTGGTATTAGCCAATCAGTGCTCTGAGTACCATCCTTGGTACTCATGAATATTTATGAGCGTAGACTATAAATACTGGGCAAATTCCCACTTTTAGTCCCAGATGATCTCGGACCACCGTCGTGTTAACATCTAAATTTCCACCTAGTTAGCTTTCTAAGGCAGGTATTTTACATGTATATAAGCAGTGTAAAGTGGTAGCTAGATAAGTTGTCAGCACTGAAGTGGGATTTCAGCTTTAGAGCATACCTAGAGACAGTGGGACTGCTAGTTCCAAATTGTGACACAAGTGTTCCCAGGCTGTGGGACTGACTTTCCCAGGCTGTGAGACTGATATTCCCAACCATGATTGAGACAGTATATCTCAATAGTTTGTCACTGGGATTTTCTGGACCAAAATTTTATAATTCCCAAGTATGAGCTGAAACATTTATACTGGGAGAATTTGTGCATAAGTGTCCCTGAGCAATCGTGGGACTGGGATTCCCAGTTTCGGCACAGTTAGACGCCGAGTCCCAGAATTTGGAACTCGTTTTCCCAAGTTATTACTGGACCAATTCTGGAACTGTTACTCCCAGAGAAGACCTGAAAGTATTATTTACTGATAATGTCCCCACACATGGCTGACATATTGTCTATATAACACCAGTAGGACATACCACTATCACAGCAGCACTAGGTTTAATACCTCCCTGAGATATCCTTAACACAGTTATCTGAACCATCTGAAGTACAGATGTTGTGCTTGTACACAGTACTGGCACTTTTACATATATATATATATTAACATACTCCTGTCACTCTATTTTAATAAAACTGTTGCTGCTGTTTGTTGAACCTTAAAAATCGGACTTTTCTTGGTTATTCGAAGTTCAGAGCTAACTAGTGGTTTTCCCAAACATACTTCTAAATGACACGGACTGACCGAGCTGACATTCAAAAGAATCCATAGTAGCGAACGTCTCCATCAGTATACAGATATTGTTCCAGAGTTCGACACTGGGTGATTCACGCTACCAATATTGTGCTTTCCCCTGTAGTAAATGGTGTGATTTGGAACTGGGATATCTGTATCGTTAAGAAGATATATATATAAAAACAAATCGCTACAATACTTTGACTTTGATCAACAGTATTAACCCCTTGACGTCATCGGAATCGTGTTTTAACCAACCCAACCTGTAACAGGAGAGTATTTCCATCGAAACTGTTGAATTACAACAAGACTGGGCTTGTAACACAGGTGTTATAATAACGGTGATAATGGGCTTATGTGGCAAGTAGATCAGGTCAGGCCGATTCAGTCTGCCGTTGACAGGGACAAACTGATACCTCGATCAATGAACACTCGGTTCTGCAGACTTTCAAAAACGATTAATCGAACATCCTACATTAATATTCGTTATAGGCGACCTCGGAATAGGTATTTCTAGAATCACGGACGACGTGACACTTTAGTCAAGTTGTGAGTATTTTACGACTTTCTCTGATCTGATTTGCCAGTTTTGTGTGCCATTGGATTGTCAAACTTAAGCCATTGCAAGCCTTCACCCATTCAGTTTTCAAGCATTCAGCATTACGATGTCATGCCCAGACTGACGTTAAACGAACGTAAGCAGGCGGTTGATGTGCTTGCCTCAGGATTAACGCAACAGGAGGTCGCGAGGCGGATGCACTTGTCACAGAAACACCCTAACAGCGGTGGGCGGACACCAGAGAATTGTTCTGGGGCCGACTTCACAAAGACGTTTCTGACTTGAATCAAAATTTGAAATACAATCTGAAATCTTGTTTTGGGGCTTTAGAGATTAAAATTTTAGCCCCCCCCCCTCCTCCTCATCAATTTTTTGTCCACCGAGAGACTACCATTCAAAGTATTGTATCATTTTTCTAAACCCAGTAAAAGTTAAGTGAAACTTCGTCTTGACACAGCTTCAGCTCGTTTCCATTAATGAGAGCAAGGTGACGTCACGTTTACTCTAGCCCTCTAACGTCGAAGGTATTTAGATAAAAGTTGTGGACTTCGGCGGTGAAGGCTCAAGTAATAAATATGGTTTTCTCGAAAATTCGACATACTTGGAGACTATTTCTTCCACTGCTTGAACTGTTGATACAGTAGGCCTATACTATATCACTTACAAAGCAGTCAAGTGACCCTGTTTAAATAGCCCGGCTGCAGATGCATGGGCGGGGTATTCCTGGTTCAGGTTTTCTGGAGGGGTTGTGCTGGTAATTTTGATCCTTATTAATACTTCCAATACTAAGTTTTTCAATAGTCGACACAGCATTCTTTTGTACCCAACAATTAAGCATAAAGTCGATCGGATGGGTGGTTGTGGAAAAAAAATAAAGCACATGCTCTCATCTCCATTTCCCTCTCTATGGTTAAAGATAAGGCGATAAGAAATGCAAAGTTCAAAATCACAGTATAATTCTGTAAATTTCCAAATCAGAAGTATACAACTTGGTCGAATCACCCATGCAAGTTATATGACAATAAAAGTGATGATTGCTTAGTAAGAGCCCGCCAAAAATGCACTCCCAATCAAAAACGTTTAAAAATGTTTCGTTAAAACGAGGCACCGTGTTTTTAATTTACAGTATGAAGATCAGTCAACCAGACAAATATTTCTTCTGAAACTTTCATGTGTGTATTTCTATGGGCTGTCAAAGTTTCGTTTGGTTAACGCTTGTCTTCATATGGAAAACATAAACTTTATGAAGTGATCAGTTTGGTCATATTTCGGCGAGTTTAAAGTCTGAATTTCTGCCATTATCTGAATCTGAATTTTCTGATGTAACCAAGTCACTTTGGAGAACAGGCTCAAGGAAGAGTTCGAATCTTGATTGTTCTGTTTTTTTTGTGGAAACATAATTTTTTGTGAATAAAGATATAGACCGTCTTGTGTTAAATAAGTGTTATCATCTAATAGAATAGATAATTGTTAGGGTATGATATTAGGTAACGTGTGGCAGGTATAACGAAATCATACGTAAATCTTGGTTGTGAGCACAAGTATTGAAGTCGAACGCGGATATCTCGGCCCGCGGCCCGCGGCCCGCGGCACGAGAACCGTACCGTTTGCGTGCGATTTATACCGTCCTCGTGCCACGGGCTGCATACACAAGTGGTCGTCTAGGTATTTTAACATTTCAGTGTGACTGGAGTAGGCTACCAGTTTTTGGATTTTATGACATATACATCTCTTCAGTGCATTTTTGGAGTTTTGTAAGTGCCAAGTTTGCCATATAACAGGAAAAGCAAAGTAAAACAGAACTGAAAAAAGTGGCATTACGAGTGTAGTCCACAGCTGTTACTCACAGCTTTAGTCAGCTTCGCTTCTTGAGGTTTCTTGCACTGGAACCGATTCCACGCTTTACCATACCAGGTCCTTTGTATGAATGAAACTGAATGCGATTTATAACGTTGGTGTGGCTTGCTGGATGAAATTTCAAACATTGGCGTGGCTTGCTGGACGAGATCTGCCACATTCGTGTGGCTTGCTGGACGAGATTTGCTACATTGGTGTGGCTTGCTGAACGAGATCTGCCACATTGGTGTGGCTTGTTGAATGAGATCTGCCACATTGGTGTGACTTGCTGAACGAGATTTGCCACATTGGTGTGACTTGCTGGACGAGATCTGCCACATTGATGTGACTTGCTTGAGGAGATTTGCCACATTCCACACTTTGCTAGACGAGAACAGCCATATTGATGCGTGATGACTTTATCAGTGACTGAAGGAGTCACTAGGTCACAAGCTCCTACATTCTAGGTAGCCAGGGTTAGACGCCTGAGGAAACCAGGGCAGATTTCAGTATCTGTGCTGATGATGCTGCTGCTGTTCGATTCACCACGCTCAGAACTGCTGAAACAGCCATACTGATTATACTGATATGTAATCCTGCTGTCAGACTTGTTTAATGGCAATACTTTCCATTTTGCTTAACTTTGGAAAACATTGTTGAAGACTCAAAACACTGTTCGAAACAAAAACGTAATTTTGCTCCCAGTTTTGCTTGATCCTGACTCATAAGGGAGATCGGAAAAGCTTTAGAACGCGCCAGTTTAAATTAAATCAATTTTTTCCCAGCGAGTTCTCATTTCCCTATGAGATCGTTATAATACGACGTGGGTGAAAGCCTGCGCACAAAATAACAGGGGCTTGAACCATAGATTAAATGTAAAATTATAAAAATGTTGTTATTCTAAAGTAGTTCAGTAGTTCTGAGAAAGATTCTCAATATAAAAACTGAGTTAAACAGATGATATGAAAGCCTCCATCTTCTAAAGCGAAACGAATACTCCACGAGACTCCACTTCCTATCGTAAATATCGTGAAACCTAAATTTCTGTTAAAATTTACCTCTGAAAAATGCTTATATGTATGATGGAGAAGGCATCGTGTGTGTACATCAGTGACAGGGAAGCTACTGACCAGGAACCAAGGAACAGGGCGCTGTTGAAACATACGAGCACGTGGCCATCATTACATGCAAACGTTGATATGTTATCAACTCTGAGAGAAAGGCCAGATGCATAAACCGTTTGAGAAGACAGTTGGTAGCTGTTGATCTGAATGTGATATATTAGCCTCTGTCAGCCTTGGTAGCTTAAGGGCATTATGGTACGGGACGTCTGATGCCAAGGGCGAGAACTCAACTGAGAAGATTGGCCTCCATGTACTCTCCTGTTCGCAGCTATCACTTTCATTTAGTATAGATTAGAGATAAATTAGAGATGAACTGAGAAGTGATAGATTGGCTCGATCCAATCTAATGCCGTAGAAATGGTGATATCGGTAATTGATTTCCTTGGGCTAGGTTTGCTCATTTCAAGATCCACATCGGTACCTTAATATGTCGTCTAGCCTTATACTGGCATTATCCCCATTCTTTGTCACAAATAACGTTTCCTTGTCTTCCAAGAATACAAAATCACTTAAAAACTATTTTTATCTCTTTGATGAGTAAGAAGTCATCCTGATTGAATGACTTCATTGGCAACATTTTTGCTCAGTGTATGAATACAAACTCAAACGCATCAGGTAGCAATGAAGAATGCGGTGTCAAATACATTGTACCTTTTAAATCTCAGTTTACAGTTTTTTAACTGACCACTCCCCACGATATGGCTATCATACTGCCCAAGTGGCGTTCCATTTACAGTTTTATAACTGACCACTCGCCACGATATGGCTATTGTACTGTTCAAGTGGCGTTCAGTTTACAGTTTTATAACTGACCACTCGCCACGATATGGCTATCATACTGCCCAAGTGGCGTTCAGTTTACAGTTTTATAACTGACCACTCGCCACGATATGGCTATCATACTGCCCAAGTGGCGTTCAGTTTACAGTTTTATAACTGACCACTCGCCACGATATGGCTATCATACTGCCCAAGTGGCGTTCAGGTAGATTCATTCTTTTTTGTAATAGTCCGAGATTCCTCTGATGATGTTAGGTTTGGCAAAAGTTCGCTCTATTTATCTGATGCAGTTACCATGGCAGTTTGTCACGGCGTTTGGGACGAAAATTACCCAAGTTTGTAGACGCTTATGTTCCTTATATTTTTATGTGTCGATTTATCGCAAGCACAACGTCAATCGGTTATTTCTTAGGCCGAGTGGGTTCGAGATTCCTTGGTGATGCTTAAAGCGAACGGCTGTTCTGATAGGCTCGACATATTTGACAAGTGCAGGTAACCGCATCAGGTTTTTAAATGAAGTGCTCTCTGACGATGATTTGGGTCATCTTTGGCCGGACAAAATTTTTGCCAAACCAAACGTCAAATCAATCTCAGACTGACTGCAGAGAGATCTTCATTACTTTTTCATCCACGGAAAGCTGATGTATTGACAAAGACGAATAGATTGTCACACATTGTCTCTCTTTTGAATGAAAGCTTAGAACTAACATGATAAACCCAGATCTGTGGCCGATTATTTCAAGCTTACACAAAGGAAATATCGCGTTAAGTAGGAGTGATTGGTAGATGTAAGGATTCAAGCTTCAACGAGCAGGCTGATATTGCGACCAGGGGAATCCCCAACCTGCACAGTATTCTGTCACGTGACGGCGGAACACTAAGCCAATGTCTGGAGGCGACAAGCGACATCACAGACACCGGAAGCCGGAAATCTTTAAAGAAGTTCATTAACCTTTTGTTATTGTGTTTTGTCAGACGGAACATTTCTTTGTGAGGACTGTATAGTGTTCTGTCTGTTACAATGTCTGCTATTCAAGCATGGAATCTAGGGTATCGGTTCTGTCGTGTTTACGCATAGCTTAATTTAACTTAATTTATTCAAACAAAGGCGTATGAAAGAATGAATTTGATAACATCGCTTCCATGCTGATTTAATCGGCATACTTCAAAGTCAAAACAGTTTGAATAAGTGTGGTATCCAAATCACAATTCGGGCGCAATGACCCAGGAACCTCTCACAATGAGGTCACTGTGATTTCAGATCCAATTCATGCTGGCTTCATATCCGGCTGTACGTGGGAAGGTCTGCCAGTAACCTGCGGATGGTCTTGAGTTTCTCCCCGAGTTCTACCCGGTTTCCTTCCGCCATACTGCTGGCCGCCATCGTATAAATGAAATATTCTTGAGTACGGCGTATAACATCAATTACATAAAATAAATAAACAAATCACAGTTCAGGGAGTCAACAGGTGAATCAAAATCCAAAGGCAAATTCCAAAAGACCAGTTACACTTACAAAGTTAGCGTCACAATCTATTAAAACTACACAGTTGAGCAGAAGCAGTCAGCAGTCAGCAATAGTGTTTTGTAAAGCATTTAATGGAAATGCTTATACCTGTATATGTGATGTAGCCACCTCTCACTCAAGATCTATCAGAAAACCCCTAAAAGTAATCACCTGTAATTGTTTAGGGTATGAGACAGACGAAGTGTAAACTGACATCGTTCTGTGGACAAATACTATATAATGTATTGTTCTCCAGATAGAGACATTTAACATCGTGTATTCAGCTTAGGTATTGGTTGTCCCATCATGCTGTTCTCTTTTCTATTCAATAACTATGGAAATACGGCATTTACTCTCCAGGGAGTTATTGCGGTTTTTTCAGCCTTTCTTTGTGGATTTTAATATCAAGATGACGTTACAATGTATCGCTGAGGAGCACTCTGAGAAAAATGTTTCTAAAATCACTTCCACTTTTAAATATAAATTTGTGTTATTCAATATTATGTTTATATAGCTCGAATGTATCTTTTACAATAGAGTAGTTCTATACTATGCCCCATACTTACGACATACATCGATAATAAAACTTATGGAAGATAAAACACACACTTAAGTCATATTTTTATATTAAAATAATTACTTCTACTTAAACACGCCACAAAAATAGTTATTTATCAGAAGTCGTGGCGAACGCCATTCTTTAGCGCAATGACATTAGTAACACCTTATCTTGTCAAAATATGTCTAACATTTCAAACGTGATAGCTTGAACTTTCTGTACACAATGTGTAAATGAACTCTAGATTAATTATTATCTGTATAAAGGGTGCAGCTTGATATGGATGAAGAAAGGGAGTTAAATATAGAGGCTTTGTAGCTATATAGGACTCATAATCCATTTCGACAGTTAGGTCATGGGGAGGCTGATCAAAATTTGTGATCACTTACGTTTAACACAAAACCGAAAGTAGGTCACTGAAAAATGTGAACAGATACTTAAAAAATGGTATCTAGCAGAAATACCTATAACTAAGTCCGTGAATGATTCACCAATATAGGCTCGATTTGTTACAATTGTACTTGTATGTGTTTAATTGTGTAAATCGCATAATTGTAGTTTTCACTATCGCTGTATTTTTTAGGCGACCGTCCGCATATTGTGAATATAAATAAGCCTTTAACCTCACTTATCTGTATAAGTGTCCCGTACATATTGTGACCACTTATTCTGTCTTGTAAAGAACAGCCGGGAAGCCTTTAAGGAATGACACTGATAATGATGGATAAACATCCGGGCACTCTGACAGAGACCATCCTGCTCCAAAACCTGAGCAATCGTTGGCAAAAACGTTCTTGTTGCTATGAACTACTGACACGAACTGTTCACACATTGGTTTGTGATTAACACCACAAGGATTTACGGCGTGACTGGCACGTGCGTCACACATATCAGCCTAGATTCTGTTGACATGACCGTAATACTGCATCTATTTTTGACAAGAACACTCCGGGCTTCCGGCACATAATTTGCTTATAGAAAGACTGTTTGTAATTCTTTCAAAACAGCCGCTTGGCCCCTGGGCGGCACGGTCGTTTAACTAGCTGAGAGCCTTTCAACTGAAGCCTGCTCGGTTATTTGTAAGCAAGAGACATTATTGATCTTCATGTAATTAAGGGGACGGCAAGATTGGATCGGACACCTTAGGACAGACTGGGTCAAAGGAAATTTGAAGCAAATTTCTGACTGAAAATGGGATGTTTTAAAATGCCTGGAAACCAAAGGAACTGCTCAAAGTTCAGCTGCCTTTGGGTTCCACTTAATCCAGATGACTAGCGTGAAAATCACTGGCCTCCACTGACCGCAATGGTCACAGTGTTAAGTGGGATATCACTAAAGACAAAGACATAGCCATTCTCACATAATAGATCAGCGAGAAAAAGAAAGAAAGAGTCTGATATCTCTATAGTAAATTTCTTCAAAAGTGATTTTGCATTTAATACTAAATGATAACGGAGCTCCGTTAGATTAAAAAGATTTCCATATCTTATCGAAAAATACTTTAAATTCATTTCTAAGCTGTTCTATAATCGAAATGTCGTACTTTTTTTCGTACTAGAGAAGGTAGGATTCTTGACAAGGATAATCTTGATAAAGCGTTAACCTTCTAAGACCTTACTGACTGTTGTTACAGGGCACACAAACGTTTTAGTTAAGTAATTCAAGCCAAATTCCGAGTTGTAGCCTTGTTAAGTGTTTGACCAGGCTCGTGCATTAAATCTTTGAGCTCTCTTTCACATTTCACTTTCTTGAGTAATGCCAACTGACGAAAAATGCTGTTGGAATTCCGTAGAATTATAGCAATACTTAATCTTTTCCAAAGCTTATTCTATATGTGAATTTTTATCCAGCAGTTGACAGACATATTAGGGTCAATGGTATGGTACAAAATCACCATGATTTGTACTTTTATCTGTCATGCGTTTGAACTAAATAAATTGACATTGGGATACGATGAACCCAGAATTCACGAGACAAAACAATTTATGTGTGAGGACATCCCAAGAAATCACAGAATGTATTCATCAAACTGTGTTCTAAGCGAGATGAGCGTGTATTTTATAATATTCTCCTTTTAAATAATATATGTATTTACTTTTACGTGAATGTTATTCACCTCAATATTTTTTTTTACTGTCACAATCACATTTTTCAGATAAAACCACCCACCTTGACAAATAACTGGTGAACTTTTGCACGTGTGACATACGTTAAATTTGTGGAAAGCGAGTGATCTTCAGCGAACTCCTTGTGAGACCACACCAGACAGCGTCCTCGGCCGCGATTAGCTATTAATACCCGGCGAACAATGGAAGCGGAATTATAGATACCGTAAATCCCAGTGAAAGTGTAATGACATGACATATGACGTAGACATCGTCTAGGTCTAGACGCGTGTCATTGAATTAAGTATGATGAATAATTTACGATTGTTGTGCACAGGCTCAGCACAACTGGTTGAAATCTAGTTTTTCCGTGTCAATTGTCATATTACCATCCTTAGACACGAATGGCTAAGTCGATTCCGGCAACCATGCCCTTTTTTACCAACTCCCATAATTCACCTCACTCAATCCTGTTGAAGTCTTTTCACAAGTCTATAAAACTGCCGTCCAATTAACACGTTGTTCAGCGGACCTCGCACAAAGCTAGCAATTAAAGGGCAATATAAACCAATGCTTTACTTGAGCATGAAGACGCACTGATTACATACAATACATCAAGCAGTAAAAGACGTCTGAACTGTGGAGACCACTGAATACACGACATCTCGTATATTCTCGTCTTTTGACTTGCTCAGAGCTTATACAGTTCCCGTCCACGAGCGGGGAAGTGGACCTCGACAGGATTTTGTCTTTTGATACAGGACATGCACACCTTTTCTATAATAACGTGCTTGCAAACTATGATTCATTTTTGTACTTTTCTATAATCTTTATAGTTTTTTTATACAGCTTGGTAGAGATACGTTTCATCAGTTCAGACGTACTTGTATATTGCGGTTAATGACGTTGCACTGGGTAATCCCAGCATGCTTACTATTGATGTCTATTAGGTTCATTTACTGAAGATGGAAGAAACGGTGATTGCTTCGTTTCTGTTCATTTCTGTTCGTTTCTTCTTTTTCTTTCAGCCATTTGTGCACACATCAAAGAAATATCTGATGACATTGCATTAAATACTCTTGTCCTGCGCAATACCGGCAAAATATGTACTCATATTATAAAGCTCATGTGGTGGGTAGAGTCATAAAATAGCACGTCATCCTGGTTGTAGTTTTCGCCTTTCAGGACATAATATCTTGGTTCAGGGAAGTGCTCAGTCGCCACTGAAAAGGTTTAAAGGTTTACAAGCACAAACACAATAACCGTGGTATCAAAATATATAAAAACGTTTTATGTCGTGTAAAAACAATTCCGCAGAAAGTCAGTGACCAACATCATTCCTATGTGGTTTTTGTTTTTTACTTTTCTTGTGATTCGCTTTGAAGTATCTGATGAACGATTGTATTGAACAGCTTTGTAACCCTACCATGAAGAACTCTCAAACCTGACTCAGTGATCGATCAAACAATGTAAATTCGTCCAGAAGTGTCTATCATGCAAACACTGCTTGTGACAAATGAATGTCTGCGAAGGCGATGTGAGTGAGTGCAAGGGTCATTTCAGTTGAAAGTCTTCTAGCTTAGCAATGCGAGCTGAAATCACCGACTGCTTTTTCAAATGTTGACCGATGGGTTTTCTCCGTCTGCTTAATGAACAGTGTCAGTGTTAAACGCAAACGAGCACCCTGTCAGCCGCACACGAGCATCGTGTCAGCCGCACATGAGCACCGTGTCAGCCGCACACAGACGAACTGACATCTCACGATATAACTAAACTCTGTCAAAAAAGAAACGCAACCCTGGTCCTCGGATATCAAAAATTCGTTCGAATAAAGTTATTGCTTCCAAACTAAATTTTAGCCAAATGTAATGAAATTATACACGTTTTTAATGAAGATTACCATCCAAACAACTGCCTTTTCTCTCCTAAGTGTATTTTATTGCTTATGACATCACAACGCATGGACTGACCCTGTTGACGTCGCACACAGAACCATTCACATGCAAATCATGTCAATGGCAGTTATAGTGTGGGGGTGTATAAAAGCCCATGTGCTTTCGTATTTTATTCATTCATTCGTCGACGAAAGGAAGTCGGTAAAATGCCGCGACTGAGCGCTGCCGACCAAAATATCGCCATTGGTCGTCTTCAAGCCGGAGAAAGTTTTGGTACTATTGCACGACACCTAAATGTTCACAAAACAACGATCTCCCGACTTTGGAGCCGTTACAACAACTTTAATTCGACCAACGATCGCCCGAGAAGTGGAAGGCCAAGAATCACGACCCCGGGTCCTTCACCTGCGTAATCGGTGGGTTTACGTGCCTGTAGACCAGTTGTTGGACCTGTACCGGTACTACGCCCCTTACATCGACGCTTACGACTCAGGTGGTGCAACAACGTAAGGATATGGACTTTACAAAACTATAGGCGCATCTGGTTTTCTGATGAATCCCGTTTTCTTTTGACACGTCATGACGGAAGACAGCGTGTGTATAGGAGACGTCATGAACGCTTTGCGCCCATCTGCGTCCGGCAGGTGGACAGATTTGGCGGAGGCAGTGTTATGGTTTGGGGAGCCATCTCGCACAACCAGAAATCAGACTTGGTGATTTTTCCAGGGAACCTGACAGCCCAACGTTACATCAACCACGTGTTACAGCCTCACCTTCTCCCGATTATTGACCGACAGACACAGCTTTTTCAACAGGACAACGTCAGACCTCATACTGCACATGCAACAATGAACTTTCTGCAGGATTCCAACGTCAATGCCTTGCCGTGGCCCTCTAAATCACCAGACCTCAACCCTATTGAACACCTGTGGTATACTCTGGATCGACACGTGCGTCAACGTCAGCCACCGCCACAGACGCTTCAACAGCTCGCCGTTGCGTTACAGGAGGAGTGGAGGGCCATTCCCCAGGAGAGAATCCGGCGTCTTATCCGTTCTTGTCCAAGGAGATGCCGTGCAGTGATTGCAGCTCGTGGTGGTCATACGAGATACTGAGGAAGACGCCCCCTGGTGAGCAACTGGTGTCTGTGAGATGACTATTGAAAAAACAGTTTTAAACATGACCATCTTGATTATTATTCTGCCAAATTTCTGACTTCTGTCTTCAATAAGAAAAAAGTTAAGCCGTCCTAAAACTAAATATTAAAATCTCTGAAATACGGGGGTTGCGTTTCTTTTTTGACAGAGTTTATAAGCTTGATGAAGTCCTTATCGGCTATAACAGTCCGACGGTGAAGCAGAAAGGCAGAATATACCTTGCCATATATTACCGGCAAGGAGGAATTATGATGTGGACTGACTTTTTGGTCCGCTACACCCTCGAATGACAAATATTGTGAATCACAAAAGCATATCAATAAACATAATGAGGACTGTATAATGTCAATAAAATAAACAGCGTAAAGCTTTTGTCCAGATATGCTAGTGTTCCAGTTGAGCTTTGTATCTATAATGCTTTTAACGTGTATAAACGCCACAACTTTAGAGGATTACGTTGTTACATTATACTTAGTCTACATCTGAGGTCGGTTTCATGATGTATAGAAATATGGTCTCTGTCATTCGTGTATACGACACGACAGCTTGTGTACAGGTGTCTGTACAAATGGTCAAAATCTGATGGAGAGTTACATACTTGTTTGAATACAGGTAACAGGTACAGAGTTAAGATCAATTCATATCCCTTACTCTGATCGTCTTGACGATTCAAACGTGAATTTAGGAGCACTAAGATACCTTAGTGACGGTATATATTTTCAGAAATATATTTAATATTTTGGTGAATTTTGTAATTTTTATGGCATATGACGCTCCTGTCTGCACCTCTTTGTGCCTTACTGAAGTGTCATGCATATGTCAAAAGAGTTATGCTGGTCGAAGATAAACATGGAATTAATAGTCGCGCTTCTGTCAGAAACTACAATAAAAAAGCATGGAAACGTTTGTCGCTGATTGTTCAGCAACAATAAATGATAACTGAAGTTTGCGTGAGCACTGATACATGGAATACAATGTGGTATATTAATTAAATGAATGCGGTTTCAAGTTGTGAAAGACGGTCGATTTGGATATGTGTTTGGTCGGGGAGCTATTTATTCCACAATACAAATACCAATCCATACATTTTCACACTTTTCTTTCAAAATACTTACCATCACACATTTCCAAGTCATGATGGATTTCTTTGCATGCACATTTATCTTCTTAACCATAAAACCAACTGGGCCTCTAGCAAGTACAAAACAGCTGGGCCTCTAAAATGTCCAAACTATCTGGGACTCTAACCCGTACAAAACATCTGGGCCTCTAACCCGTACAAAAACATCTGGGCCTCTAACACCTACAAAAACATCGGAGCCTGTAACACATACAAAACATCTTGGCCTCTAGTCCGCATAAAAAGATCTAGGCCTCTATCCCGTACAAACATCTGGGCTGCTAACCCAAACAAAATCATCTGGGCTGCTAACCCACCCAAAATATCTGGGCCCCTAATCCGTACAAACATAAAGGACCTCTAACCCGTACAAAAACCTTTGGGTCGTTAACCCGTACAAAAACATCTGGTCTTCTGTCCCGTACAAAATCATCTGGGCTGCTAACCCGTACAAAGCATATGGGCCTCTGACCTGTACAAAACATCTGGGCCTTTAACCCGTACAAAACATCTAAGCATCTATCCCATAAAAAACATCTTCCAATTATATGGCTCCAGTACCACAGACGAGAGTGAACCAGTTCCCTAACCAAGCACATTTATTATTCCATATTGCCCAACAAACGCGGGCTGCCAATTACATGGCTCCAGTACCACAAAAGAGAGTGAACCAGTTCCCTAACCAGGCACATTTATTACCCCATATTCCCCAGCAAACGCAGACTGCCAATTGAACCAGTTCCCTAACCAGTTCACTAGCTCACCAGGATTGAGACAATTTATTTTAAGCAAATACAAACAGCCCAAAAATCTCGTCAGTTCTCGGCTCTAGGAGCCTCACTCTGACAAAAATGGACAAGTCTGAGCGAAAACGTGTGAGGTAGTGTGTTTGGTGGTGCACTTGCCACCCTGTGTCATCTCCCTAGCCCTCGCAATAGGGGTCATATAGGACGTGAGGGATTTAACTGTTCCAAAGAGTGGTTCCGCACCAGAGCTTTGGGTGCTGAACGTTTCTGGGAAGCCGTTTATAGAAAGCTTCGTGGATGGTTTACTGGCCCCTTCCTTTACCCTCTACTCCTTGGCACTTGGTCAGCACTCACTCTCCTCGCTACCCCGGGGTCAACTCGTTAATATCACCAAATTGGATGTATGGGGTAATAACTTGAGGGCATGCAGACAATGCAGCATTTTGATTGCTCCGAAATTTCTGTGAATATTTCTTGTAATACTTTTGAACGATTGGTTCACGATTTAAACAAGGTGTCTATTTCCAGACCTCATGCAAAGTTTAATGGAAACAGTAAGGACCTGAGACAACCGGTCGTGCTTTTCCTTACATACGTTAACAGTGGATTGTATGAGAAAACACAGATTACTGAACTTCTCAGCCCCTTTAAGGTGCATCTGAGGTCTGAGAACATACACCCATGTGACGTAATACAATAGAGCCGTAAACGTAAGAATGTGAGTTCATGATATTTGTTGGATCGTAATCACTAAGACTGAAGCTCACCTATGCGTTGTTAAAAGTGTGTAGACAAATTAAACAGTAACAAAATGAAAACCATTATCGAATTTCATTCCAATGAGTCAGGTCTTAATCAGCTGGGTTTTTGAATTATGTCAAAATAAGTTGTAATTTTCATAGACCTTTGTGATAGTTCCTTCATGGCTCTTGATCTTTAATATATTAATCCGCTTCATAGTTTATACCTTTGTCGTTGGATTGAAACCTGATGTGCTATGTCTGTGACGTGGCCTGCGTGAGAAGAAACACTCTTCATGCAAGCCTGGACAGATGAAGGTGATTGGATGACACGACGAGCTCCAACAATACGGGTTTATTGAGGCTTGTCCAACACAGAGGCTGGAGACTGGCAGCTTTTTGTCTGCGGTTTCTCTGTGACAAAGATAATTACATACGCTTGTAAAACTTCACCGTGTCGGAAATTAGGGACACTAGTACGGGAGAAAATCAGAAAGTCTGGAGATGTTTTAGGTGTCGTATAAAACTATTGGGTTAAGTGGTACAGAAAAACAAGTGATTTTGGGTTGTCATCAACATTTACGAATACAGCCATATCTGGGTTAACGGGTGGTTGATCAGGCACCGGGCGTATCTCTTATCTGCCGTCCCCACGCCCCGGGCCTTCCTTAGGCCACCATCTGTCCGGAGATGGGGATGACCCACGTCACGTCATCACCTCACTATCGCCATTTCGGTGACCTGCAGGCTGACCAGCTTTACCTACACATTTACACAGTTAACGGCTGACGAGAATGACTGTTCTTCAGAATCACATAAGAAATTGTTGTTACCCTGACCCCAGACTTTTATACCTATCATCTCACACCCTCCATCGCACCCAGCTACATTTCCACCCTGGCGATGCACCAACACGAACACGAGCAAAGTAGTTGAATGATGGCATCTAAATGCAATCACCATAAATACTCAGTACATAAGCTGCTATATGAGAGACATTTTGTAGATTAATTTACCAATGTATAGGAATGGAATGAAATGCCATGTCAACTAATGAGCAATGGCTTTGTTTAAATGTATTCAGACATTCAAATATTTTTACCACTGTGTATAGTGAGAGATGATTCAAGTACGCACGACGCCTCATTTACCTGGTCAGCTGAGTTAGAACCAACCAGATTGCGGCCTTTATTATGATCGGCCGAGTTAGGGGCTTCTGGGGGTGTCGCCACTTTTCTTGTAAGCTGAGTTAGAAACCTTCCAGCTGTGACCTTTTTCCTGATGAGCTGAGTTAGGACCCTTCGGGCTGGGGCTAGCTTCCTGGTGAGGTGAGTTAGATAATCCTCCGAGCTGTGGTCTTCTTCCCGTGAGCTGAGTTCAAATCCTCCGGGCTGTGCCTTTTTCCTGTTGAACAGTTAGAACCTTCCAGGCGGTGGCCGATTTCCTGATGAACTGAGTTCCGTACTTGGCCAGTTTCCGAGCGATGAGCTAACACCTCTGGGCTGTGGTAATTTTCCTGGTGAGGTGTAAGAACCCCAGCCCCCCCCCCCCCTCCACCGGCTGTTGCCTGTTTCCTGATGACCTCTGAGTTAGGACCCTCCGGGATGTGAGTGATTCCCCGGTAAGTTGAGTTAGAACCCCCCGGGCTAGTCCTTTCTCCTGGTGAGCAGTTAGCATCCTCCGGGCTGTGGTCAGTTTTCTGGTGAGCTGAGTCACGGCCTCTGGGCTGTGGCCTATTTTCGAGAGATGAGCTGTTAGGACCCTCCTGGTGAACTGAGTTAGGACCCCACAAAAGGTCATCGCTTTCAACACAGCATATACAGTGTTACCATACATTCAGATACCAATACTGACCTATTCCACTGTATTCTTAACTTGACACAGTAGGGTTGATGGCAATTAACTCTCACAATGGTCACCAGACATCACTGATAAAGTGACGAGAGCTTACCCCCACGGTACCGACCACTTTGTTTTCAATATCTCACATCAAAGTTCATGGGGTAAGAATTCTGGAAGGAGTATATTGCTACTCTGCTCCTCTGGTTTTGTCTTTTTCTTAATGTGTTCATCGCACACATATCGGCAAGCGTATGTATGTATGCTACACGCCAGTATAAATGAGTATGAACTAATAAAATTAAAGACGTACAGAAAAAAGAGTAAAATCAGAGCAGCGACGTGTGTGACAGCTGGCAAAAATGGCCACACCTAACCGTCAGTTTACCTCAGACAGGTTTATACTAACTATTCATGTAAATGCATAAATACTAGCAATTTACACAGCTAGGTAAAAAAATTGCAGTGATGTTAATAGCAATGTATTAGACATTAGTGGTCTAAATCCATCTTATACTTCATGAATGGGATGCCGGGTCTCAGGAATTCAGTGAAGCAGCATCTCCGAGAATATACGAAGCAGCATCTCCGAGTATAGAAATATACATATGTGATATAAAAAAAACACAGCATTGATATACAAATGAAATGAAAAATGTTAACCCACATCAAGATCACTCTTTTATATGCCAGTTTAACGATCACTGAGCCTGTGGATATTTCGGGTGAAACTTAATATTTTGTCACAAACGCCGATTGAATACCCCTACTTATTTATGTCTCTGTTCGATTTTCCTTTAACTTCATTCTTAAGAATTGTCCACTTTCATAACAGAAATCAGTTTCAGCCAGGTATTCAAAATACCTTTGACACAGGAGTTCTAAACGTGTAAGTGATTTAGCTCAATAAATAAAACTGCGTTCAGCTTTTAGCAAATAAGTGTAGCGCCCCTAATTTAAAGCCGGTTGGCAGACGAAGTGCCTTTGGCAGACAAAGGTGGCTACTTTTATTTAACTCTGTAGAATTTTGTGAAAAGTGTCCTCTTATCTTATAACGCATGTATCCATAGACCCTGGCAGCAGATGACCAACTATCTGTGCACTGTGATGAATGAGACGCTTAATCGCCCGTATCATACATACATATATCGAACATATAGCTTAGTGTAGGCTGCTTTATATAGCATATAATATGTTGTCGAGAATAGAAACAATGGAGGTTGGTATTAAAGTGTGCAACCGTTCGGCGAAGGCCTCGTTTCCATGCTGTGTTATACCAGTGTAGCGTGTTAAGAAGAGACTGTACATGTAAGTTACAGCTAGGTATTCATTCATGCTGACTACCCAGCTATGCGTAGTCTATTCATTGTATTAAAATCAAAAACTTTAAAAATGGTACTTGTTGATGCCTCGCTTTGCGCTCAGGGGTTAGAGCAAGAAAACAGGGCTGGTTGGTCTGGTGTCAGTATGAAGTCACAGTGCCGATGTCATTTCTGGTGTTTTTGGCATGATACTTCTGTAGTGAGAGCACTTTGACAGCATGGACTCGCCCTGCCTTAAGAAGACAAGTATATATATATAGACACGTCGTCGACATATGACTGAAAAACTGTTAACAAGGACATAAAACCCCAAGCAAACATGCCGATACATACATACACACATACATACATACACACATATAGACTGTGTTATGTATATCCACTCGTTTTCAAGAAGTATACACCCCCGTTTTCAAATCTTTCTGTTTCGATTCTTTAGTATTTATCCACGTTTAAGCCTCTCATGCTTTGAACAGTTTAACAAAATGCTCATAAATAAATAAATTGTCCAACAAATGTTTGATATCTTTCTAGTTTGACTTTTAAATTGCGGTTTATTGAATTGTCTCCTTTATATATGTTATGCATCAGATAATAAACAAAACAGAGGGGGACGCAGAAGGTAAAAATATTTCAAAAAAATTTCCAAAGATTTTGATTGTTTTAAAACTGTAAACTGAACACCTCTGGAGAGTTCGTCAGTCTATTGCAGCAGTGTCTTCGCCATGTGGGCCCCAGGTACTCTGCAGAACAGTAAACTAATCACCTCTGGAGAGTTTGTCAGTCTAGTGCAGCAGTGTCCTCGTCGTGTGGGCCCCAGGTACTCTGCAAAACTGTAAACTGAACACCTCTGGAGAGTTTGTCAGTCTAGTGCAGCAGTGTCTTCGCCATGTGGGCCCCAGGTACTCTGCAAAACTGTAAACTAATCACCTCTGGACAGTTCGTCAGTCTAGTGCAGCAGTGTTCTCGTCGCAATCAAAGCGCATATGAGATACATATTTTGTTTTATCGACCACCGATATTCTAGCATGGTACACGATTGAATATTGATTTCACTCAGCCGCCTTGAACATACCTTGCGTCTTTCCAACATCATGGAAAACTGTTGACTGCTTCTCTTTCCATGATTCCGTCCTATTTTCGTACTTTATGTACTTTCTTTGTTCTTCGACGGTTTGTGTTAAACGTCGTTTTGGGAATTGGCCTTGCCATCACTGGCCTGGAACGTCCTTATTGGATGTGGGTATAAAACGGTTATGAATATGCCACCATGTTGTATATAACAGCACCACTAAAGGAATGAAATATTTGTTATGATGCGTACTATTTAGACGGTCAGTTTTATGGATGGAGGAAATCGGAGTAACCCACCAACATTTGGCAAGTTATTAAAAAAACGCGATGTGATTTTCGGTTTGTCCTATTACGGGACCTTGGTGAGAATAAATGGTTGATGACCCTAGCGTGATCGCTTGCGCTAGAGTCAAGCGTTGGTTGAAAATTCCTTGTCTTCCACCAATATGGTGTGGATCGTTCGTTAGTTACTTGCCCAAGGTCGGTGGAATACCCTGGACACGCCACTAAATCCTCCCATAGTATTGTCAAGGTCAGATGAACACTTAAAGCGGGGAGTCCTGGGCCCAGTTGTTCAAAAGTGTATTAGGAGTTCAGCCCGGTATTAACTTTAGTCAAGACTAAAGTGTCATTTAATTTGTATTACAATGAGACTGGTATTAAGATTTAAATCTGGCTTAACTTCAATTCACTTCAGTACGACTGGCCCCAGCTCTTGTCATGTGTCAAATATTTGATATGTTTTGGGGTTTTACGCTTTACTTAAGAGTATTTCAGTCATACGATGACAGATTACGTTTACAGGTGCACAAAACCGTGCTGAGTGCGCAAAGCTACCGCACCTAGTTACGCATGCGCGAGAACATCGAGTTGAAAATAAAACACGATACAGTTTTAACGGGGCACTTTTTAATGTCACCCATAACATATACACCAGATACAGCTTGTATACATACATCACAGATACGCTTATCTGAAATTGGTTTTGAAATGAGAAATGAAAATCACCTTTTTGTTACCATGTTTGAAACCTGTGTACAAGATAGGAAGAAAATGATATTAATGATGTTTGATACTATCCCATCCCTCAACCCCACCCGGTTTGCCAGGCTTTGAAGACGGAAAAACAGGAAAGACGGGCAATTTCCAATTGCGATCTGAATTTCTGTATATAATCTATATGTCGACTTGATAAATAATTTAACTGCTTATTTTTTTTTATTTCTAGAAATTGACTTATATACATTAATCTCAATAGAGGTCAGGAAATATTTTGAGCGAAAACAAAAGTCAAGTGATTTTAACGATGACCTTGAAAGCGGTATAAGAATGGGTAATACTTGTCTCATAAACATGTATGCAGCAAGGAAAGTAACCATGTGAACATGGCGTTGAGGGACAGGCTTCAATTATCCCCAGATTTGTTCCTTAAAACACATGGATCTCGGGGGGGTTCGCGAGTGTGACACCTGCTTTTCCCATGCACCACAAATCCTAAGGCAACATGCCTGATCAAGGACTATCCGTGTCATATGACTACATAAAAGAGTAGCCTACAGCTTCACTGACAAGGGCTAACCGGCTGGTAGGAGTAATTCTGGTCGCATAATCTTCGGACAGAATAAATGTAAGAATAAAGTAAACAAGAAATATTACTATATCCCTACGTCCAGCAACTCTTATGATAAAACATAGGCCAATTGCAAGCCAGTAATATATAAAACCAACAACCAACATATAATGTCTTGGGACATATAACCTCACCCGTTGACAGGCAGCCAACTTAACCTGTCCTGACGGCGGCTAAATACCAAGCAACAGTAATATATATATATATCCACGGAGTATTTCACAGTAACATATGCGATGTCATGCAGTTTAAGAAGCACCAAAACCACACGAACACAAAAGAAACCACCATGTCAGTTCACCAGATATACATCGTGACGTGTAAACCACAAAACATGGCTAATATACGATATCAAGAACCACCTTACATGACAACACCAGCAGGCAAACACTACCACAACAGAGCATTGGTTCTCCAAATATCGCTGTTAACAGAAAGCACAGACATGTACAGAACCATAAACGGCATCAGTGTGACAAAAAGAATACCCGAAATCAGACACATCATGATATAAACACACATCCCTCCTCTCCTCCCAAGAAAACACCAATATGCCACACCATAAGAGATACAACAGAAATGTCGACGTTATTTCATGAAGTACCCCAAAACAGGGTACGAAACACAGTCAAGCATATGAAGACAGGAGACATTGTGGGATATATGCCATTCGGATATATCGCGATACTATCCTTACTTTATTTGCAACGCCTTTCCTTTCGTTTTGCCATAGACATATACTTTCTTTGCTTTAGTTACAGCTCCTTTCCTTGACATTCCGCCATTTAGCTATACTTTCCTTACTTTAGTTACAGCTCCTTTCTTTGACATTCTGCTACATAGCTATACTTTCCTTACTTTAGTTACAGCTTCTTTCCTTGACATTCTGTTACTTAGCCATATTTTCCTTACTTAAGTTACAGCTCCTTTCCTTGACATTCCGCCGTTTAGCTATACTTTCCCTACTTAAGTTACAGCTCCTTTCCTTGACATTCCGCCACATAGCAATACTTTCTTTACTTTACTTACAGGTTATTTCCTTTCCATTTCGACACATAGCTATATATTCCTTACTTTAGTTACAGCTCCTTTCCTTGCCCTTCACATAACTATTCTCTATGCTGTAAATACAACTTCTTTCCTTGACAACCCCACTCACATTCCTTACTTTAGTTACCACCTCTTTCCCTTACCATTCACATAACTACTCTTTATGCTGTAAATACAGCTCCTTTCCTTGGCAACCCCAGTAATATTCCTTACTTTAGTTACAACTCCTTTCCTTGCCCTTCACATAACTAAAATAATCTAACAGGCCGATGCTGAGAATTTCGTACCACACTAGTTTTACTCCAACATCTGTAATCTACGACACAAAACTATTTAAGGATTCAATTATTCCAAAATCGCTGTTGTGTGAGACTGTGGGAATAAGCGGTGAATTGTATTGACTGTGTTTGTGTATCTTTTTATATCCACGGAGTATTTCACAGTAACCAAAACCACACGAACACAAGAGAAACCACCATGTCAGTTACAGCTCCTGTCCTTGACATTCCGCCGCATAGCTATACTTTATTTACTTTAGTTACAGCTCCTTTCCTTGACATTGCACCAAGTAGCAATGCTTTCTTTATTTTAGTTACAGGTTATTTCCTTATCATTTCGACACATAGCTATACTTTCCTTTCTTTAGTTACAGCTCCTTTCCTTGTCCCTCACATAACTACTCTCTATGCTGTAAATGCAAATCCTTTCCTTGGCAACCCCAGTCACATTCCTTATTTTAGTTACAGCTCCTTTCCTTACCATTTACATAACTACTCCCTTTGCTGTAATTACAACTCCTTCCCTTTGCATCCACACAGTCACATTCCTTGCTACATACGCCAGAAAATCTCTGCCTAAGAATTCACATGGCTATTTTCTACACAACATCTTACATTACTACTATACTGTGTACACATTTTGATGTAATGTCTTCCCGGTGTTTTACTGCACCCTGTTATAAAAATTACTTCACATCTGTCTTCGCGCATGAGGCTGACTTACACCATAATAAAGATTTACTTAGGTGAAGCAGGAAGTTTTAAAGGCCTTTTCTTAAAAGCTGACAAACCGGGGGTAACATTGAGCTGATGTGGTGTTAGGACATTATACATGTGCCAACAACAAATTGTCGTCTAGTAAAACAAAGAAATTACACATAACAGGTTCGTGTAGGTTATTACTATAACGGTAGCTTAAAACAAACTTATTTTCATAATAATGAGAACACTTCCAAAGTTGACATCAGAAATCTTAAAATGAATACAGTTCTTTCGGGTAATAACGTTGACAATATAAGATTTTTGGTTTAAAACTAAAGGCATTCTTTTAAAACTACTGAATGGGTACGAAATAAAACCTGAACTAAAATAATAAATCAGATATCGTTATTCTTTCCCCTCCCCTTATCTGCCTCTACCCCTCACTCTCTGCAATTTTACTTAGCCTATTATTCGGTGCTCATGCTCCTGCACTTTGGAATGCACGAAAACAATCTGGCCAGGAAGGAGCGAATCCTTTTCCCGCGAGACATCACTAGAAGTTCTGTGAAATAAATACATAAAAAAGATTGCAAGGGTTTGATCTTTGTTTCATCAACAGACCATAATGCGACTAGCGCAATTATACAAAATTCGATTGTGTATATATAAGGTGTAACCATATGATCAGCTGGGTAATTATTCACAGCGTGTGTCCGGCTAAAGTGTAAGAGGTACATGTATACGTAAATATGCGTAATGCACATCTTTCATCATTTTCGTTTTCTTTTATAGGTCTACATCTATCACCACTGTCTATTACCCTGTAAAAGATCAACAGGAAGGCGCAGTCAACATATTGTAAGCCTATATTATTGCTCCTTATTCATCCTGGATATGTGAGAAGTACTCACTGTCTTTGTCGGATTCAGTGTCTGCAATTTCTGGAGTAACGGAACTGTTGTCCTGGTGGTCTGGAGCAATATATTGGGTGTCATAAGGCGTCACAGTAGCAACCCCGGTGTCATCCAGGGATGTAGTGCATATGTCAGGACCGGTGTCATTTAGGTGGGTAGTAGTGCTAACGGATGCATTGTCACAGTCTGGTGCAACCTTTTGGAAAACAAAAGAAAAAAAAGCACAAAATAATATTAGGCATGGTACATGAAGCTCTACAAATGATCGTTGAAGAAGGTAGCTCATGCATGTGTGCGAGGAATTTAACGTCGAGGCAGCTCAATTTTTTAGTGGCCTGTCTAAAAACATACAAAATAAGTTTGTTACCTTGTGTTTTAGTTTTCACATCTGAAAGGTCGAAGCAAGTGGTCATTTCATAACTAACCTTTAATTACGACATCGTTGTTACTCTTAGTTACTGTAGCGATTTTGTTTTTATGTATATATCTTCTTAACGATACAGATATCCCAGTTCCAAATCACACCATTTACTACAGGGGAAAGCACAATATTGGTAGCGTGAATCACCCAGTGTCGAACTCTGGAACAATATCTGTATACTGCTGGAGACGTTCGCTACTATGGATTCTTTTGAATGTCAGCTCGGTCAGTCCGTGTCATTCAGTAGTATGTTTGGGAAAACCACTAGTTAGCTCTGAACTTCGAATAACCAAGAAAAGTCCGATTTTTAAAGTTCAACAAACAGCAGCAACAGTTTTATTAAAATAGAGTGACAGGAGTATGTTGATATATATATAGGTAAAAGTGCCAGTACTGTGTACAAGCACAACATCTGTACTTCAGATGGTTCAGATAACTGTGTTAGGGATATCTCAGGGAGGTATTAAACCTAGTACTGCTGTGATAGTGGTATGTCCTACTGGTGTCATATAGACAATATGTCAGCCATGTGTGGGGACATTATCCGTAAATAATACTTTCAGGTCTTCTCTGGGAGTAACAGTTCCAGAATTGGTCCAGTAATAACTTGGGAAAACGAGTTTCAAATTCTGGGACTCGGTGTCTCACTGTGCTGAAACTGGGAATCCCAGTCCCACGATTGCTCAGGGGCACTTATGCACAAATTCTCCCAGTATAAATGTTTCAGCTCATACTTGGGAATTATAAAATTTTGGTCCAGAAAATCCCAGTGACAAACTATTGAGATATACTGTCTCAATCATGGTTGGGAATATCAGTCTCACAGCCTGGGAAAGTCAGTCCCACAGCCTGGGAACACTTGTGTCACAATTTGGAACTAGCAGTCCCACTGTCTCTAGGTATGCTCTAAAGCTGAAATCCCACTTCAGTGCTGACAACTTATCTAGCTACCACTTCACACTGCTTATATACATGTAAAATACCTGCCTTAGAAAGCTAACTAGGTGGAAATTTAGATGTTAACACGACGGTGGTCCGAGATCATCTGGGACTAAAAGTGGGAATTTGCCCGGTATTTATAGTCTACGCTCATAAATATTCATGAGTACCAAGGATGGTACTCAGAGCACTGATTGGCTAATACCAAAGTAACAACATCTGTGTATAGAAATACTATACATGTACATGCGTATCTAATGTCATGGCACATTTTTCTTTCTTTTTCTTAATAATGGAAAGATGAACAATAACTTGTAGGTAGAAAGGAGATGAGCCTGTGGAGTGAAACTATTTACTTTCGCAAATACAAGTTAATGCCCCTTTTGAAACTCTTCAATATGAGTTAACACTAAAGGATGTCGTAAAGTAGACAACCTCGTCTAGCGGCAGTTCACCCTGAACGACGATCGTGCGCGGCGAAACAACAACAACAACCACAAAAATGATTTAGTGTCTTAAACTTGGTATAAAGGATGTTTTATGCCAAAATCATGCCACAGCCAGTGAGTACTAATGTTGTTTTTAACTGGAAAGATGCTGTACGTGGTTTGTTACAGCAAGAATATGTCCAAAAGTAATGGAAACGCTACTCGAATTTGTCACTTCAAAATATTAACAATGGCGGATGTTTCGCCAAACTTAAGGTCGCTAAAAAAAAATGTTGTTAGCAACCTAGCCAAACAATATCCGATCACCAAGCTTGGAGAGAAACTCCTTCAACATGTCAGTGTATTATACGTGAAATATGGTGTTCTAATTAAGTCATCAAGTGTTAAAATTCTTACGTTGGAAGGGACAGGGGTCCACGGAAACTGTGTCCTTCAAAAGTTATATTAAGGCGCCAAAAACAACTTGCTCTCATGAGTCCACAAAATATCCTGTCTCTATATGTTACAAAAAAATATATATATATTTCAAAATATTCCACAAAAATTCTAATTTAATTTAAGGATATGTCTAATTCATAAAAATTTACATTCTACCGGTAAAACCTGTGTCTACGTTATGGACAAGGCAGAAAATTAACCCCTAACCTCCCATGCAATCATATGAAATAATATACTGTCTCTAGCAAAATCGCCACATCACTTAAAATTTTTCTAAATAGTATTCTAAATTTTTCCGCAAATTTTATTTGTTAAACTCGCCTTGGCAAACAAGTTCCCGTCTGGGCTTGAGTACTGGACATCGTCGTCACTGAATATGACCATAACCTGGTCGCAGAACGTGAGTCTTTGCGGACGTCGCTCCGTGCTGTTCGCTACTCTCTTCGGTTTGCCTTGGGGCTGACAGCGTTCTGTGGTTCGCACCGGGATACACACGTTCCGATAGTTATGTTCTGCGGCTTTAGCGTTCCAGAAAACGATGTCTTTAAGGGCTTCCATGCATTCCGCTGAGGAATTTATTTTAATCAATTTGTCAATGAGAAAAGACTGTGGAAGACTCACCAATTTATTGTTCATTGTAATATACTTGTAACTAATGCACGAAGATCAGGTTTAAATGATTAGCCATTGTCTGCAAAGGATCAAATTGACATGACATAAATTAAATAAATCTAAAATCAATTAAAAAAACATAAATATTTATACTCTCCGACCCGTCACAGCTTTGGGAACCGTTGTAAAAAAACAGTTTTGAAAAACACTTAGTCCAGACGCTTGAGCTGATTGACAAGGGAGGTAACGAGGGTTCGGGCGCAGGATCAGAAGAACACAAAGACAGAGTAATTATCATGTAAGAATAAAGCGTAGAATTACCATTGACACCTTTAAGGTGTGGTGGCTGAAAGTCAGTCGGGATTTTGAAGCTGGGGATACGTGGGTAGATGTGGAACTCTATCTCAGGCTTTTTTATGAAACCCACCTTTAATAAGAGATTAAAGTTTCAATCCGATATGTGAATAACTGCAATAGTGTTAAGGTGCATCAAAACGCTATGGAGACAAAATGTCAATGTTGAAACAAAATGTTCTTCAACACAAGTAAACTTTCTGTTTCTTGTCCCACCAGCATGAACCACAAGCAACCACTTTTTTTCTTTTAAATCCTTAAAACCATGAAAGGTGAACGACAAATAATCGGTTTGCTTCTTTTCTCACCACGATAAAGTGCGACGCAAAAGTAAACTTTTTGTTTCTTTTCTCACCACTGTGCATGTACCACAAGTAAACTTTTTGTTTCTTCTCTCATCACCATGGGTCACAGGTAAACCTTTTGTTTAGTTTCTCACCAATATGAACCACAAGTAAACGTTTTGTTTCTTTTCTCACCACCATGAGGTATGAACCACAAGTAAACTGCTTTTCTATTTTCCCCACAAGACCGGTAGTAGAGCAATGTTCTGTAACCTAAATAACGAAAATCGAAATAAACCGGGTTTCTAATAAGCTAAGCTATATATATATATATATATATATATATATATATATATATATATATATATATATATATGTGGCTACTCTGAGGAATCCGACTTACTGCTGAATACTTACCTTACCGCGTGCTCTTAGCCTCACGGTTCCATCCAGACGTTCCAGAAGCCGTTTTGAAACAAGTCCTCTAGCGTGACCTCTGACCCCATCACCTAGATAAGAGCAGCATGATTCTGTATCATGACATCCGTAAACCCGACAGGACAAACATGATTGATGATAATTTTTATCAGTACATTGCGCTATGCATTTGTAAAATCTGCCAGTGCGTGGAGGCTATGGTGACACTCACAGCTATATGTTTGTAGTTATATGTATGCTTGGTGTTTTACGTCGAACTTTATGTCAGCATCTGTTAGTTTTTATTTATTTGTTTGATTGGGTAGTCTTTTAAGCGGTGCTCAAGAATACTTCACATATAAGAGGGCGGCCAGTTGTTGTGGTGGGAGAAAACTCGGCTGAAACCCACTACCATCCACAGGTTGCCGGCGGACCACCCACGTAAGGCCGGAGAGTTATAACCTGATAACTAATATTAGTACTAGTTAGTTTGTGAGCGTGGAGTGTAGTTATAAAGATAACGCATACCGGCATCGGTTAGTGTATTATCGGTGATGGCGCTTTTCCTCAGTATTACCATAACAATCATCATCAACGTTGTGACCATCCAAGTCAGTTTTCACCATTCCTAATTATTACGTCATTTCACATCATTATCCGTTTCACAGTAACCATTCTTCTACCCGAACTGTGGCTCTTTATGCACAACAACTTACAGTCAACAACGGGACATCTGTCAAAATCCACGCGGACATTGTTTGCTTCAATCAGTGGCTGAAAGAGATAAAACCTTACTGTAAAAATGGTGGACCAAAACGCCAAGCATGTTTCCTGCAGACGAAAAATTGAGGTATATGTGACATTATATGAAAAGAAATCTATTCCATCAGTTTTTTTTTTCAACAGACCAATCAATATCTTTGAAACTGACTATAGCAGTAGCCAATTACGTCATTGCACGAGGACATCTCACCGTCACTCTCTAAGTAACTTTATTTAACTCCATTTCTGCATGATTTCCTACCATCTTTCACTTGCGGTTCGGTAGGAAGTGTGTAGCCATTTGTGCAATATGTGGCGCTTGCTCTTACGAATCAGGATAGTTATGTCTTGTCTTTATTAAATGTGTCGGATATACATGTATTCCCTCGATTTAAACCCATGTTGCGCATTTACTTACCCGAGGCCTTAAGTCACTTGTATCGAAACTTTCACCACGGGTTTTCGGTAACTTCACAAAAATCCTAATTAAGTAGGCTGCAACAAAGAAGACGGAGTTTCAGTAAGTGGAATATGTTTATAGTACTGGTATAGTATTGGGATAGGTATCGGAACTAAATACTGGATGAAGCGAGGAATATCGGAACTAAAAACTGGATGAAGCGAGGAATATCGGAACTAAAAACTGGATGAAGCGATGGATATCGGAACGAAACATTGGTTGAAGAGAGGGATTTCGGAACTAAACATTGGATGAAGCGACGGATTTCTTGTATATGAGATGCCAGTAACAATTGTAAGTTGTCCAAACATTCCAATAAATACTCTCGTTCACGGAAACATAATTCAACCAGAGTCTTACTGAATTTTCCATCATCACGTTTGTAATCAACCAGGTAAATGCGACACACAACTTCTCTTAGCCAAGGATCATTCTAGAAAGAAAGAAAGAAAGAAAGAAAAAATAAAAAAAAGACGTTATTTGAATATCTATCGTTTAAAAACTATGTAGGCTGTCATTGCCTTTCGGGGCCACTAAACAAAGGCTATGTAAAAATCAGTGGGTGAAAGTTGGAGGCCTTCTATAAAGTGAGTGAGTGAGTGAGTGCTTGGGGTTTAACGTCGTTCTCAACAATTTTTCAGTCATATGACGACGAAGGAATCATTAGGGTGCATGTACGTGTAATGTGCCTCCTTGTTGCAGGACGGATTTCCACCGCTCTTTTATTTAGTGCTGCCTCACTGAGACGACTTACCGAAGGCAAGTAAGCCGCCCCGCCTGAGCCATTATACTGATACGGGTCAACCAGTCTTTCTATAAAGAGAATTTAACGCTCAACTCCATAAAAATTTCTTCAGACTGCTACCAGATAGTAACAGAGCTTGAGGTCAAAAGACAAAAGGTCAATGAGGATATGGGAATAAATAAATAAATAAATAAATAAATAAATAATGAATAAATAAATAATGAATAAATAAATAATGAATAAATAAATAAAAAATACCCCAAGCAGCCTGGCGTGTTCCTGTCGTAGAATAGAAGTGGGCAGGATCCCTTTAGGGTGCCAAATCCTGGCCTCCAGGCACAGGTCAGACCTACTAGGGAAGGCCCCCAGACTGGCTAGGAAGGGGCCGGTCCAGACGGTCGTGAAGACTGGGCTGTATCCCCACGGACCATCTCCAAATTCCACTCGGAAATCTGGAATATATGCAAGGCACGTGTACTACACACGTCAGGGTGAAGGCCCGGGTACTAAATAGATGTGTTAGGGTGAAGGCCCGGGGACTAAGAAAACATGTCAAGGTGAAGGCCTGGGGACTAAATATACTTCTCAAAATGAAGGCACGGGAACTAAACAGACATGTCAGGATGAAGGCCCGGGGACTAAACAGACATGTCAGGTACGGGGGGCACGTGTTAGGGTGGAGGCAGGAGGATTAAACTGGACATGTCAGGGTGAAGGCACTCGGACTAAACTGAACATGATAGGGTGAAGGCACGGGGATTAAGCAGACTGTCAGGGTGAAGGCACGGATACTAAATAGACATGTCAGGATGAAGGCACGGGGACTAAGCTTGACACGTTAGGGTGAAGGCACGGGGACAAAACAGACATGTCGTGGTGAAGACCCGGGAACCAAATAGACATGCAAGGCAGGTAGACAAAAATACATATCAGGCTGAAGGCACAAGGACCACACGTAACAGGGTGAAGGCACGGGGACCAAATAGGCATGTCAGTGGGGAGGAAAAGGGGCTAAATAGACACGTCAGGGGGGAGGCACAGTGGCTAAATGGAAATGACAGTGTGAAGGCACGGGGACTAAATAGACATGTAACAGTGCAAGCACGGGGACTAAATAAACATATCAGAGAGAAGGCATAAGGATTAATAGATATATCAGGACGAGGCACGAGGGCTAAATAGACATGTCAAGGGGAAGGCACGTGGACTAAATAGACATATCGGGGAGAAGGCAGGAGGGCTAAATAGACATGTCAGGGTGAAGGCACGGAGACTAAACAGACATAACTGGATGAAGACAAGAAGACTAAATGGACATTTCAGTGTGAAGGCTCGTGAACTAAACCGACATACCAGAGTGAAGGCATGAGGATTAAAGAAACTTGTCAGAATGAAGGCACGGGTACTAAGCTTGACACGTTAAGGTGAAGGCACGGGGACAAAACAGACATGTCCGGGTGAAGACTTGGGGACCAAATAGACATATCAGGGTGAAGGCACGAGGACCACACATAACAGGCTGAAGGCACGCGGATCAAATAAGCGTGTCAGCGAGGAGGAACGGGGCCTAATTAGACATGTCAAGGGGTAGGCACGGGGACTAAACAGACAAGATTGGGTGAAGGCAAGACGACTAAACAGCCATGCCAGGGTGGAGGCAAGACGACTAAACAGCCATGCCAGGGTGAAGGCAAGAGGACTAAACAGCTATGCCAGGGTGAAGGCAAGAGGACTAGATAGACGTATCTGTAAGAAGACACCCGGACTTAACTCGACCAGTTAAAGTGACGACTGAGCAGCCATGCCAGGGGGAAGGCAAGACCACTAAACAGCTATGCCAGTGTGAAGGCAAAAGGTATAAACAGCCATGCCAGGGTGAAGACAAAACGGCTAAACAGCCATGCCAGAATGAAGGCAAGAGGACTAGATAGACATGCCAGGGGGAAGGCAAGAGGACTAAACAGACATGCCAGGGGGGAGGCAAGAGGTATAAACATACATGTCAGGGTGAAGGTGCGGAGACTAAACAGGGTGAAGGCGATGGGACTAAACAGACATGCTAGGGTGAAGGCAAGAGGACTAAACAGCTATGTCAGGGTGAAGGCAAGAGGGTTAGCCATGCCAGGGTGTAGGCAAGAGGGCTGAACAGCCATGCCAGGGCGAAGGCAAGAGGACTAAATAGACATATCAGAGAGAAGGCACGAGGACTAAACTGGACCTGTTAGGATGAAGGCACGAGGATTAAATAGACAAGTCAGGTGTAGGCAAGAGGACTAGATAGGCATGTCAAGGTGAAGTCACGCCAACTAATAATATATTAAGTCTTAATGCATACGTCAGGGTGAAGGCACGGGGACTAAATATACTTAAATATGTGATTGCACGGGGACACAGTAAATATGCTGGGTGGCGGCACAGGAATTCATGAAAATTAATAGTAATGTATAGTTACATTGTGGTTTTATAGAGAGAGAAAATTGGAAGTTTATATCCCATGTATAGACTATACACGCATAAGCATACATACAGCGATATGGATAAAGGTTATGTGGAGCTTAATCAACCGGACGTAGTTCATAAATAGTCTATTACCAAATAATATGTACACAGAAGAAGATTCCTTACCATCCGATTTCCTGAACTGGGGGTAATCACCGTTACTTTCGTGCTCCGTGCCCTCTTTTGGACTTGTCATGATCATTAATCTGTCAGTGCAAAATAAATTCATAGGACATGTTTTTTCATATAATCAGCTTGTGGTGTGCTGTTAGAGCTGAACAGTGGTAAGAAATACAGTAACAGATGAAATAACAAAGAAAGGCTCGGAAGATCTATAATTATATGGACGAAATGTATATGTTATACATTTGTATCACAATGAAAGCGTATATGGGCTTCAAATTACATTCGCCTCCTGGAAAGCTAGGCAACGTAGGAAATGCTTGGATGTCTTACTCTCTACAAAATGACAAGAGGATACACATTAATTGTAACAGCTTTGTACATGAACATTAATGTGTATCTTGCATATACATCATCTTTGTATACCGGTATCTACACATTTAATGTGTACAAAAGTGTGTACCGGTGATACACATCTTGTTTACATCGCGGGCTACACAAAACTATACACATTTGCTTCTTGAGAGTAGTGCATAAATATTTCCTGGACAATTGGTTACACGAAGAGAATCGTGCATCACCTAATGAAAAGCTTGTTATATGACCACCGATGATCAGCTGAAGACAAATTTGAAAATGAACGAGTGATCAACAATGTATACCGTTACTTGTATATAGGTATGCCCCACAACTATCTACGAATAACGTGCTGGCTGTTAGAATGAATAGAGTTTTGGGGTGTGGGGTGTGGTACTTACATTTAACATGTACAAATGGAAGGGGATGGAGAATAAGTGGTTGTCGGGGGGGGGGAGGGGGAGGGGGCGAAAAGAGTGCTCCAGATTTAATGGTCGCCATACATGCAGAAGAGTTAACGTGTCTACATAGAGGATATGCCGGGAATAACGGAGTAGAGTATGGTCAAAATCAATGTATAAGGAGTTAATCCTAATTGAAAGTGACCGGCGGGTTTCTAGTTTGTAACGGAGACATTTCACTTATACAAGACAAATAAATTTTAAAGTGGAATTTTGTCGCGTTAATAATTTATAGGCCTAAACCAGTTAATAACTCGATATAATGACAGAACTAAAAGGCTATATAATTGTAATAATTTCGTACTTTCCGGGTGAAGGATGGGAGGTAGAAGCATGCAAAGAACTTACCAATCTTATTCGCCATTTAAAAGACGTCAACACCCGAAATGACGTTGTCATAGACGAAGCACAATGGTGTGACGTCAAGCACAAAAACTGACGTGACGTTTCAGTCAAGGAGATTAACGAGAGAACCCAAAGAGGAACTAGTAATACCGCTACGTAAATGTGAACACGATTGGGTCACCAATGAATGGTTGGTTGGTTATTTGAAATATGGGCGAATGTGAGAATTTATATTCTTCATGGAAAGAACACGGCGAAAACAAGGACAGGCGTGAATGGAAGCATGCATCGTAACTAGAGTGTACACACAATGTGAAAATAAGATGCATTTAGGCTATGTAGCTGCAGAGAGCAAATTGCAATAAATGCAGGACTTTCTAAGGCGTTACGAAAAGATCATCTAAATACAGAAAAATTGTGGATAGTATAGGGCCTTTTGATAAACATAGTTTAAAGTATCATATAGAACTTACCACTTCTTTTACACACAAGTTCGTTTTATGAACGACGTCAGTGCCGCACTTGAAATGACGTTGCCATAAACAAAACACAAAGGCCTGACGTCACACCTAAAGCGATGTGACGTTTCTTAGACGGAAATAAACGAGAGGGCCCGAAGAAGTACACCTTTCTACGTCGAAGAATCGGGAGTTAAAAGCTGTTCTCGTAACAAGTTCATGTTATAAAAACTTATTGGGTAATAGGTTTGTTGGGTTGATGAATAGGTGATGTTAATGAGCAGGAAACTGTAATGTGTGAAAGAAATCAGGAGGCGAGCTTTCAAATCGCATCTATAGGGACCTTGTTAATTTACTGGTCCAGTAAAATGCTGGGTTTATATATATATGACTCATTATACCACTGCGGTATATTTTGAGATGCTTTCTATTAGCAGAAGTGTCTCTGTTGACATAAAAAAATTGTTGACTCACTGATCTACGTTACAGACATGCGTACTTCAGTTGAGTATATTTAGAGAACCTAAACAGTACACAAAATATCAGATAGAGTTACAGTTTATGTCCCTTATGTGTAAGCAATATACAGTTTTACCTTGCATACAAGTAGATTAGCTATTATGTCACCCCAAGGCATGATTCATTTCTACTGTTCTTTACTTCATAACTACTGAACAAAACATACAGAACTGAGAGCGAGTATACCTGTTCATCCACTGCTCAGCCCTGCTATTGTATTGGTCAATTAACCATAATTAATCAACAAAAACAATTACTCTATAGTACTCATGATAGCTATTCACTTATCTATTTCCCACTGGTGCATAAGCCTGATGACAGCCTGCAAATATGTCCCACATTACTTAGCATTTATTAAGGTGGTTTTTTGCGATTTATACATGGCGACTTCCTATTTTCTGTGGCTCATCGATGATACAGGCAATCTTCTCGTGAGGATACCAGATGATGTCATCATACATGCGCCAGTAAAGTCTGTTGTCTCCGACTGACGACATGCACTTAACTTCACCATCCTCTTTGTCAACATCAGTGATAATGTCAGGATAGTAACGGCCTCCGTACGATACAACACACCATTTTCCAGCCAGGTTTGGGTCAGAAAAATCGAATAGATCTAAACTTGACTCTGCGCTACTATATGTAGATTGGCTCAATGTTTTGGCATCTGCAGCAGCTTGGAAATTAAACTCCCTGACACCATTACACTGACAATGTATGTTATCAGGTAATGCACAGAAACAACTAATGTTTTGGATTACACCAACTTGGAAAGTGAGTACCTGGCGGATGCTCATTGTTCCTGGGACAGGTTTAATATCTGCTGGTAGTCTTTCAGTGGCGTGCTCTACCTCTCTGCTGTCCGAGTGGAAAAGATTAATATTGCTTTCCTGTTCGCCTAGAACCTTGAATAAGGTAGCAGCATCTGGAATATCTACTCCACTGGCGAGGATCCTATAGGCTGTTCGCATCACAGACCCGCCTACACCGTCAGGTGAGCCCTTTCTAAGGCCTGCTTCAAAGAAGTTCCACGTTCCTAGTTTATACCAAGCTGAAACAGGGGTGTGCTGAAAACAGGTGAAAGTTCTTCTTCTGTCTGTATTGAGTGGAGGGGCCATCGCTGAAGAAATGGAGTTTTTCAACCTGTGGAAAATTAGCTTTCAAATAGTCAAATACGGGCTCAAGGTACTGCCAAACCGCAGGTGGATCATGCTGTGTGGATGGTGATATAGTGCACATAGGAACTGCATCCGGGATATTTCCCACCTTGACGACAACACCATATAAGGTTACCTGTTTATGAAAGCCCTCAAAATTCACGGCTTGGATTTCAGAAGAGGACCTACATTGATAGTTTTCGGCAAAGTCAAGTTGAATTATAGCTTCATTCGACATTAGCTTTTCTTTCAGTGATTTCAGTGCTGAAAACTGGTGCCTGATGTTAAAGAGATGACGCTGAAACTTTTCGCAGCTGTATTTGAAATTCATCCACAAGGTCAACGAGTCTTTCCTTTCGAGTAATTCTCTGATCTTTAATATCACCCGACTTTGTAACTATTTCACTTTTCTCAGACACCCACTGCCAGTACTGAACTTCATGGACCTCATCATAGTCATGTGGAACAGGGTAGTTTTTGTGTGCGCATGCGATACACATGCCGTACATGCAGGCCATTGATTTGCTGTCGCATGCCAAACTGTCCGCCATATCTGCTGCATTTGATGTCGGGAGGACATTACAGTCTCTTAATTTCTGAGCAAAGAAACCAATATTTTTGTGTGTCTTACTCAGTCAGCTTTTCAATGTCCCTGTAACATTTTGCTCGTGTACATATCTTGCCTTGTAGCAGTTGCTAGATCCTGTGTGTTACATGACGATTGTCCACTTTCTCTTCTGCAACATGAAAAAACGCCAACATTACTCTCTCCCTCCGCCTTACACCTGTCCATTTGTTGCCGTCATAGGGCAGAAATATACGTTAGGAGTGGTTAAGTGCAGTAAATACCAATCAATCAGTAGGCCCTCTAAGGCCTCTAAGTTTCCTCATTTCGTAATACACTGGCGTCACATGACTGAAATAATGTTAAGTATGGTGTTAAAGCCTAGTCAACCCAATACAAGCAATCAGTCCATCGTATGTTTGTATATATCCATCTCTGGTGTATATGTACAAATCCTTGTTTGGATAAATATTGAAATAATTTAGATAATGATCAGAACTAGTCGCTTTATACACACACATATTTCATGGCATTAGATTTATAATATCATGCAGTTCATTAATTAATTCATACCTTGATATGTTTGCTCAACAGGGCTATCCGGATAGGTTCTACCCATGGCAATTAGTCTTCTGCTTTTGAAGGCGTCTACACTCCTGTTGTTTTCTTCCCCAATACCGCCTTTTTCGCCTCTTCTCCCTGTCATCTAATTGTGATACTGGTAACCATGATTGACTTTCCCCTTTATTTTCATGCCATCGTTCGCGCTCCTTCTCTATATATGCACGTCGGCGGTCTGGAGCAGCTTTGATTCGCTCTCTATACCGCCTCTGCTTTTCCGCGGCAGTTAATGGCATATTAAATCTGTATTTGCACCCGTAAAGTACATATTTTATCTTATATGTTGTAGATAGTCAACAACGTTTACTTTAATGTCAAATACGTTACTGGTTAGTTGGTAACGCAGTTGACGGTAATGTTGTTGAAGTAAACTTGTAACGACTACATCTGCAGCTATTATAGTTATTGATTGGCCATGCGCATGAGACGAATTTGTCAAACGGTCTCTGCTTTAATCAATATAAAAGTCAAAAAATAATTACGTTCATCAGGGTATTCTAAAACTAGGCAACGTTGTTGACATGTTATTTTTACTCCTGTACCTGTAACTCACCATGTTGGGCAATGCTGCTGTTTCCTACTAATGGCACAGATCTCAACAGGTTCAATAACTACTCTCTGGACCATGGATTTATTTATTTATTTGATTGGTGTTTTACGCCGTACTTAAGAATATTTCACTTATACGACAGCGGCCAGCATTATGGTGGGTGGAAACCGGGCAGAGCCCGGGGGAAACCAACGACCATCTGCAGGTTTCTGGAGACCTTCCCACGTACGGCCAGAGATCTGGACCATGGAAGTCAACAAGTAACGTTGTTGACACAAATCTTGGGGACAACATTAAAATTTATTTAAAATGTCAAAGTAGGTGTAATAGGTAACATGACAACATATTTAAAGTAATCTGTGGTGTCATAATTAGTAAATACCTGTATTTAAATACAAAAATTGGGATATATAGCTGATAGTAAGTGTTTTTATAAGTTACGCATTTTTCGTCGGACACTGACTTTTGCCCAGTGTAGCCTACAAAAATGACGCAAAGCTCAACATATGATATGATTTTAAAAATATATTGTACCCAAGTGACAGACAACATTGTGATACATTATATAATACCATATTTTCATGGATACTGTTACTGAATTTAGACATATGTTATCCAGCCAAATATATACTATATTGGTATAATGACTCATATAATAACTAATGTTATGAACTGTGACTTGTGATACAGCACACACAGGCTTCAAGTTAAAAAGAGTAACAGATACAATGTACACCTTGGATACACAAATGTACGGGTACGTACCACGCGGTAAACACACAATGTGTTCTATTCTTGAAGGACGTCAACACTGCAAATGACGTTGCCGCTAACAAACACAATGGTGTAACGTCAAACACGGATACTTGCGCCAAGTTCCAGGGCCGTTTTCGTGAAGCTCACTTAGCTAGGTAAACCCTTAACTACCATGATAACGTATGTTGTAGAGATATAGTGGGCTTAGCTAAGAGCAGCTTACCACTAAGTAAGCTTCATGAAACTGACCCTTGTCCACTCGGAACTTTTCGTGATCTTTCGGTCGGGCATGCCAGCTGACGATTTTTTCCCGAATTTGATTCCTCAATCCCTGCTTGGGGCCTCCGTGGCCGAGGGAGTTAAAATGCCAACGCGGCGCAATGACCCAGGAGTCTCACCAATGCTACCGTTGTGAGTTCGAGACCAGCTCATGCTGGCTTCCCGTGGTACATGGGATGGTCTTCAGCAACCTACGGATGGTCGTGGTTTCCCCCGGTTTCCTTCCACCATAATGCTGGCCGACGTTGTACAAGTGAAGTACTCTTGACTCTTAAAACATCAATCAAATACATAAATAAAATCAATCCCTCCTTATATAGACCAAATAAAATGGAAACATCACGTAAAACTAAACAAATTCCTTCATTTTAATATTGTATATAAGATCCTCTGATTAGGCCGTTACACACCATATTAAACCGTAAAGGCTTTCCCAACCATAGCTCATTGGCATTCTTTGAATGAAAGCCTTGAATACAACAATGCATCGCACAGCTATGCATGGGAGATAACTCTGTTGTTAAAAATTTGGATGTTATTTATATGACTGATTTCAACTTCAGTCCAGTACATCACATATATTTCACAAGTATGACCACTGCCCTAAAAAAAAAAGAAAGAAAAAAAAAAAATTACAATAATAATCTGTAAAATTTAAAATTTAAGTCTCTTGTCTGAGAGATGCTAGAATGCATTCTCTTATTGCAGCATATATTAAATTAATATATGCTGCAGTAAGACAGCATTTTGTTAACAATAATAATGTTAAATATATATAGTACGTATTTTCTGTTAATTTAACATAAAGATTATGAGGCTAACAAGATATTATGTTGCATATCATACCGTATAATGTTATAATAATATAATACATTCTAGCTTCACTCAGACAACAGATTTTCTATTATATTTAACGGATGATTTGTTTTAGTGTTTTTAAATGAACAGTTAAAACTAAATGCGAAACGTTCTGAGAAACCTTTATACTTTTTTTTTGCTTCGTAGCATTGGAACACAAGGTGTTGTGGACTACGTACTGGATTTGACGCATTGTTGATTATTACGCAGGTATATGTTTGTGACATTATCATGAAAACTGCTGATTACCTCCAGGTAACTATCTCCCGTTCATAGTATATTCACCTCCAGTACGTATCATTTGACTTTGGATTTTGTTTCACCAGTTGACGGCCTGAACTGTCTTCGAGGCACAAACATGACGGTAATCAGATTGATTGGTGGAGGTAAGTACACTACCAAAATGTGTCAAGTAACTGACGAACATGTGACGCACGGATTTTCACTATATACGCTACATGTCCACTAGTGGATGGTAAGTACATGTAACCTTCACTGTGTACGCTACATGTCCACTAGTGGATGGTAAGTACGTGTAACCTTCACCGTGTACGCCACATGCCCACTACTGAATGGTAAATACATGCCCACTAGTGGATGGTAGGTACGTGTAACCTTCACCGTGTACACTATATACTCATTGGTGGATGGTAAGTATGTGTAACCTTCAGTGTGTACGCTACTTGTCCACTAGTGGATGGTAAGTACATGTAACCTTCACCATGTACGCTACATGCCCACTAGTGGATGGTAAGTACGCGTAACCTTCACCGTGTACGCTACATGTCCACTAGAGGATGGTAATTGCGTGTAACCTTCACCGTGTACGCTACATGCCCACTAGTGAATGGTAAGTACATGCCCACTAGTGGATGGTAAGTACTTGTAACCTTCATCGAACTTCATGCAAGACTCAGGATGTTGTCGACAGTTTATCACCAAAAAGAGTGAAGGCGGTGTAGGCTGGAATTGATCCAAAGCCTCGTGTATTCATGACCATTGACTTGTATTTTAACCACTTGGCAAGCCTGACGTCTGATGAGTCTTTACAACACAATCATCCACACTACCCCATGGTACTAAATTCTCATTTCTGGAAATGCGTGAATTATCTTTAAAATAGTAATACATGCAAATCTCTCTAAAGCGATTTTCGCCGCACATTATAGCATCACTCCAGCACACTTCTCCCTCTTAAAAAAAAATAAAACTGGTGAGCTGATCAAAATAGTGGAGAACTTCAGCGACGTTGAGAAATTACCCTTGCCAAGGCCAGTTGACTAAAATACAAATGCTAATTAGTACTAATGATGTCACATGTTCACATCTAGCTCTCCCACTTTCAATTTAAACAGGAGTTAGCAAAGGTAGATGGGTACGGTCGGTGGCTTACTCTGAGCACTCCGGTTTCCTCCATCCATAATCCCAACCGCCAGCATATACGTGAACATCTCTTGAGCACAGCTTTTAAACACAAATCAATTAACCATGGGAACAATCAGTCTTCAAACTTCTGCGACACTTAAAATATACAGTACTTCAATATAGCTCAGGGCCTTTGGTGTCACATGGTGAATTACAGTATTGATGGAAACTTCCGAACAAGTTAATACGGCGTTTTTTTTTCTTTCCGAAAATGTGTTTTATTCGGTGAAATAAAATACATACTGTTCATACCTGGGTTGTGCGGAAAGCTTCCCGTAGAGATAGAGAAATCTGTTAACTTTGTTATAGGCCAATTATGACTACTGGGTGGTATGAAGAGCCGTGTAGCTATATTATATACAGGAAACACGTACATACAAAGACCTACCTCCTTGCTAGGATTCATTCACAGTACACACATATATGGAGACATGGTATGGTGGTGTTTGATAGAACATGAGAATACACCGATCATCAACGTCTACAATGATAATGACACACTTAATTAAGTGTCTAAAACTACAGGTATATCTGCTCTTACAAAACAATTACAAAACCAATGAAGTTACAAATGTTATGTACAAAATATCTCTACATTAACAACCAGTTTAAATAGTTACACAAAATAAAAAATCTATGACAAATGTTAAAATGTACAGCCTTTGTGACTACAACATAAATCGTTTTGACAGGCATTGCGTAGGTTATACCAGCCATTTAAGTTTAAAAGACAAAAGTGTGGGTAAATTTATCATGACAAAAGTTGAGAAAGTACAGACAGTTATATCCAATGTGTACGTAGCACCAAATTTCTACACCATTACCTGTCCGATCAGAGAAATACATTTTCTGGTCTATTGTAGTGGTTTAAATTCAATGTGGAATTGTTAAAAATATTCTGATAAAACGTACTGAAGTAAGGCCAATTTAAAACTCATTACAATCCTGCTAAAATTCATTTGGCGGTAAGAATTTTTGCAGTAAAATTGTAATAATGTCAAGAAAAAAGAATTACAGCTGTGCCTAGACACATTTTGTAATAAAAAAACATCTAAGAGGTTTTCACAACCATGCAAGAGTGGCATCAGGATTAAATATAATGTATACTGAGTCTTAAAACATACGTCAACAGTTATTGAGCTTTACACCGAAGTCGCCAAACTGATGTGGCTACAATCATCTTAGGTAAAAACTGTCTTCCTATAACAGACAATGTAATAAGCCTCATTCAACTAAATACACAGTGAACATAATAAAAAAGCGTTAGTGATATGTTACATTTAGCATCAAGATGATGTATTATGAGAGGCAAGAATTAAACGCCTATCGTCTTGATCTTGTGGCTCTTTTTGTGGGTGCACCACTTGATCCTGCCTCCTTAGTTTGCCGCTGGGGTGAGCTTTTAGTGTTCAGCACCAATTTCACAGTCAGTTTGCCACGCTTAGGTTTGCCAGCAGGGCTCTTCTTAGGGGAGGGCTTGACCTTGGCAGTCTTCCCTCTGGTGGATCTCTTGGCTGGAGTTGCAGACTTCACTGTTGAAGCCTTGGTCTGGGCCTGTGACCCTCTGACCTTCCCCTTTGTGCTCTTTGTCGCCGCTTTCTTGGGTGTTATTTTCAGGGACGCTGTTTTCTTGCCCTTAGCCACCTTAGGACCTTCTGTAGCCAGTTTCTTGGCAGATGTCACCTCAGGTTCTGAGGGGCTTTTTCTTCCTCTCTTTGATGCAGTCTTCACTGGGGTAGGTTCCTTGGCCTTTATTTCTTCAATCTTCTTGCCCCTTGTTGCTCTTTTCGGTGCTGATGATTTCTTTGGGGTAGCAGCCTTTTTAGGAGAGGCAGGTTTCTTGTGAGAAGCAACCTTCTTGGGAGTGGCAGCTTTCTTGGACGCAGCAGCCTTCTTGGGAGTAGCAACCCTCTTGGATGCAGCAACCTTCTTGGGAGTGGCAGCTTTCTTGGGAGTGGCAGCTTTCTTGGAGGCAACAACCTTCTTGGGAGTAGCAACCCTCTTGGGAGTGGCAGCCTTCTTGCCAGCTTTCCTCTTCACTGGCGACAATGATTCAGCAGTTTCTTCAGCAGATGTGTTGCCCCTCATTCTCCTCTTCACTGGTGATGGTGACTTCACAGGGCTGGATGCCACAGCCTTCCGACCTCTGGTACTTCGGCCTTTCCTTGGAGATGGACCTACACAGGAAGAGGAAAAGGTTATCTTGAGGACTGTAGATAGCAACTACATACACAACTGTCACCTATATAAACAGGGCTGTCTCTCAAATACATGTACATGCCCCAGGTTCTCTTGTAGTTCCCGGTCACTGCATTACTAGCAACATTCATCACAGAATGAAACTGAAGCATATATAGCAGATGAAAACGGCTGTCTTGCAAATCTTTTTAGTGCTTCCAGATCAATGGTGATAGTATCTATATTTAAATGCTGACAATCAGTAATTCCAGCCAGCCACCTTGGAGATTCGATTTTGACATCGCAGAAAAAAACATTTTGTCCAATCAGAATAATACAAATACTTATAATTCACACTGATCATGATCTGAGTTCCTCGTTAAACACTGAATGACAGTTGTAATCTTGATTTAATGCTGACAGAGCACCTGGTCATGACCTTTAACTTGTCTGAAAAGTTAACAGGGCTTCCAAGGATTTCCAAGGTAACATCTATCCTGATAGACAGCAAATCAATCATCAATAGAGTAACTCTGACAGCAAGCAAACAGAAAAGAAATTTGCATGCTGTGTGTTTCATGTCCATTGTCTACATTGGTATAGTCAAAATGTATCTGCCCATGAGTTACTCAGTAAGGAGTGTCACTTTCTGTGGATTAGGGTAAAGGTAAAAAAGAATAAAATAGGTGGATTTAGAACACTAAAACTATTAGCCTTTAATTTCACTTAACATTCCTAATTATGGACTCTTCTTTTAACAAGTCAAATTACAATACTCACTCTTCTTAGAAACTGGTGTTGAAGGTTTTTTGCTTGCTTTTGACCTGTAATAAAAATGAAATATTTCAAAATAAATTGGTAATATTTTAGTTCCAGATTTTCCTCTTATGCAAAAACAAATCAAGCATATGGTGATGGCATTAATATCTGAGGAAATAGGAAACATTTTAACTTTCTGCAAAATACTTCACTAGAGCTGACAAATGACGTCAACACTTCACAGTACCTGGTAGACTTGGGGCTGCTTATCTCTGGCACTGGGGCTGTCTTACTGGCTTTCTTGGGAACTGAAACTGATGCTGGAGAAGACGCTGGAGCTGCCCTCTTACGACCTCGCGTAGCCTTCGTAGGGGACACCACAATCACTGCCTCCTTCACCAACAACATGCCAAATCACACTTGTGAGTAAACGGACGACTATTCGCATTAGCAGTACTGATAGTTTATTTCTACTAAAACATTTCACTTCTATTAAATATTAATGTTGAAAATTTAATCAAATTATGCAAATCAAAAACCTACAGGTTATCCAGCAATATCAGAATGATTAACCAATTACCTCTTTGGTATTCTTGCTACGTCCTTGTCTACGTGCAGTTTTCTTTGCTGGACTTGCTTTCTTTACTGGTGATGTTTTCTTTACTGGGGATGCTTTCCTCACTGGTGACTGTGCAGCTCTTGCTGAAGCCTTCCTCCCTCTTGTAGGAGCTTTCTCTGGTTTAGGAGATTCAATTCTACTCTTCTTTGCTGGTTGAAGTATTTCACTATCTTGCTGGTTTCTTCTCTTTCCCCTAGTTGCCTTAGGAGATGGAGATGACTTTGGAGACAGTGTAGATTTAGGAGAAGCTGCTTTAGGAGATTTAACTGTACTTCTGCCACGCTTGGATCGAGTGGTTTTAGGTTGTGCAGGTGTTTTGGGGCTTTTGCTGGATTGTGAAAACGACACCTTAGTTTTTAAACTGGACTTTGCTGCAGCGGGCGCAGTTGTTTTGCCTGGAGCAGGCTTGCTCAATGAATCTGGTGTGGTTTGGGCTGAGGGAGGGCTGGCAAACATTATGTCCATTCCTGAAGTGTTAAGTGAGGCTCTCTTCTTCTCTGGGGTCTTCAGCAGTTCCTTCACACCAACCAAAACAGCTTGTTTACCCTTTTTGGGGACAGTCATCATCGTTTTAATGCCAATGAGTGATGGAGAACCTCTCTGTTTAGGAGTGATGACCAATTCCCTGACACCTTTCAAGGATGGGGATGATTTCTGCCTGGGGGTTTTGTTCAGTTCCCGGACACCTTTGAGGGATGGGGATGGTTTCTGCCTGGGGGTTTTGTTCAGTTCCCGGACACCTTTGAGGGATGGGGATGATTTCTGCTTGGGGGTTTTGTTCAGTTCCCGGACACCTTTGAGGGATGGGGATGGTTTCTGCTTGGGGGTTCTGTTCAGTTCCCGGACACCTTTGAGGGATGGGGATGGTTTCTGCTTGGGGGTTTTGTTCATCTCCCGTACCCCTTTCAGTGATGGTGAGGAACGGCGTTTTGGCGACTTCAACAATTCGCGTACACCATGTAAGGAATCACTCTTTTGAAGACGTTTAGCAAAAAGTTCCTTCAGGCCCAGGGCATTAGCACTTTTACGTGATTTTCCATCTACAGGTGAACTATTTTCCGAGGTAACAATTGGAGACACAAACATTTCCCCCGGTCCGTTTGGACTGGCTGGTAAGTCATCAAACAGGTTATCTGAAGGGCTTTGCAGACTCTTTCCTGTTTTGTTCTGAGGGGAGTGTGCTGGAGGAGTGGAAAACAGATTCTCCACCCCACCCAAGCTCACCCTTGATCCACGACTCTTTCTCCTCACTCCCTGAAGCAACAAGTGGACAATGTTGACTAAGATGAACAGAAAATGGTATCTTAAAATGTTGGGAGAACTTATCGCAGAAATGATGTAATTACTTCAGATATTACTCTTGTCCTAATACTGAAAACTGAATCTTTAGCAAAAGTTCATCATAAATGTCACTCAAAGTGAATAAGGAGCAAAATAATGTTCTCTGTTATTTATATTTGATGATTGAAATAAAACTTACCTTGGAGATACTCTTGCGACCCTTTCGTGGCAGAGTCTTCGGTGTTTTGGCAGACTTCTTTCCAATGAAAATGGTGGCAGGTGAATTGACATGGCCTGTGGAGGTGACTGCTTGCCGGCCTCGTCTGCCTGGTGTGGATGACTTGGTCTGGGGATAAATGACGATATGCATAATTAATCACTACACTGAATAAGTCAAAATTATGTTTACACAACATGCGTGCATGCTGTGCATAATGAAAACTGTCCACTAAGCATCACTGGTTCATCTTCATAAGGCTCACCTTTAAAACCCACCACTTGTTTAATGAATGCCTGAGATTAAATAATATCGTTCTTTAGTCATGTTATTGTAGGGACCGGTTTCTCACTGCTAACAGGCATCCAATTAAAAGAACCATCCATGGCAATCAATCCTTGATCAAATGAGAAATCAGGACACCTCATACCTTCCACCATGTGTAACACTCATTTCTTGACTTACCATTCCCACTGAATTACCTACCTTGGTATCACTCTCCCATACAAATGGTGCATTTATGGAGTTATTCTATGACTTTATGACCAATGCTATGGGTTTTCTACATTTTGTTGTTTAGAAAATAGCACTGGAATGCATGCTCCACCAGATGAGTTCCAATTTTTTGCAGTTTATGCATCAAAAAACTAATCTTGTGTCACTTCATTATCACAGCAGCTGCTGTGTAACAAGGGAGGCAACTGAGTGAAGACCATTAATACAAAGCACCATACCATAATACAATTGTATAATCACACACACACACTGAGGTATTAATTTATGCTGCATGTCCAACAGATCAGCCAAACAAATAAATCAGCAATCATCACTAAAGACCCTCACCTTTTGAGGCCTTGGGGTAAGCGTTCTCTTTCTGCTGACAATCTTCACAACAACTGGTTTTGCATAAGATCTCCTCTGGACCACTCCGGTAACAACAGCTGGATCCACCTGCTTCTTAACAACATCTGACCACAACATCTTGGGGGTCTTCCGTGTAGATTTTACCGGGGTCGGCAGCTTGGGAGTGGCAGATTTGCCATGGATAGCTCTGAGTGCAATAACCTTTTTAAAATCTGTGGGAGGTGACACAATCTTGTCTACCGGGGACTTGAAGGATTTAGCTTTCTTTGAGCTGGTCACCTTTAATGTTGGTGTTGACCTCCTTCCTGCTCGTCCAGGAGTGGCTTTAGGGGTCTTAACCTTAGTTTCTGACTTTCTGCCTGACTTTGGGGTTTGAGATCTACGTCCAGGAGCAGGTAGTTTTGGGGAGGCTGACAACTCCACCACATATGCCAGCTGATCAGCAGACTCCTGGCCCTTATAGAAGTCCTCTGGAGTCATCATCAGATCGGACACTCCCGTCAAGGTCACATCAAGGTTAGACTTGCCTCTCTTGTTCTTTGGGGTCTTCATGATTCGCTTGATGCCTTCCAGATTTGCATCACCAGACCCGATCTGTTTCGGGGTTTTCACCAGTTCCCTTAGACCAGTGAAGCTCAAGTCTAGAGAATCTCTGCTGTACCCTTTGGAGGTACTTCCCCGTGAGTTTCTCTTCCCGGTCAGAGAAACCAAGGTTGGTGAAGGCATCTTCTTAGCCTTAGATGATGGTCTTCCAGCAGACCTGGGTGATTTTTGCTTTCCCTTTGGTGAATCTGTTTGTGGTGTTTTTGGTGATGTCACAGGTGATGCTGATCTAGAAGTTTTTGGGGAGGGGTTTTTTACTGTGCTGACAGTGGGTGATGGTGTCTTTTTTGCTTTCGGTGACGGTTTCTTTGTTGCTTTCAGTGATGGTGTCTTTCTTGCTTTTGGTGATGGTGTCTTTGTTGCTTTCGGTGACGGAGTCTTTGTTGCTTTCGGTGATAAGGTCTTCGTTGTCTTAGGTGATGGGGTTTTTGCAGTTTTGGGGGACGGTGTTCGTGAAGCCTTAGGTGTTCCTCCTCTAACTGGGGTCCTCACATTTTTCTTCGGGCTTTCCTCCTTAATTGGGGATGCATTTATGACACTGGCAGCCAAAGATCTTCTCTTTAGCAATGGTCTGGGAGAGTTAATTGTGGCTACAGGCATAGATAGCCTCCTGGGTGTTGCACCCCGTCTCACTGGAGTATCTGGAGGCAGATGTTTGTTGAAGTGTTCAGGACTCAGGGCAGGGCCAAATGACACTCGTTTTCGTTTGGGGTTAGGAGCAATGGAATCAAGAGACTTCCTTTTCTTCCCAGTGGAAGGCTTTCTACCTGATCCAGACAAGGGAGACTCTGAAATGACAACATAAAACAGCATTTCATCATTTCTCTGCAATGCTACACAGCTTCATTCACTAAAATAAAATAACATATTCTTTGTTACATTTCAAGGGCCCTTGGATAACAACTTTCTTTTCTTCCTACGTGATCTGTGGTAAACATTTCAGAGAGAGGTGTTACGAACTAAAAAAATCACCTTTAGGGGAGCGCTTTGGGGCAAGTTTGGGTGTGGTCACAGTCTCATCCTCCTCCAGAACTGGTTCGGAGCGCCGCCTCAGGGCATTGATTCCCGGCTTGAGCTGCGGCATGGCAGGGGTTCGAGGACTGACGGGGGGCAGGGACTGAACAGACAAACAACATGGACAGCTGTAGGCACTGGGAAAATATTACTAAAACGCTACACAAAACTATGGCTAAATTGAGAATTACAGCAAGCATCAAAAGCCTTTACAAATCCATGTCAACATCATCTGCAAAGTTATGTGACAAACATTCCATATCATGTCAAGAAATTATTCGAATGTTGTTAGCACAAGTCTCCCAAACCTAAGTCACCTATGGTGTTGCATATAAAATGGCAACTTAGAATGCATTTTAAATGCCTGATTATGGAATAAAAAAACCTGTCTAATGAGGCCAACAGCAAGGCTTACTAAAAATATCTTCCTCAGCCAATCTGTGTGTATCGTACAAAGGACACATTGCAAAAGATGTAAGCCGCAGCAGACCTTCAATCTGAGTGAAGCTAATCACTGCACCAAATATCCATTACAAATCTTTCTAAATCATTTTTCCTTGGATCTGTCTTCATCAATCATATCACCTTACAGTGTTTATCCCAGACATTATACACCCCCAAAAAAAATATTTGTAAAAAGTAGATTTATGAGGTTCTGTGCAAGTGAACTGCATATATGTGAACCTACCTTTCTGCCAGAGCCAGACTTGCGGCCACTGTGAGAGCCTCTGCCCACTGATGATCTCTTGGGAGTTGCCTCTTGTTCCTCTGGAGAAGTTATGGCGTCCAACAGCTGTCTTGGTGTCTGTACCTTTGGTGGCCGTTTTGGTGACTTGCCTGGGGTGGATTTGCTAGATTTTGGAGTTACCTGACTTGTGGGTGTTTTCTTCGGGTTGGGCGATGGTGTTCTAGACTTTGTCACACTTGGGAATGTGGCTTTTGGAGATGCAGATCTAGCTCTGGTCAATTGCTTTACACTTGGTGAAGGTGTTCTGTCTCTTGGGGAGGCCTGAGTTCCTTTCTTGGATGATTTTGGAGTTAATTCGACCAGATGTGCAACATCATTTGTTGATGATTTAGGCGCAGTTTTAGGAGAGGCTGCCTGTGACTTGGGGGTTGTCTTGGGTGATGAGGGTGATGTGGGGGTCGGTTTGGGTGATGAGGTGCTTGATTTGGGTGATGAGGTGCGTGACTTGGGGGTTGTTTTGGGTGATGAGGTGCGTGACTTGGGGGTTGTTTTGGGTGATGGGGTGCGTGACTTGAGGGTTGTTTTGGGTGATGGGGTGCGTGACTTGGGGGTTGTTTTGGGTGATGGGGTGCGTGACTTGGAGGTTGTTTTGGATGATGAGGTGGGTGACTTGGGGGTTGTTTTGGGTGATGAGGTGCGTGACTTAGGGGTTGTTTTAGGAGATGCTGCCTTTGACTTGGGGGTAGATTTTGGAGATGACCTCTGTAACTTGGGTGAAGATGTTCGTGACTTTGGAGTACCTTTTGGGAAAGAAGTGCTTAATCTTGGTTTAGATTTTGGCGATGAACTTCGTGACTTTCTGGTGGATGTTGGCTCCTCTATGTCAGACCTGGAGATAGCCTGTGTAAACTGTGTCTGCGACTTAGGGGTTGCTTTTGGTGATTTCACTTGTGTCTTGGGTGTAGCTTTCAGAGATTGTTTGGAAGTGTGTGGACTGTCTTTCTGCTGTGGAGACTGCGCCTTGATTGGTACCCTTGGAGATTTTGACTTTTTGATAACTTGTGACAGGAGATTATTCAGTGCAAGAGGGGTGGCAGTCAGCACTGAGATATTTGCACTATCCCCAGCAGCACTCAGTCTACCTGGAGATTTCTTAGCAGCTTTGTCGCTTGATTTTGGAGTTTTCTGAGCAGGGGATTTAGCTGGAGTTTTTTGCCTCGGTGATTTCGATGGAATGTTCTTTTTGGAGATCGACAGAACAGCATTGGGAGTTTTCTTTGTGGACAAAGGACTCTTTGTTAGGTTACTTTTTGGGGTGTTGTTTACTCGAGATGACAAAACTTTTGCTGCATTGGGTGAATTCTTTGGAGAGGCTCTGGGAGTTGGAGGCTTTTTCTGAAAATGTAAAATTTGTTTTTTAAACAAATGACATACTATGAGAAATCTGCCCATGTTTACTATTCTACTATTCTCCTGCAGAGGCATGTAGCCTTTCTAAAAGTCTTGTTTAATGAGCATAATAAAGGTTTTATATGGAGGTGGGTATAAAAATAAAATTGAACATCATCTAATTTGCAGAAAATGTGATTTACCATGCAACCTTTCGTGTTGATGTCAGGTTTACAGGGATTGTATAGCCTTACAACAAAATCGAACAAAATAAATGATTCCAAATTCGATAATTTAGGTTCACTTGTCCTAAAAACGTAAAATTGGTGTTGCCAAACCAATACATTAAAAACTGTATACATACAACCATACCGACAGTGAGTATAATTACCTACCTTTGGAGAGATAACCTTTGTCAGTGGTGATTTGCTCGCCGAGTATGCAGGACCTGAATTAGCTGGGCTCTTGGAACCTGGCCTTTCAGGCGTTCTGTGAGGGGATTTGGGTGGAAATTCAAACCTGAATGACCGATCTGTGATAGTGAACAAGTCTTTGTGGCTAAGCTGGAGCGTGTCTCTCAAGACACTACCATTTAACTCTGTTGGCGAGCCACTGCTTAGGTTAGTGAGAAAAACCTGGAAAAGTAAAATAAAAACAGACTTACAACCACAATCTCATGAAATCATGACATGTTAATATGTCAAACATGATAGGTAAAGTAAGAAAATTGGAACATGGAGCTGGAGATTTACTATTGTATTCCAAGTTCACTACTGGGTTTATACCACTAGTCTCATCCCCTGGACCTCAATACATAACAAAATGAACTTTCATTTGGACAAAAAATCAATATCAAGCTTAAATCTAAGTACATCTTTGAACATTTAGATCCTAACATTAATTTGACTCTGACTGTACACCTGGAATACCTGAAATCTGAACGCTTGGTACAGCTCTCAGGTGACCTATGTACATTCTGGGGAATAGCCAGTGAGGTTTTCAGCACCCTTTACTATGAATACTAAACAGCTTGTGTTATGTAGGCCTACACATGCCATCACCTTTGACTCAGTGGTAAGAAAACATCAAAATATACTTCATAAACAACCGTTTGATATCTTCAAAATCTTGCTGCAGAAATACACTGATCACTTTACCCAACTGCATGACCTGACGCAAAGCCTACCTACACACAGCTTGAAACTTCTCACTAAATTATGTCATCCGTCTAATTCAACTCTTCAATGCAGCATGAACTTCACTAGTTTCCGGTGCAAGTGTGCTGACATGTGGTCTCTGGTCAAAACAGGTGCAATCAAAGAGAACTGGTTTCTTGTTTAGTTACATAAAGGTGTCAAAACTTCCAGAACACAAAGACAGCTGATTGCATCCCAAGCTTAGACTGACATGCCTTCCCAACCTCGGGCATTATTCTGCCTCTCATATGGGCTCTACCTCACTGCATGTGCTTGACTTAGTTCAGGGATTAATCTTTCTCACATACAGCAACTTACAACATATGCTAGTTATATTGCTGGATGGGACAGGTAAGCTTTCTGTGAAACTAGAATAGAAACCATTGTCACTGTAACATAAATTAGGCTAATACGTCAATACTCAATTTGCCTGCATATAACTTTTTAACACGTGGCTGACGAAGTTAAAAAACCTATTCAATCTAACTAGTGTTTTGAGGATCTTGTATGTTACATGTGGACTTTGTCAGGTACCTCTTGGTATGCACCTGACAAGATGGGATTTGATGCCTGGCAATGTCTTGTGAGTCTGCTTATTTGCAGGCTTGCAGTTATGACTTTAAAGCCTTAGGTTTACACACTGTCATAACTTACCTCTCCCTTCTTGTTCACATCTATACGAGAATGTTCCAGACTCACATTGGGTAGCTGTATTCTGATGTCACAGTCACTACTCCTGAAAATTAATACATTTTGAAGACTAGTTTAACAAGTCGTGTACAATGTACTATCAGCTAATGTAATATCATTTTTCCACACAATTTTCAAATGTTGAATTTAAGCAACTTATGTATGAAGTTAACAAATATATTTGCTGGGTTTGTCGAGTTCCTGCCTTCAAGAGAAGTACATGTATAAGTTGATCAGCGGATAAAAGCACAATGCTCTCAAAATATACCTGAATTATCACAATGTGATGATCAGGGTGTTCAAAAAGGGCAAGTAGCAGGCTGCATACAGCTGTCTACTGCTGTCCCCGTAGCCGACCACTTTGAATATTCTTACTATTTAAACAATAGTAATTGTGACATAAATTCTTTCAATTCAACCGCCCACTTCTGAACTCCTTTTCCAATTCTAAATGAAAACCCTGGCAGATGCACAAAAGCATAAGAATAAGCCAAATTGGCATTTAAGAAGTATCGAGAGTTAACGTAGGTTTGGAGCAAACTAATGTGGCTAAAATCCATGGTTTCAATTTTACGCTATATGCTACACTGAATATACATTTTGTATAGTCAGTGATGTTGGCAGCCACAAAAAAAAAGTTAGTCTGCGAGATACCCAACCTTATCTCACCTAAGAACAAAGATTCTGCTAACTGTAGACAAAAGTTGTAGAGCATGAATTCAAAAGATCAAAAATGTCCTTATAAATTTTAATGACTTGCATAAGAACTGCCATGTACGTCGTCATATCAGGCTGTTACAAGTATTGATTTGTCTTATCTAAGTTCTTACCTTCCAAAGAGACAGGCTGTGGCAGTGAGTGGAAAATTTGCTCCGTCAGTGCCATTTCTCTTGATCACCACGATCTTCCCATAAAGGGGCATGGCGAAGGGAACCTACCTGAAACTGGAAACAGTTAGAGGCAATTAAATCATTTTAGTTTGCTTTCATGTCAAGTTCAACAAATTTCATAAGAACTCATGACTCAATAAATAGTACAGTCAGACACAAGTAAGTGACAGAATCCGAGGGTCATAACCCTACATCTTGTTCAAATGATGCTGAAGGATTGTTATAAACAACAGTACATCTGACACTGTAACAATCTGTTACAAGGTTAAACACATCTTTCCAAATAATATAAAACAGGAATCATGGAAAAATTTACAGACAACACGAAAAACAACAGCAATCATTTATAAGGCTCACAGAGAAGTGATCAGCATATAAATGTACTGAAAACCCATTTTATCTTTATGCCGACAAGCCTACACATCAGATTTCAGCGGCAAGTTTAAAAGTGGGTTACAGCTGTTACTCTCTCTTACAGTCTATAAACACGACAATGCAAGTTCCACCAAACATCAAAAGCTTATGATTTCCACAAACCCGACTTAACTGAAGCTATTCACTCAAACTGCCACTGGCACCTTATGGTGGCTTCATTTTGCAATCGGCAAGAAAATCGAAGGCGCCGAAACGACAAAGAACCAATGCTCTGGATGTCTTTTATTATTAGATCGTACAAACCCTCATTTCTTTGCATGGTTACATAATTATATCCGTTAAACTGGACACATAACCAAAAACACAGACAACAATGTAATCGTTGAAATGATCTAATTAGGCAAAAATTTTATAAAATACTACTTACCGTTAAAACCTAAATCATAAATACGCATACATTGACGCTAGCGCGCGGTTAACTTGTTCGCCTTACGCGAAACCGATTTACCCACGTTACTTCTGCATCTCCGCCAAAAAACGCAATACTGCCAACACGTTGCTTTTACATCTGTATGGATAATTTTTACACTTCAGTTAACAGAGTTTATTACAAAATAAGTTGTTAAGTACATAATTAGCTTCTAACTACTTATAATTTTTGTAAAAATTCTTTGGAGTAGTGTGTAAATGCGGTAAAACATTGTGAAGAGCGTGCGTAGGAATATCCTGAGAAATTTAACGGTGCCTTTAAATTGATTGGTTAAGAGGGTTTTACGGGCAGGTCACGTGGGCTATACTTCCATATTTGGATATTATGTACAAAGGTCATATAAACACATGTCCATTTCAAAGTACGTCGAATGAGCGCCGTTCCATTCACCGTTACAATTTTGGCGCCTATGCTGGGAAACTTGATGTCAATTATTTTGACACAGTCAAGGCAAATTTCGCACCGAAGTAGGTACTAACTTACTTTAAATTACCAGTCAAATAGCCTGTTTAAGTTACAGGCATTTGTTAAAGAAATGATATAACAAATATTGTGTTTAGGGGCGGTTTACTCCGATTTGTTGTTATTGTGCTGTTGTTGTTGTTGTTCAAATAATAGTAGATCTGCCCGAGGTGTGTAATAGTGGAGACTGATTTTTTTATTCAGCAATAAAATTGTCTAATTCAATTTGTTGAAACAGATATGCGTGAAGAAGTTTGACTTGAGTAATTTGCATTTTACGTATAAATACACTGGACTGGAATAAAATTATTCTCATGGTAGTTGTCACACTTCTCCTTAGTTTAAGTAAATTATACATGATCATGTATTTTAAAAATCAAACAGTTATAACCCCCCATCCTTTTTGTCATCTAAATCTCTTCCCTGCACCACAGATGATTGTCACATTGTTACCGAGTTAGGTCTGTACATGAATAAACTTTTGTGAATAACATCATAATTAAATGATTCAAATGAATGATGTCCACTTGCTTTTGTAACAGAATTTCTTAAAAAGCTGAATGTAGACGAAACTGTCTTAAGCTAAGTAAAGACAGTTCAAAATAGAAGTAAGCATCGCCAAGTACACTCCTTGAAAATTGCTTCATCATGGAATCAAATGCATTCAAAACTTTTTATCAGTGGCAAGTAGTCTGGTGTCACATCACTATTATTTTATTTTTATTATTTATTTTTTTTTGACCTACAGTTCAAATTTTTGTGACTTCTTAAAGTAATCTTTTATCTGTGATAAATAACTCCAATTCGATCATCTAAAGCTGTGTTTAAGACAAACTTCTTGGGGGTGAATGAATGAAAGAGTATGACTTAATACCACATCAGCAACATTTCAGCCATATTGTGGCGACTTTTTGAGATGTTATCTTACCGCAACTACATGTTTATACATAATACATATAGCTCATCATAGACTTTAGACATTTGAATTTATTTAACTCTCAAAAAAAAGTCTAAAAATATTAATTAAGTATTTTTCTGCATAGCGTTCAGTTGTCTGACAGAAGAACCTTATTTCAACCAGTACAGGCTGAAGCAGTTCAAGTTTGGAAATGTGCCCCATTGGCCTAGGGTTAGTGCTAGACAGTGGAGCTCTATTACAGTTCTTCATATTGAACAGCTGTGTTCAAGTCATGTAATTTAACATTAAATCAAACACATATATATTTGCCAAACTAGTTAATTATATGTTATTTAACCTCAAAATCTTAAAGATGTTAATTTTGTTGTGCCTCTTGTCTTATAGTGTCATCAAGCAGTGATCATCATGCCACCCTCCAAGGTAAACCTGCGAGTTACTCGTTCCACAAGTGCCAGTAGAAGTAAAGTTGTGAGAAATAAAAAAGTTCCACACAAGTGAGTAAATTTGTGTAAAACTGATTTGGTATGGTGATAGAATGGTATTTTTACTGTTAGATTACCAATAACCTAGCCTTTTACAAGTAATGTACTTGTACTTCAAAGAGAAATATTATTGCTAAAAACAGGCTGTCGTAAGAATAACCTGTGATGCCCGTAAACATTGGTGACACATCTGTTATGTTCAGCTCTGCACGCCATCAGGCATTGACTTAGATGAGATTTCATGTCACACAGTGACAGTCATGTAGAGCTCCTGAAGTTGTTGAAACCATGTTTTGAAATTGGTCGACTGCACGTGAATTGGCTCAAGTTGGAAATTCCATTCTTTGAAAATGTATTATTTTGGAGGTAGGTAAAAGTTAGCCAAGGAAATACTTTGCTAACAAGCAACACAGTTAACACAAATGTGTTTTTACAGGTGTAGAAATTGTGATGTGAAACATTCCCCTTTATGAGCATAATTTTGTCTAATCACTAGAAAGAAGGGAAAGATTTGAGGTGGCCTTTCTCAGAGCGTTTCATTTTTAAAACTCCTTGGCTTAGGATCCATGTCAAGGTTACAAGCTTACGAACACCGGGAGACTACTGTAGATCTTCAGTGTTTCAACCACTAAAGCTCGTTTTCCAGTGGAATTTATACGTATAATTATTGTGAAAATAATGCTAAAAATTATTTGTCTGTGTTCTTAAGATGGAAGCTTCATAAATTGTGTGAAATTATATCTCTACACACAGTAGAATGTTTCAAAATATTGTTTGCAGAGTGTGGTTGAAAACGTTGAGCAATTAGGGGTAGGTCTCTCAGAATATTGATCAGTGAGTAGAAAGAGACAAATAAGGCCATTATTAAAACTATTTTGATAGAGGTGACCCGAGAAAAAAAGAGCGTTACTTCAGAGCTTTTGACAGAATTTCCTTCTTTTTTTCAGTTTTCCTGTCAATGCTCTTTTTCATAAACCAGAATGAAAAAAAAATAAATCCCTAGCCATTTTTTCTTCAAAAGGGTTGGGTCACGCCCAACAGAGAATTTTTTAAGTATGGCCTAATGAAGGAAACTACTACAAATTGTACATGTTTTTTATGCACGTTTCAATTCTGTCCCACACCCTTTTTTTTCCCCTCGCCACTGATCAATATGCATCTCGTATTGTCTGTGGTATTCTTGTTGCAGACACCCCGGTAAGGCTAATCACGCACCGAGTCCTGGGTGGGTGTCAGGCCATGCAGACCTTTTCCAGGTGCCACTCTCTCCAAGGAGACCAAACACCAGAAGGTCAGTTTGAATACATGTGCTTTGTATGGCGAAGATTATGAGGCTTGGGGACCCTTGTTGGCTTATTCAACTAATGTGTCACTCTCGCCACAGCCCTTTCACTTTGGCTAGAGATTTCATGACCTTGAACCCAGGTTTTGCTGGTTTGACTGTGGCTTATTGTGTGGAGGTTAGACAGGTACCTGGTGAAGAGTGATGGTCTCTCCGGACGCCTTCCACAAATCTGACCTTCTATTGTAAAAGGTGGTAGAAGTCCAATATTCTCATGTGCAACATTAACATCAGTCAAACACATGTAGATCAGTTATTGTGGTATTCCAAATTCATGTTATCTTCCAATATTTTACGTTTTCCTTTTGGTGGTTCATGTTTTTCTAATGCATATATTCAGATATTAGCTAGGCCTGAAAAAGCTGTAGCAGTATACATGTTTCAGTTTCATGTTGTGTACATATAGTTGACTCAGTGCCATGATTGGGCTGATCATTCAAAGAAAAGGCTAAATCATTTTGCTAATGTTGATCCTTGTGGCTTGTCTTCTGCAGGTCATCTATGTACCAGAAAGTATCCAGTCCGTCCAGGTACAAGAATGCCAAGATTCCAGGATTCAACTGTCGACATGTCAGGCAGGCTAAAAACTCGACTTACACTTCTCCTAGCCACCAAGGTGTGATGACACGGTCACGGAGATCATCAATGTTTCTGGCCAACGCCACGCCCTTGTTTCTGACCCCTATGTCGCCAAAGCCTGCCAGTGAGAATGTACAGCCGCTGCGCTCTGGCAGCAAGAAAAGTGTCAAAGGCTCTACCTCCTCCAAAACATCCAAGTTGTCCAAAACAACTATCTCCTCGTCCAAAACAACTATCTCCTCCAAAGTTTCTTTGTCGTCTGACAAGTCCCAGAACAATTTAGTGTTTCGGGAACCAGTCAACGTCTTGTCAACCTACACATTTGCAGGAGACCACATGGGGGAGATTCCGGTTGAAGAGACGCTGGAGGAAACTGTGTCTGGCTCCACAACACAGTCCAATCCCTCTGCAGTACCCATGTCATCACTGTTAACATCCAGCACATCCTCCACAAAATCTCTAACTGTCGTCTCAAAGATGTCGGAAACACGCTCAGAATCCACAGATTCCTTGTTCCCACAAAAGTCTGCTGTGACATCACTAACGATGGAGCCTGCAGAAGAGTTCATCTTTCCTAGCATGAGTGACACAGAAATCAGTTTTAATGCCAGCAGGAATGAGCTCCCTCCAACGCCGCGCTCCAAGCGCTTCCTGGAGGCCGTAGAAGCGTCTCCTGCTCCTGTAGCAACACGCAGTTTTCACCCGCCCTCTTCAGCAAAGAAGCTAAAACTCTCTTACCCAACAACCACAATCTCAGAAAAGCTCGTCACGAGGTACGAGAAGAGAGCAGATCTGGATAACAATGTCAGCTCTGATTTGTCAGATTCGTTCTGTATCATCCCAAAAAGTACATCACAGACAACTCCATCGCGTAGCTTAAGAGAGATGTCTTTGAGAGACATTTCCAACTGCTCAAGTCGCCTGGACAGTTCCACCCGCCTGGACACTTTCCAAACCCCGGTGGCTCAGAAAAGCTTGCTTGATACAGAGAGTATCTTTGAAACACCTCAGCATTCATTTGAGGAAGAAGAAAATAGTGAAAACGTATCGAAGGGGAATGATAGTGTGGAAGCAGTAGACCTCACACAACCTTCCTCCAGCAGCAGATGTGTTATTCTGTAAAATCTAACATTGGTGGTAAACTGAGCTACATTTTTCTTCTAGCAGTTGTGTATACAGAGCTTTTGTGTCTGACTTTTGTGCTACTGCGGTAGAAACACATTCATACATGTGCATGTATACATGTATATGGTATGTGCATGTATACATGTATATGGTATGTGCATGTATTATATATAGAGGCACATGAGTGTCATATATTCAGTTAAAAGTTAAAAGTTAAGAAAGCTGTCACATGGTAGAGTGATGTCATTGCATTGGAGAATCTTCTTTTCATGGTGAACGTGAGAGAACAGCTCACACAAAGTCCAGTAACCATCATGTGTGACTGTCTTTTTGCTTTCCTGCTGTTCAGAACCCCCACTGGCACCTCTGTGTGAGTCAGACCCCTCCCCACTCCCACTAGATCCTCTTTGGTTCAGAGCCCCCTACCAGCATATCTCAGCTGGTGTCTTCACCTCTAACACAGAGGTACCCTTTTGTCAGGGTAAGTCTCTGGCATGTAACAGATGGAGATCCAGCTTTTAGCACACACCAGATTGCACATATACACTATCATTCTCATTATTTTATTCATGTGTTACATTATTGTAACAAGTAAGCGTATTTTCATGGTGTGAACAGTTCACATGGTCCTTTCAAAGGGTGTGTAGTGTAGTGTAGTGTAGACTTGCAACTGTAATTGTCAAGCCAGATTTGTTCATAAGTTTATGATAGTAACATGGTATTCTATTCATATGTATGCACATGTATATTGTAACTGTAGTTTATGTGTTAGAACTATAGTGCTACAATTTGACCAAGGTGTATTGGGATGTTGTTTAACAATGGCTCTTAAGATTTTGAGCAGTAAATAGGACCAATAGGAGGCATGGTCATTCACACCTGTACAGTCATTACAAGTATATGTATATAAATGTAGTTTGTCCATACAGTGTGAGTTTGTGTGGAATGGATGTAATCCATGCTTACACAGTTTTGTATCATGAATACAGGCCTGTGTGGCTTACACAGTTTTGTACCATGAATACAGGCCTGTGTGGCTTACACAGTTTTGTACCATGAATACAGGCCTGTGTGGCTTACACAGTTTTGTACCATGAATACAGGCCTGTGTGGCTTACACAGTTTTGTATCATGAATACAGGCCTGTGTGGCTTACACAGTTTTGTATCATGATTACAGGCCTGTGTCGCTTACACAGTTTTGTACCATGAATACAGACTAGCGTGGCTTACAGTTTACAGTTTTTACAGATTTTTGTATCATGAATGCAGGCTAGCATGGCTTACAGAGTTTTGTATCATGAATACAGGCTTCAGTGGCTTACACAGTTTTGTATCACAAATACCGTCAGGCTCTTCAACAGGCAGCTGTGTACAAAACTAGTTTTTGTTATAACCTACCTGGTGGTATGAATAAAACTCATCTTACAACAACTCATCTCATCAACAACACTGTTTTCTTTCTCAGCTACAGTAAATGGCACAAAATTTTGCACCAAAAAGCGAAATTGTTTAAGGCAAGCGTAAAAAAAAATTATTGCTTTTGGTGCAGAAACTTACATTTTGTCCTGGGATATCCTCCTGCTGTGGGATATCCTCTACTGTGCAAATAAACCTCCAAAAAACATTTTTAACATCAATAAAACCCTGAGGGTGGTAAAATGAGCGACTTAGTCATGGATGAAATTTTAGACCATTTACCACACCTTGTGTAAACATTACCAGTTTTTATATAGTTAATGCCTGGTTTTATATGCATGGGGTAGTGATCATGTGTTGGTCACAGTTCACCTTTATTGTCACAATCATTAATGGCCTGCTACATTTCTGAATATCTCTCTTGAAATACCGGTACCTACAACCAACTTGGCAAATACGCAGTGTTTTCTGATGTTCAAAAGCATCAATCTCTACTATGAAAAAAAGCTAACAGAAAAAGGATTGGGTTAGTTTTAGGTTCTGGTTCTGACAAAAAAAACAGTTTCATGTAAACCAGGGAGATTTACTCAAGCCATGATAGTAGAGTGCAGATGAAGATGGAGCACATTTTGCCTGGGACACCCACCATGTCTTATCTCTGCTACTTTCTCTGGACTATACTGGTGTAAGACTGGGGTTGTATGCGTGACAACTTGACCACTGGCCACAATTTGGTTTACACTACTTATAAGCTCTGTTAAGTAAACACAAACCCATGAGTGCTAAGTAAAATGCAATAGTGTTCATAGTTTGGGCATCTGTATTCCTCACAAGGAGCAGGTGATAACACAGAGCAAAATGGGCAAATTGCTGATTTTTGGCGATTGCTTAAGTTTAAAAGAATAGACATCACCTTTTATTTTTGTGGTGTTGCATAACTGAGTTATTACTGTTAATAGCAAAATCAAGCACACTGAGAAAATCAAAAGCGCTGCCATGTTATCAACTTTAACAAACAAGTCATAAGTAAAACCTATGACACATGAACGCAGCTGTTTCTGCTGAAGTCACTCACCCTGTTCTGCGTTTCAGCCATAAGGGCATGCATGGGGTAGGAGTGATGTGACATCGTATCTCTTATTTCTATAACTGGCTCCCACATCTCTAACAAATATGGACATATTAATTGTTGTCTCTTCTTATAAAATACTGCAGTAGGCCTACTTTCATTTTTTATGCTAAATTATTAAATGAGCTCACTCTTTGGGTCACATGACTAGAGCACTGGCGGTAAAAACCAAGGGTATTTAACCCAGGCAAGATAGACCTTAAATAAGATGTTAGCTTAAAACATGAAAAATACAGCTATCTGGTCAGAAATTATTTCTTGAAACATACTGGTAATAACAATGTGCCTAACCTTGAAATAGTTTCATATGTAATACTACAGTACTTTAGAAGAGAAGACAATTATTACAACCTTAACTCTTTCAGATGTGGAATAGAAACACACCTTAAAGAGCTAATTTAGTGTCAAGACTTGTATGTCCTAAAAGCAATGTTAAATGACAGAAGGATCGAGATAGTCGCAATGACTCGGCTGTGAGTTCAAGTCAGCGCATGCTAGCTTCCTCTCCGGCCGTATGTGGGAAGGTCTGCCACCAACTTGAAGATGGTCGTGGGTTTCGCCGGGTTCTGCCCGGTTTCCTCCCACCATAATGTTGGCCGCCATCGTATAAGTGAAATATTCTTGAATACGGCGTGAAACTCCAATCAACTAAGAGACATTTGCAATTCGGGAACGCCACTACACTCGCCATAACAGAGCAGCCGTCATCAAATCAGCACCCTATGAGCAGACAGTGGCCGTGATATTTCTGCTCTTCACGGCCAATAAAACGGCAACCTTTCAAAAACACTTTTTACTTGGCGTTTTCAGTTTCTCCATTGTTTTTACTAGAAGTTACTGCGAATGGGGACACGATTTTCAATGTAAAATTTCAATGAAACCGACATTTAATGAAGCAAGCATGCTGCCGTTAGGTTAAAACATGAGCTGTTGAGTGAAAATTAGCACTCAGCTCCCGAGATCCCGCGACATACCTGTTGAAAAGATGGCGGCCTTCTGAGAGACGAAATTGACTTATAAATAAATCTAAATCCCCGAATGCACTGTATAAATTCCTGTCATTGAAACCAAGTTCAAGTTATACTACAAGCACGATCCAGGCAGTAAACGGCCCCGCGGCAGGTGCTCGAAAATGGCGGCGGTGGCGAATCGAATGGATGAGCTTGTCACAGATTATCTGCTATTTCGTGGATTAACTGGAAGCTTAAGGACTTTGGAAACGGAACTTAAAAATGATAAGGAGAAAGGCCTCAGGGTAAGATATTGTGACTCGCATTTCCGTCATAATTGCTGGAAACGTCCAAGATGACAGAAACACATTTGTCTAATATAACGAAATTTGATCACCGGATAAACATGTCTGTTATACGCTTGACAGCTGTGGAAGGTTGCCAGTAGGTTAGGACAACTTTGAGGGCAAATGACATCTCCCCATATTTGGTTTTCAATCAGTTCGATTTAAAAACTCAGTTGACTAGTTCTCGTAAGACCTGGATTACAGTAACATCACCTAGGCATGTAGACGTGCATGATATCGGTACTTCTTTTTGGACAGTCTTGATTATTCTGCGAGAGCTAAAAACACAACTTCTTGGAAAATTTCCGAACTCTGAATCAAGACCATGTATTTAACCAATCATAGACTGGATGAAGTTCTGCAGGATATCACACACATTGATATATAGGCCTACAAATGTTTAGTCATACCAAGAGTGAAACGAAACATGATGTCATGAAAAGGAGCTGCAGAATATGTCGCGTGTGGGTTGCATTTTTTAGTTGCATTGATACGAGGCTTTGTATTAGCAATATTAAACAACAGAAAATGAAGATAACATGAAATTGCGAGGTTGTTGGTCAGATTTTTCTTTGCAATAGCATAAATACAATGGTTGGGTCATACCAAGGACTTTAAAAATGGTACCTGTTGCTGCCTTGTTTGACACCCAGCTCTGAGGGGTTAAAGCAAAGGAGACACGACTGAATTGCCCATTGTGAGCATAATGTGACTGGGTGTCATGTCTGTTGTCTTCAGCAGGATACTGCTGAAATGACTCCTCATCGTCATATGACTAAAAAATTGCCAAGTACAAACTCTCATAGCTGCACCAGTCAGATCAGAATTGCATTTTTGCAGCTGTTCCTTACATGTGCTCTGTTATCAACTGACCAGAAAGCTTTACAGTGACCCAAAAAGTATGTATTATTTGTACCCACCAGACAGATATCTCATAACCCATTATGAAATGTAATATTCAAGGTACAGAACTATATAAATACATGTATGTCTACCATGAAGTGTTAAACATTTCTTTTTCTTTGTGATGTATTTTGCCCAACTTTGACACATAATGTTGATAATTTAACTATGATTAAATTTCAGGTGGACAAAATCGTCGAACAAATTCAAGGTTTTATTACAACCTATGATCTATCAGCTTTGAGAGAGTGTTGGTCATATCTCAGTAACAAATTCTTCAATCGGCTTGAGCAGAAATACATGAACAGTGTTCGTAAGCTGGAGGTGGGGCTGTTTAAGTACTATTTGGTGAATGCCTCACAAAATAACCGAACTGACAAAGTGAGAGAGTTCTTTGAAGTGATGACACCAGAGCTCCAGAATCAGTCTGAATTTAAGGAATGGTTCAGTAAGTCATTGTGACCTTCTTTTGTTGCAGTATACATACATTTATGTACATATCATTTCACTGTTTCTGTACTTTTAAACTGAAGATTCCTCATTCCACACTGAGTTACCACAGGTGTGGTAACTGCACAAACAATATCTTCACACCAAAGACTATAGCAATTAATTTCTGACATGTAGTGATCTCTTGACAGTTCAGTGGCTTTCAAACATATTATGAAAAATATTATGAAGTAATTAAAGGATCTTGAAAAAGTACATGTATCTACATGGCATACAGGTAAATATAAACTCATGGAATTTCTCCCCAGCCACTGCTTTGCTGTACGTAATATAGAATGGTCATTAGTTGCTGAGAAATCATGTGATGTGTGATTTACTAAAAGTAACTTACCCCAATTCCTCAACTTTTTCACATATGAAATACTAACTTTCAGTGCATTTTATGCACATTTTTAATTTAATTTTGGAGACAAAACTACATTGGTTGGATTGATGAGTTGCAGGGCTTCACAAAAAGTATAATTTTATCAATCAACACAGAATAATGCCTTCAGAATATGCTTAAATAAACACTTTGCAAACATGCGAAAAGGTTGAAGAATTGCAGTAATATGATTTTTTTTACTAACTTACTACATGTATATAGATGCCATGAAAATATTTGTGATTTCCTGTGACTGATAATGTGAAGCCGCTTGTTGCTAGAGCAATTGCTAGAAAGAGTTTAGTTTGATTTACAGATGTATCTTTATCTGCTTTGTGTATATTGTTCTCTGTATTTCCTGTCTTCAGCTCTGCCCTTTATTCGCACACCAGAAGAGAACAGCAGTTTTGCTATATACTTTACACGTCAGTGGCAAGACACGTTTTTCCTCTCCTTCCACAATTTTATAAGCGTCATGCTCCAAGCCATGCGTATCCTTTAATGTCATTGTTTGGTTTTGTGGACTAAATGTTGTTTTGGTTTAAGGAAAACTACTTCCTGATTGTAAATAGAGACACATGGCATAGCGTGAAGGAATGAATGATTATGGCTTAACACCACATCAGCAATATTTCAGCCATATCGTGGCAAGTGGCATAGCTTGAAGTTATCAGACTGTATTTCCAGTACTTTGTGGTGTGTGTGGAGGGGTTTGTAAAGGCAAGTGATGAGCAATTCCATTCTTCCACCAGATTTATGATTGTCACAAATGAAAATGGCCGATTATGTTGCATTTCCTTAATTTCAATACAGCTGCTCCAGTATTGTTAACATTCGAACAAGACCAGAAGAAAATGAGGGCTTTGAGGGAAGAAAATGAGTCTTTAAAAGCTCAGGTGATACCATGCATGCAAAGTCTCTGGCAGCAATTAAGATTAATCTAACCTGTGTGCAGTATTTTCTTTGAAAACCCATGTGAGATTATAAACGAATCGGGTTGTCAATGAATGCCTGGTTATATCCATTGAATATAAACTGTTCTGCGTGAGGGTCTTGAACTTTGTCACTTGTAGCATGGGTGTGCCTTTAATGTATGGCAAAATGTTTTTAGAACAAGTTCTTCCTGAGTGTCGATGTCCATGACAAAGCAATTGTCCTGATCATTTATCCAGCCAATCCAGAAGGCCAGAGTTTTCCGAACAAACATATTCAAAGTTTCACACAGATTTGCCTTTTCTCTTTTCACAGATTCGTAATCATCCAGACTTTCAGACTAAGTCTCGTAGCCAAACTGTCACAAATCCCATGGAACTAATGGATGATTTCTTCTCAATATCAGGGTAAGATGTTGAACTTTTTTAGGAATCAGTTGCTCGTGGTATATTCACGACTTGGTTAATTAAACCTGGAGGTTTTCAGGTAGCCTGGGAAGAGAGATGTTTTATACCAGGCACTCTGCTTTCCTTTGTTGATAAACTTTAGTGAAAAAATCCTTCATTGCAGCATCTAACACCAGTGAAATAAATAAATCTGTACATAAAATCTCATTTTCTGTTTCATTCAAGTATCATTCTGTAAGGAAATAACCGTAGATGTAGTGCAGATGCTGTTGTATGAAATCTGGGCACTGTGATAATGAAGCTTTGTTTTATCTTGTTCTTCTTCAGAGATGTTGCTGAGCAGGAAACACAGTCAAAGGCCAGAAGCGAAAAGAAGTTCTTCCAGTTTCCTTCCTCTCCACTAATGCGGAAGTCTACAAACTCCAAGCCAGCTGTCAACTCTGATGGAAATAGATCAGGTCAGGGTCTAGGGTCAGATAGTCGAGCAGAATCTGAGAAGGAAGACGTCCAGCCGACTAGCGGTAGAATTAGGAGTACACTCCAGGGCCAAGGCCAGCGCTCAGGACAGGTGCTGCCTCCTACCAGCGATTACCCCCAGGGGCAGGTAACAAGGAATACTCCTGTGACAACCCCAGAACTGAGACATAGAAAAGCAGAAGAGAATGGGAAACAGAAAAGAGAAAAGAAAATGGAGGAGTTTGACAGGCAGAGGAAAGAGCTGTTTGGTGCCCCCAAACCTGATATCAGGAAACCAAAAGATAAGGTAAGCAGCCATTTCTCCCAAGTCTTTTACATTTTATAAAGTAATGTTCATTATAAGTGCTTGACTTAAAGGCCAAAACTGGTTGGGCATGAAATGCACAACTGCTGTTCTTTGTGTCAGCTCTAAGCAAGTCAACACCAACATGCAGTCAAATGAGAATATAAATAATGTCTTGTGTCATAGTTTGAAAATGATTTCTTCATTTTGCTGGATGTCAGGGTTTGATCAATATATCCGTTATGTTTTGCTAATAGAGCTTACTCCTGATATTACCAAGGATTCATTATTGCCTGCAACTCCCCTCTAAATGTTATATTTATGTTTGTGGACAGAGAAACAGTGTGAGTGACACCCCAGTATCTCAGAACCGGCCAGATGCCCCTGGGGAGAGTAGTAGCACCAACACTGAACCCTCCCCATCCTCACTCACAGAGACCAGGGACAGGGGCATGGGGCAAGATCACAGTAAGATATATACTTCTCCTTTTCATTTCAGTTACAGTGTATTTAAGGATTGTCCAGAATGTTTTGTGGGTTAATTGAGGTACAGACATAGGAAAACCCTTACATATGCACACACACAAAATTATTTGTACACGTCCATACAGGTGTACTTGAAATTAGTTACAGTACAAATCATGTCAGAAATTTTGCATCTCTCATGGGCATGACTCACCAAAAGTTGATTTGGAATAGGACTGTACTATTTTACCAAAGGCATTCGTGCACTTCTTATATCATATTATAAATGTTAACAGCAATATTATATGTTGTGATATGAACTTAAACCTGACAGTGCAGTATGGACTACATCTGCATCAACACTTCATTTGTGTCATGGCTAGACAGAACATTAGCGTATTTTGACAGTTTGATCTGCCAGCCGTCCTAATGTTAGTGGGCATGCGCAGTGCTGACTAATGTGCACCTGATAAATTTGTCTTTGCCTAAGTGCAGACCACATATAACATCTTTGTGAATGTTAAATTGACTAAAACTTACAAACACCTTATTTTATTTAAAGGATGTAGTTGAACCATCTGAAACATGCATGCTAATTTTTTTTGCTGTGTTACAGACGTCACTTAATATTGTCACTTGTTGATATTTACAGCAACTGAATGTCCATTTCTTCTACTCAGTCAGGTCAGTATATTACTATTTGTCCTCAAACTTTAAGATACATATCAGCAGCATTCTTAAAATTGATCAACTTTGAGGAGGCTTTAATACAGGAAGGGAAAATTTTAGGTATGTGCAACAACTTTACTTTTGTATTTTGGTGTAAAGTTCTTTGTTTTGGCATAAGGTGAAGTTTGCTAAATCAGGTGATTGTTTTTGATAAACCCATTGTTACATGGCTTATAAAAGTACTTGGTACAGTGGTTAGCATGCTAGTGCAGCACAATGACTCAGAGGCCTTTCACCAATGTGATCGCCTCTCACTAGTGTAGTCCAGTTCATGCTGACTTCCTCAGATGGCCATGGAGAGTTCGTTTTCCACCCTTGCTGTGACTTCAAGTCCTGCTCATGCTGGCTTCTTCTCCAGCCATACATGTGAAGGTCTGCCAACAACCTGCAGATGTTCGTGGGTTTCCCCTGGGCTCTGCTCGGTTTCCTCCCACCATAATGCTCTCCGCCATGTTATAAATGAAATATTCTTGAGTAAGGCATAAAACACCAATCAAACAAATCAAATAAACAAACGTTTTCCACCTACCATAATGTTGGCTGTTGTTGTATAAGTGAAATATTCTTGACTATGATGTAAAGCACCAATCAAAATTAAAGCTGTTATCCAACAGCATTGCCGGAGTTCACGCCACTAGTCTTTTGCCACTTCTGGTGGCCTGGTGTTTCTAGTTCATGATCAACGCTAAAAAAAAAAAATGGAAAGGAATATACTGGATTTGAAAATAATTCTTGGAGATTTGCAGTTGTGACGTAAAGGGGCACCAGATAGTGTGTTTGTTTAATGATTTTAAGCAGCTTGATCTATTAAATGGATCTGTATTTGAGCCAAGTTCATTGGCTAGTTTTGGCCTTAATTTGCATACCAAACTTAAAAGTTTTTTACACTTTGGGTAGGGCAATCCACCTAAAAACTGTAAACGAAAAGTTTATCTCGAGAGGTTTAGCCATTTTCGGGAAGATTTTTTTAGATTATGAATAAAATTCAAAATGGGCACTAAATCTTGTGACTGGTAAAATGGCACAAAACGTCAAAAGTTGCTTCATATATTCCTCATCAAGAATCCAAAGTTGGTTTTTCTGCTTTACCAATTTTCAAGATATTGCAGTTTTGCGAGTTGACTAAGAATAATAATAACAATTTCAAGAGGTGTCCCACTAGGATGCTAGTGTGGACCCCTTATAGTCCAAACGATTTCAAGAGGTGTCCCACTAGAATACTAGCATGTACCCCTAATAAATAAATATAAAAGTCGTATAGTCTTATATATCAGAAGTTTTTGAATTGATATTGTGCAGATGACAAATAACAGTTTTCACTCCATCAGAAAAAAGGTACTGTAGTGGTATTTGTGTGGTTAAACACCGTGTGCAATATTTCTGATGACAGAAGAGCGTCCCTCTCGGACCCACTCTTGGTGAAGACTGTGGAGAGTTCCTCTAACGTTGACCATGTCAACCATTCACACGGTACATTCTCGCCAGACTTGGTGTATTCAGTAGTTTCCAAATGAGTTCTGCTTTATAAGCCATGGTATGGAACAAGATGATTTCAGTGTTTACTGTCCCCTTTTCTTCTCTTCCGTGACATATCACTGTTTCTGTGTACTTGTGCGTGTAAGCATGCATTGCAGCAAGCACTAGCAGGAGGATATCACTGGTTTATGTTTGCACACATGCAGCTGGGAATTGTTTAGGCAGGAAATATTACCCACTGGCATTGGAGATCCACACTAAGGGCTGTGAACAAAATGATATTCTGTAGCCTATAACCTCCAAGGGCTACCTATCCCCAAGCAGACTTCTCTCAGTCAGCGACTAATAAGATAAAAGGTTCTAACCCAGCTTGTGGTCACTGTGAGTTCAAGTCCAGCTCATGCTGATCTCCTCTCCGATCGTATCTGAGAATGTCTGTCAGGAACCTGCAGATGGGTTTAGCCCAGGCTCTGCCTGGTTTACCCGCACCATAATGCTGGCGGCTGTCATATAAGTGAAATATCCTTGAGTGCGCCATAAAACACTTATCAAATAAGTAAATAAATTAAATCTAGCTCTTGCTGGTACTTTGAGAGTTGTTGTCTTTTTGTTTCTTTTCCTCACCTAATAACCGGACTGCTAGAATGTAAGTGGAAGTTCCCTGAGTGGGATGTAAGACACTTCGGAAATAAATACACAAATAAAACATGTATCTCTTAAGCATTTGACTTGATATTCTGGTCTCAAAGAGTTATCCCCCCTTTCTCTACAGGAGGAATACAGTGAGCATCATTCCACAATCTCCAACTGTAGTTTTAGTATCACAGGACAGTATATTGTCAGCTCAGATGTGGATGGAGTTGTTAAGTAAGTAATTTTCTGGAATAGTCTTTATTAGTGTTGCCAAAATGTTTTCCTGCTACAATGTTGGTTGTAATGCCACGGCTGTATAATGTTATTGAAGAATGACACTTCAGAAATGAATTAACGAAGTCTCTCCATTAATAATGAAGATGAAAATGAAGGGAGGTAATGCCTTATGATAGTCTGGCATCTATTTAACATTTATGGTTGTGTGTTTTGGTGGGCAGGTGCGGACTGGGTGCTGAAAGTTGTTGTACAGCATGGTTGAGACTCTTGTCTCTCTGATCACTGACGGTTGGTAGTTTTCATCTGAGCCTCATACAGCGATTATGGGGGATATAATTAACTCTCTCTCTCTCTTGGCCTTGTATAGAGTCTGGACCTGGAGTCCTCAACCTGTGACCAGAGCTACCATTATGTCCAAGTCTTCCTTCCTGTCTCTCAGTTGGACCAGTAAAACAGACAGACTGGTGAGTCATTTTGATCTTTTGGAAAACGGTCTTCCGTGATAAAGCTGAATATTTTGGCATCTCAAAGTTGTTCTTCATATTGCAGAAAAGTACCAAGAAACATGGTTGTTTAACCTAATTTCTCTTCAAATTCTAGTATTTAATCCTACTACATGCAAAACCACTTTATTAATTCAGGATGAATACACGTGGCCAATAGAAATTCTCTGGGATGGTCTGTTTGAAGAATTTTGCCCTTGTAATGTTCAGATATAACATTCTGTTTTTCTGTGTTTATGTTTTTTCAGTTGCTGCTTGGTAATAAATCTGGGAATGTCAAATTGTTTGACGTGAAGGATATCAAAACAATCTGTGATGTGTCAATGGACCCAGCATATCCAAGGTAAGGTCACAGTGTATTATATGACAAAAATGTGTTCTGAATGGTGCTTAGCTGGTGTTTTGAAATCTCAGTTTTCTGACTTCTCACCAATGGAGCAGACTTGGAAGAGAAGTAAGTCCAAGATGGTGTCATATACATAGGTGTCCTCTGGATCTAATTTTCTCTAGGTTGTCTAGTACTTTTTCAGATATATCCTCTGGAGAAATTGTTTTCAGTATAAAAAAAAGTGGTTGTAACACGTTATCAACGGTGTTTTTGTCTTTGGTGCAGAGTGATATCCCTTTGCTGTAACCCTGCTGGCTCCCAGTTCGTGTGTTCAGCCTCTGCTGACAAGAGTAAATCCAGCAGTGCTGGTGAGGTATCGTCAGGGCGGGTCGGCAGGCTGTCTGTATGGGAACTCAAGAGCATGAAGATGAATGTGAGTACCTGTGTTTTCTCATAACATTTACTGTATATGTATGTATAGTATAACATTTTCCACTTCTTAAGGGAACAAAAGTGATTATGTTATGTACAAATCTTGTCACTGGAGTTTGTGGGATGGTACAAAACTGTACCAAAGGTGTACTAGTTGAGTGTTCTGAGGGAGGTTTGAAGTATGACTTGACCAGGACTACATACATGTTAGAGTATATAATAAAACATGTAAAGAAGGACCTACTTGTCTGCTGACAGGTGAAAGAGGTTTTGCATTGTCGCACAAACACTTGCACATTGCACATACCAATACGTCATCGCTGTGTTTGTCTTTGTATAGATACAAATATCTTATCAGGTAGTTTAATTCATTCTGACATTAATTACAAGGAATCTGTTCTCATGCAAATCTTTCTGTTTTGGTAAGTAAGATGGAGTCAAATTTCTGATTAGAAAAAGAATTAAGAGCAGAATTTACTAAAAATCAAAAGTGGCTTTTGCAGGGTATTCCTCCACGCTTTGTGACCGAAAGCATGAAACAGACACTTCGTTGTGTGTGAATGCAAATGATTACGATTATCATATTCAAATCACAACTCTCTTATGCATAAACCAGTGGCATAAGTGTCCCTGTAAGTTGTTTCATACCATCTGAAAGTTGTTATAATTTGTGGTAACACTTGATACGAGCACAGATTCTAACTGGGACATGGTATTAGCCTGGCCTCTGGTTTATCACGTTGCCGTACTGTCAGATTTCTTCCAATGTCTGTGGTATGGTCAGTATCTGCCTTTGGAAAATGTTCACAAGTGTTGTACATGTAATTTGGATCATCACCATGGACTGAAAATGTATGAAGTCATTTTAATGATGTCCTGTTCCTGGAATTATGCTGGTCGGTCAGATCCCTGACTCGGGATCATAGACCTGGGTTTACAGTATAGCTCTGTTGTTTGATGCGAGTGTTACTTTCTTGTGAACCCAACCTTCAGGTGTGAGAACATACTTCTCCACTGCACCTTCAGGTGTGAGAAGCTCAGAACCTACTTCTCTACCCCAACTTCAAATGTGAGAACCGTCTTCTCGACACCACTTTGAGGTATAAGAATCTACTTCTCAACCCCACCGTCAGATGTGAGAACCTCATTCTCATCAGGGTTCTCTCACACAGGTGTTCAAGTGAGGTATTGACATTGCATATTCAGTTTAAAAACTGGATGCTTCATTCACCGGGATTTTACGTCAGATCTGTCTTTCTGAAATCCAACTCTCTACTCTCTGACCTATTGGGAAATTCTCTCTGGCCCCTTCCAGGAGGAGCCCTAAAAAAGCTGCTCCTGCTTCTACCACTCTCCCAAGACAGTCCATAAGAGCTTCATATAAAATCTTACAAGCTCATTTCCACTACGTCAAATGTACATGAAGTGTTAAATATATCAGGTGGGCATAAAAATATAGGTTGAACCCTTTGTTCAAAACTTTTCAAACTTTAGACATTCAAATGGCATGATTTTGCTAATATACTGACCAATTTTCAAGGTCATAGCTTGAGTAGTCTGTACACAGGGTTAAAATGAAAACATAGCCTCAAAAACGTACGTTCCAGTGACCCACATTGCATCACCTGTCAGGTGTCATGAGTAGAGGTGTGCACTGCACCTGTGTGACACGCATCAAGGACTGCTTGGAAAAATGACTTTAAAGGAGATGCAGGACTCAATCAGTTCATGGATGAAATGTTTGCGCGCCGTCTACCGAGAAGATGAAAAAGGTAGAACATCATTTTGAAATGTCCGGAAAATGCGTTTTTGACTCTGTTTTGATTTTGGTCCCATGAACAGAAATCTTAAAGGATGAAGTTGAAATTTGGTCTGTTTACTTAAGACATAATGGCTTTTGAGTGTGTAAATTTTTAGAAGCTGACATAAGAGGGTTTCGGAGAGATTGAGTGTCAAAGTATGGCCCATTTTTTTATGCCCATCTGATATATGTATTAATTAAGATAAATCATAATATCTAGAAACTTCCTCAACCTCAAACTCTGAAACAGTGATTTCATTAAACAAATGACCCTTTCCTAAACAATGGAACCACTGTTATATGTAACAAGAACAAACAGTAAACTTTACAACCTTTGAAAGAGTGATTATGAGGAAGAAATAAAAGTGTGATGTTCTGAATGAAATTGTTCAACCTTTTGTAGTGGTGGGCTGGCCTCCTTTCGGTTGGTGTTGGAAACTGGTTACCAGATGATGTTTACTAGATAAAAGCCACGTTGGGTTTTTCACGTTGGAAAAAAAAGTTTGTTAATGACCACGTGTCCTACAACAGTATAGTGCGCATATCTGTATGTCACATGTGTGAAAGTTCATCAGTAACTTGCCAATTACTGGTGGTTGACCCCAGGAAATTCAGTCCCTCCACCCATAAATCTGACTACAATCATAGAAATGAAAACGTCTTGAGTATGACATTAAACAACAATCAAATAAAAACCATTCATAGGTAGATATAAAGGGGTTATGTACCCAAAATTTGAATGTGTGAATGGAACATACCAAAGACGTTATCATCCATGAAAATCAGTTGAGACTTTGGGATGACCATTTTGCACAGTATGAACATAGCTTAAATTCATCAAAGTGTACACGATGACCAGGCAGTAATCATTTGGTAATAGGGTGAGCTGTTTGGGTTTAAACCAATGAAATTTGTGACCTTAGCATGGACTTCAAAGGGAAATTCTCATTGACCCAAATGAGGACACTTGCCCATTTAAACCATGTATTTTTAGGTATAAGCTGTGGCAAGGTGGGGCCACTGAAAATTGCTATTGGTGAGTTTCAAGGTCAAAGCTACATAAGCTGAGGACCTGAATGTAGCTTCGAGATTTTAATTTTGTAAACTGAACTGGAAATACCAAGATAAACATTATACAATTTGTTGAGCGGTTTGGGAGACATTTCCTAAAACAGCCTATTCAAATACATGTATGAGTACACATGCAGACAGCTTTGGTGATGTTAGTCAAGTATGAGTACGCATACAGACAGTTTTGGTGATGTTAGTCAAGTATGTTTATTCTCTGCATGCTAAAAAAATATTCACCTCATCTCACATCTGTTGACGCTTATGTGACTGTCTATGGCTGGTGTTGTGTTTCTACACTTTGTTGCTAGAAAATAGTTGTTACTGTCATAAAATGCAAACTGCACATGCCATCTTCATTATGCAGGTTTCTACCTGTGATGGCTAATGGTTCTAGAACCTGTATATTGCATTTATGTTTTTTTTTATATCAGCCTTATTATTTTCTTTGAGAATAAAACTCCTAAAAACAATAGTCTGACTTCAGCAATGTATGTTGCCGTCATCAGCTCTTCTGAAAATAGAAAAATAAAGTGCAGAAATATCCAGTTGAACGAAGTCTTTCAGAGTTACACTACTTATGTATTATGCCTGTGGAACACAAGGTTAACATATCATGGTAACTTACACAGGCATTATGCCAGTGCTGTCTGACAGGTTTCAGGTTTTATGTCATGTTTTTGTCCTGTAGTACTTCTTTTGTTTACCTATACTTTGATGTTTGGTCTGATTGATCGAGATAACTGTGTCACCAGTCTACCAATACGAGTCCAACCAGTCCTTGTGCTAATATTACATGACATTATTTCTTTCATATGTCAGATTTCAGAGGAGTTAAATACGGTATATGTAACTAATGTGTGGGAATACAGTGGGACATCAACATTTATACCAAGTGTCTTTTCTTCAGTGATAGGTTATTAAAGTCTATAGTGTATTTTTTTACCTTAATTAAGTCAACACTGATCAAATTGACCCAGCCCTCTGTGGTTGTAATGATAAGCCACATGTCATGGTTATGTACAGGGTACTCTGCCTCATGTTATGGTTTTGTACAGGGTACTCTGCTTCATGTTATGGTTTTGTACAGGGTACTCTGCTTCATGTTATGGTTTTGTACAGGGTACTCTGCCTCATGTTATGGTTTTGTACAGGGTACTCTGCCTCATGTTATGGTTTTGTACAGGGTACTCTGCCTCATGTTATGGTTTTGTACAGGGTACTCTGCCTCATGTTATGGTTTTGTACAGGGTACTCTGCCTCATGTTATGGTTTTGTACAGGGTACTCTGCCTCATGTTATGGTTTTGTACAGGGTACTCTGCCTTATGTCATGGTTATGTACAGGGTACTCTGCCTCATGTTATGGTTTTGTACAGGGTACTCTGCCTCAAGTTGTGGTTTTGTACAGGGTACTCTGCCTCATGTTATGGTTTTGTACAGGGTACTCTGCCTCATGTTATGGTTTTGTACAGGGTACTCTGCCTCATGTTATGGTTTTGTACAGGGTACTCTGCCTCATTTTATGGTTTTGTACAGGGTACTCTGCCTCATGTTATGGTTTTGTACAGGGTACTCTGCCTCATGTTATGGTTTTGTACACGGTACTCTGCCTTATGTCATGGTTATGTACAGGGTACTCTGCCTCATGTTATGGTTTTGTACAGGGTACTCTGCCTCAAGTTGTGGTTTTGTACAGGGTACTCTGCCTCATGTTATGGTTTTGTACAGGGTACTCTGCCTCATGTTATGGTTTTGTACAGGGTACTCTGCCTCATGTTATGGTTTTGTACAGGGTACTCTGCCTCATTTTATGGTTTTGTACAGGGTACTCTGCCTCATGTTATGGTTTTGTACAGGGTACTCTGCCTCATGTTATGGTTTTGTACACGGTACTCTGCCTTATGTTATGGTTTTGTACAGGGTACTCTGCCTCATGTCATGGTTATGTACAGGGTACTCTGCCTCATGTTATGGTTTTGTACAGGGTACTCTGCCTTATGTCATGGTTTTGTACACGGTACTCTGCCCCATGTCATGGTTTTGTACAGGGTACTTTGCCTATAGGCCCCATCCCCTCCTCTCTGGTTATAATGATAAGCCCCATCCCATGGTTATGGTGTACAGGGTACTCTGCCTACAGGCCCCAGCCCCTCCTCTCTGGTTATGATTATAAGCCCCATCCCATGGTTATGTTTTACAGCGTACTCTGCATATAGGCCCCATCCCCTCCTCTCTGGTTATATTGATAAGCCCCATCCCATGGTTATGGTGTACAGGGTACTTTGCCTACAGACCCCAGCCCCTCCTCTCTGGTTATGATTATAAGCCCCATCCCATGGTTATGTTTTACAGCATACTCTGCATATAGGCCCCATCCCCTCCTCTCTGGTTATAATGATAACCCCATCCCATGTTTATGGTGTACAGGGTACTTTGCCTACAGGCCCCAGCCCCTCCTGTCTGGTTGTGATTATTAGCCCCACCCGATGGTTATGGTGTACAGGGTACTCTGCCTTCGGGCCCCAGCCCCTCCTCTCTGGTTGTGATTATAAGCCCCATCCCATGGTTATGGTGTACAGGGTACTTTGCCTACAGGCCCCAGCCCCTCCTTTCTGGTTGTAATGATAAGCCCCATTCCATGGTTATGGTGTACAGGGTACTCTGCCTTCAGGCCCCATCCCCTCCTCTCTGGTTATGATGATAAGCCCCGTCCCATGTTTATGGTGTACAGGTTACTTTGCCTACAGGCCCCAGTCCCTCCTCTCTGGTTATGATGATAAGCCCCATCCTGTGGTTATGGTGTACAGGGTACTCTGCCTATAGGCTCCAGCCCCTCCTCTCTGGTTATAATGATACCCCCTTCCCATGGATATGGTGTACAGGGTACTCTGCCTACAGGCCCCAGCCCCTTCTGTCTGGTTATATTGATAAGCCCCGCCCCATGGTTATGGTGTACAGGGTACTCTGCCTTCAGGCCCCAGCCCCTCCTATCTGGTTATGATGATAAGCCCCATCCCATGGTTATGGTGTGCAGGTTACTTTGCCTACAAGCCCCATCTCCTCCTCTCAGGTGATGATGATAAGCCCCATTCCAAGGTTATGGTGTACAGGGTACTCTGCCTATAGACCCCAGCCCCTCTCTGGTTATATCGATAAGCCCCATCCCATGGTTATGTTTTACAGGGTACTCTGCCTATAGGCCCCATCACCTCCTCTCTGGTTATATCGATAAGCCCCATCCCATGGTTATGTTTTACAGGGTACTCTGCCTATAGGCCCCATCACCTCCTCTCTGGTTATATCGATAAGCCCCATCCCATGGTTATGTTTTACAGGGTACTTTGCCTACAGGCCCCATCCCCTCCTCTCTGGTTATAGTGATAAGCCCCCTCCCATGGTTATGGTGTACAGGGTAGTTTGCCTACAGGCCCCATCCCCTCCTCTCTGGTTATATCGATAAGCCCCATCCCATGGTTATGGTGTACAGGGTAGTTTGCCTACAGGCCCCAGCCCCTCCTCTCTGGTTATGATGATAAGCCCCATTGCATGGTTATGGTGTACAGGGTACTCTGCCTACAGGCCCCATCCCCTCCTCTCTGGTTATATCGATAAGCCCCATCCTATGGTTATGTTTTACAGGGTACTCTGCCTACAGGCCCCATCCCCTCCTTTCTGGTTATGATGATAAGCCTCATCCCATAGTTATGGTGTGCAGGGTACTCTGCCTACAGACCCCAGCCCCTCCTTTTTGGTTATAATGATAAGCCCATCCCATGGATATGGTGTACAGGTTACTTTGCCTACAGGCCCCAGCCCCTCCTCTCTGGTTATATGGATAAGCCCCATCCCATGGTTATGTTTTACAGGGTACTCTGCCTACAGGCCCCAGCCCCTCCTCTCTGGTTATAATGATAAGCCTGATTCCGTGGTTATGGTGTACAGGGTACTCTGCCTACAGGCCCCATTCCCTCCTGTCTGGTTATAATGGTAAGCCCCATCCCATGGATATGGTGTACAGAGTACTCTGCCTTTAGGCCCCATCCCCTCCTTTTTGGTTATTATGATAAACCCCATCCCATGGTTATGGTGTACAGGTTACTTTGCCTACAGGCCCCAGCCCCTCCTCTCTGGTTATGATGATAGGCCCCATTGCATGGTTATGGTGTACAGGGTACTTTGCCTACAGGCCCCATTCCCTCCTCTCTGGTTATAATGATAAGCCTGATTCCGTGGTTATGGTGTTCAGTTACTTTGCCTACAGGCCCCAGCCCCTCCTCTCTGGTTATAATGATAAGCCCCATCCCATGGTTATGGTGTACAGGGTACTCTGCCGTCAGGCCCCATCCCCTCCTTTCTGGTTATAACGATAAGCCCATCCCATGGATATGGTGTACAGGTTACTTTGCCTACAGGCCCCAGCCCCTCCTCTCTGGTTTTGATGATAAGCCCCATTACATGGTTATGGTGTACAGGGTACTCTGCCTACAGGCCCCATCCCCTCCTCTCTGGTTATAATGATAAGCCCATCCCATGGATATGGTGTACAGGTTACTTTGCCTACAGGCCCCAGCCCCTCCTTTTTGGTTATTATGATAAACCCCATCCCATGGTTATGGTGTACAGGGTACTCTGCCTACAGGCCCCAGCCCCTCCTCTCTGGTTATGATGATAAGCCCCATTGCATGGTTATGGTGTACAGGGTACTTTGCCTACAGGCCCCAGCCCCTCCTCTCTGGTTATGATGATAAGCCCCATTGCATCGTTATGGTGTACAGGTTACTTTGCATACAGGCCCCATTCCCTCCTCTCTGGTTATAATGATAAGCCCATCCCATGTTTATGGTGTACAGGGTACTCTGCCTTCAGGCCCCAACCCCTCCTCTCTGGTTATGATGATAAGCCCCATTGCATGGTTATGGTGTACAGAGTACTCTGCCTGTAGGCCCCATCCCCTCCTGTCTGGTTATAATGATAAGCCCCATCCCATGGTTATGGTGTACAGGGTGCTTTGCATATAGGCCCCAGCCCCTCTTCCTTTGTTATAGTGATAAGTCTTGTGAAATGGTTATGTTGTACAGAGTACTTTGCCTCTTGTCTTGGTTTTGTACAGGGTACTCTCCCTGCAGGCTCCATCCCCTCCTCTCTGGTTATAATGATAAGCCCCATCCCATGGTTATGGTGTGCAGGGTACTCTGCCTTCAGGCCCCAGCCCCCTCCTGTCTGGTTATAATGATAAGCCCCATCCCATGGTTATGGTGTGCAGGGTACTCTGCCTACAGGGCCCAGGCCCTTCTCTCTAGTTATAATGATAAGCCCCATCCCATGGTTATGGTGTACAAGGTACTCTGCCTTCAGGCCCCAGTCCCTCCTTTCTGGTTATAATGATAACCCCCATCTCATGGTTATGGTGTACAGGGTACTCTGCCTACAGGCCCCAACCCCTCCTCTCTGGTCATAATGATAAGCCCCATCCCATGGTTATGTTTTACAGGGTACTCTGCCTACAGACCCCAGCCCCTCCTCTCTGGTTATATCGATAAGCCCCATCCCATGATTATGGTGTGCAGGATACTCTGCCTACAGGCCCCAGCCCCTCCTTTCTGGTTATAATGATAAGCCCCATCCCATGGTTATGGTGTACAGGGTACTTAGCCCAATTCCGTGGTTATGATGTACAGGGTACTCTGCCTACAGGCCCCATCCCTTCCTCTCTGATTATATCGATAAGCCCCATCCCATGGTTATGGTGTGCAGGATACTCTGCCTACAGGCCCCAGTCCCTTCTCTCTGGTTATAATGATAACCCCCATCTCATGGTTATGGTGTACAGGGTACTCTGCTTCCATGTTCCAGCCCCTCCTCTCTGACTATAGTGATAAGCCCCCTCCCATGGTTATGGTGTACAGGGTACTTAGCCTACAGACCCCAGCCCCTCCTTTTTGGTTATAATGATAAGCCCCATCCTGTGGTTATGGTGTACAGGGTACCCTGCCTACAGACCCCATCCACATAGGCTGCAGCCCCCTCTCTCTGGGTTTAATGATAAGCCCCATCCCATGGTTATGTTGTACAGGGTAGTTTTCCTATAGGCCCCATCCCCTCCTCTCTGGTTATAATGATAAACCCCATCCCATGATTATGGTGTACAGGGTACCCTGCCTACAGACCCCATCCACATAGGCCGCAGCCCCCTCTCTCTGGGTTTAATGATACGCCCCATCCCATGGTTATGTTGTACAGGGTAGTTTTCCTACAGGCCCCATCCCCTCCTCTCTGGTCATAATGATAACCCCCATCCTATGATTACGGTGTACAGGGTACTCTGCCTATAGACCCATCCCCTCCTCTCTGGTTATAATGATAAGCCCCATCCTATGGTTATGCTGTACAGGGTAGTTTGCCTTCAGGCCCCATCCCCTCCTCTCTGGTTATAATGATAAGCCCCATCCCATGGTTATGGTATATTGGGTACTCTGCACACAGGCCCCAGCCCCACCTCTCTGGGTTTAATGATAAGCCCCATCAAATGGTTATGTTTTACAGGGTACTCTGCCTATAGGTCCCAGCCCCTCCTCTGTGAACTGCACCTGTTACAACCACAACGGCCAGCTGTTGCTGACAGGGGCAGAGGATGGTTCCATCAGGCTGTTTGGTGAGTTGACACACTCCTACACAACAATCACACACAGACCTAGACAGGGGGCTGTCATGTTGTTAGTGCAGTAACACAATCTGTGAACCCTTACACCAGTTCTCTTCTCTGACTGTTATGCTACAGAACATATTTTGCCACATATTGTTATACACATGATGGACTGACGACACAGCTGGGAATATGATTAAGACAGGCCCTGAACACAGCTTTTTGACTAGGGCCTCATTAGGAAAGGAAAGTGGGTGACATTAAATACACTTTTTTACAGTTTTTACAGTGATTTGATGTTACCTAGGTCACTGTTATCACTTTATCTGTCTTATCTATGTGTCTTATAGACATGATTCGGCTCTATTGCTCTTGTCTTGTGTAGACACAACTCACTGTATTATTGCTTTGTCTTGTAAAATTTACACATCAATCACTGTTTTTGTTTTGTTTTATGTAGACATGATTAACTATTATCTTCAGTAAGGTTCTGTAATTACTGGAGTTTCTTGTCTTGTGCAGACATGAGACAGCTGTCATGTTTAGCCCAGTGGTCAGCTCATGAAGGAGAAGTCCTGTCAGTCCAATTCAGCTCTGATGAAACTTCCTGTTTTTCCATGGGAGGTGATGGAAAGGTCAGTGCCACACACATCATGCACCCGGTTTCACAGTTTATGTGATTTACATGTAACTCCAACTAACACAAGGATTAGCATGAAGCATGTTCAGTAAAGAAAACTTTGCCTAACCTCAGCTTTTAGCTGCTTGCAAATGGAATACTACCCATAACAGCTTAAAACTGTGGTTAATGTCACGGCCAAAGTCCTTGATAGCAATATTTGTTTGTCGGCATTTCCATTGAAACGTCCATTTACATCACACCATAGCCCTGTGACAGAATGATGCCTAGTAAGACAGTTTTGTTGCATGTTTTGAGGTATGGCTGCAGTTCATTCTGTATTTCCGTTCTCTCTACAAGTTACATGTGCTTCTTATAATGTTGACTGTTTACATTCTGTTTAGCATTTTGCATATGGTAAAAGAGAAGTTATTTTAAAATGTGTGAAATTTTGAGATGTGACATTGTGTATAGAACTGGCTAAACATTATCTGATTTTTCTAGTTCATGCAGTGGAGTATCAACAATCAAGGGAGACGACTGGCTGACCTCGCAGTCCACCCTGGAGCTTGCCCCGTACTACCATCTGCCCTCCCCAATTCTTCTAGTGAACTCCCACGTGGAAAGTTGTTCTCCTTCGATTCAGAGGGCAAATATGTCCTTACTTGTGGGAGATTAGGGGGGACAATCTATCAGGTAAGAATTCAAGGGCTAGAGAGTTCTATGCTAGAATCATTTACGCAGAATAAGAGTAGGATTTCAGTGTGTTTTGAGGAGTATTCGCATCACAATGTAGAGTGTATGTGGCTGTGTCAGTGCTGCACTAATCAGAGTTATCAATGTTCACAACACAAGCCTTGCTGGCTTTCTTTCCAGTCATAAGTGGGAAAGTTGGCCCGCAACCTGTCAATGGTCGTGGGTTTTTCCCAGGCTCTTCCAGGTTTCCTCCCATCATAATGCTGGTTGCCATCAGTTATCTGCAGATGATGGTATCAGAGAATGGGGTCAAACATGTCCACACTCCAATGTTGGTATCAGAGAATGGGGTCAAACATGTCCACACTCCAATGTTGGTATCAGAGAATGGGGTCAAACTTGTCCACACTACATTGATGGTATCATCTGTAGCTGATACAAGCAACTCCACAAGTCACTTGGGGGCCTTTATTAACCTTGAGGCTAGCGTTCGTGGGAAGGATATGTCATCAACCAGCGGATGGTCCTGGGTTTTCCCCTGGCCTCACATCAAGTAGTCAGTAAATAATTCACTCTGTCCATCTGAAGGTTGGGATTTGTGCTTGTTTGTCTGTTCTGTGTTGATAACCCATATTGTATGTATCAAAATTAACTGCTGTTTTCCCATTTACAGCACACCAACAACATGTATGGATTGGCCAAAATAATGGAGTTGAAAGGTCATCGAAGTGGAGTTACAACAGTGGACTGGTCTCCATCAGTGGACACTCGCGTGTGTTTGACAGGAGCCATGGACGGCAAAGTCAAGGTGTCCACTCTGCTTTCACGCTGAACTTCAAGGTCAAAGTGTCCAAACTACTATCACGCTGAACTTCAAAGTCAAGGCATCCACACTGACCCTCAAGGTCAAGGTCTTAATTTTTCATGATGTTGTGTTTTTAGTGTTGTTATTCAGTTGATCTTAATTTTCATTTTAAATACCTGTAGTTATAAATTTAAAATTCAGCCTACCTGAATATGATCATGTGTGCATCTAGGTGTAAATACCTGTTGTTCTAAAAGATATAATTAGGGATTGGATTGACCAAAGATTACAATACTGATAGCTGCTATTCTTAAACGTATATAATTCAGATTTATGTATGTTCACTGTTGTAAATGTTTATCATGGCAAAAACCATAACGTTTTGAGATTGTGAGATTAATCAATTGTGCAATAATTCAGTGCTGACATCCTAAATATATATTGTCTGATCTCCTATCACCGACATGCTGGTGAGCATGTGCTCCTGGTGTCATTTTATGTATTTTGCTTTGGAAAATAAATCCAAAAGCAATATCAGCCTTGACGTTGAGGGTCTATTATTTTAAATGGAAAAGGTGTTCATTTGTACACGGCTAATATTTTTTATATTGTCACTTCATGTAAATACGTAAGGAGTTTCATGGTGATAGCGTGCCATCCCGTGGAGGTGATGAGTTTGGGTCGACAAAGTTTGAGTGGAATATTGTAGACGGTCACTACACAAACACATGGTGCTGCAGAACAAACTGTTGATGCTTCTGCCTGCGGAACGATCTTACGAGTATACATGTATGAGTATAGAGGTGCTAGAGGAGACCGCGCACATTCGGGCACTTCACTAGCTTGCCACATTGACTACCAGACGATGAGGTGAAACAGTACTGGGCTTTATTCTCAGAGCTTTCGGATTCCTGGTAATAACCGAACGGAATAGTGAGTTACACGGCAGAACAATCTACACAACATACATTAACTGTCAGCGTAAACTAAGACCCGTTTTGACATGATGTCGCCGAAAGTTACAGAGTATCTTTTATGTTTTTTCTACAATATTTTGGATGAGTAAAGCCTGTACACACAAGTAAAACGGCAAGCGCCCGAATGTCAACGGTCTCGCACGAATGTTAACACTGCCTGTCGGCTGCCACAGTGCCGCAGTTGGACCAGTGAGAGCTGAATTGGCTTAGCCATCCGCAAAGTGGTAAGGAGCTCTTACGAATGGAGCATATGCATCTCAGTTCATTCATCGGAGTTTGTTCATTTAAATACTATTGCACGAGAAATGCTTAAAACAAAGCATTAGTTTATTTAAAAGGCGGCATTAAATTTGGATTTAAAAGCACAATGCTTCACGAACAGATAACGATTCCGATATCCAATATCGGGTGAAAAAATTCAGGTGTGAAGGATTTAAAATGTCCAAATCTTTGATGATTAACGGTGTCTTCATGCATAAGTTTGTACTTTCCAGCGACCAAAAAACTAATATCATGGACATATTGTATTGAGACCATTGATAAGTCACAATCTTAAAACGATTAATTACATTGATATAATCACAGAGTAGCTTATCAAACCAAAAAATCAAATGCAAAACTTAAGGGAGAAGATGCTGTTTACGTGAATAAACACGTAACCTGTATGCTTTTGGCTCTGGTAATCATCACCTGTGGATAAGGTGGAGGTACTCTTCTTCCGCATCACCGCTTGTCATATCTGCGTCCGCGATATCAACATAGTCCATTTCATCGGCTCCACTTAGATTCCATGGTGCGTGCATAAACTCTTGCAAGCTGATGACACCGTCTTCTGGAAAAAAAATACGACGTATTTTAAAAACGCTTCCAAATAGATATATAACGTAGATCTCTTCAGTTAAGCATTGTTCATAAAGGAATATAACTTAACACTACCAAGTCGAATGCGGTACTTGGTTTGGACGTTTGGTTAAGCTAGTGTCACCAGGATGTGGTCTTTTGCATTCGACGTGGTAATATTAATCTCTATTCCTCCATGGAATTCTTTATTTAAGCACTTACTGTCTGTATCTGAGGCATTGAATGCAGCTTCCACATTTTCCACAGCTCCAGTGACAGTTATCAACTCGGATAAATGGATTCGGCCATCTTTCGGGTCGACGTCATAGCTGTCAAAATCTGTGGGAAGTGGAATAGGTTTGAATTCTTCGATGACGTCACCATTCGCGTTTCTTGGCTTCGCGAGAATTTTGGGAATTTCCAAGGGATCGTCGATAATCTGTAATTCCTCAAATTCTGGATTTTCATGCAAGTCTCTTAGCCTCTGTTCCTCTTCCTTGACCACTGTCTCCACATCTTTAACATTAGCTCCATAGATGTCTGGAATTTTAATGTCCACAGTTTTGGAGGAAGACAACGTAACCAAGACAGAGATTATAACAACGGTGTATGCCAAATGTAGTATCCGCTCCATGTTTCCTTTCACTGTATTGAAAAGAATAGATGAATTAACCATTTATATTATTCATTTCATAGATGTTAAACGCCGAACAAAGAATATTTAACTCATAAGACGTCAATCTGGTTTATGGGTGGACGAAAGCGAACAGCTCCTTTGTCGGCTGTCACAGAGCGTGGTGGACACCATTGCCTTTTGTCGGCTGTAAAAGAGCGCGGTGGACACCATTGCCTTTTGTCGGCTGTCACACAGCGCGGTGGACACCATTGCCTTTTGTCGGCTGTCAAAGAGCGCGCTGAACACCATTGCCTTTTGTCGGCTGTCACAGAGCGCGCTGGACACCATTGCCTTTTGTCGGCTGTCACAGAGCGCGCTGGACACCATTGCCTTTTGTCGGCTGTCACAGAGCACGCTGGACACCATTGCCTTTTGTCGGTTGTCACAGAGCGCGCTGGACACCATTGCCTTTTGTCGGCTGTCAAAGGGCGCGGTGAAAACCATTGCCTTTTGTCGGCTATCACAGAGAGGGGTGGACACCGCCTTTTGTCAGCTGTCACAGAGCGCGGTGGACACCATTTGTCGGCTGTCACAGAGCGCGATAGACACCACTGCCTTTTGTCGGCTGTCACAGGGCGCGGTGGACACCGTTGCCTTTTGTCGGCTGTCACAGTGCCGCAGTTGAAGCAGCGAGAGCTGAATTCGAACACGTTACCTTACTGATCAAGGGCTTAAGACGAATACATTATTAAACAGTACTGTTAAGCATGGACTCGTTGATGGAGAAATTAAACTGGCATGTGTCTATTACTTTCATTATTTGCAAACAGTATTTTCCCCAGCCAATGAATGGGACAGTGGGTCAGATTCCGTGGGCTTTAGTGAAACCTAGTACGCACTCTTCCAAAAGTAAAACTCGAATTAGAAAAAGGCAGTTACATTCTTACATTGCAGAGCCATCATTTTCATCTCTCCCTTTCAACAGTAGGGCGATTGTTTTCTAAGATGATTTAAAAGTAAGCGCACGGTGCCTCTGTAATAACACATCCTGTCACTCTGCCATGTAACACTAACACTGAGCCAGTGGTGTATTTATTTTTTTATTTAATTGGTGTTTTACGCCGTACTCAAGAATATTTCACTTATACGACGGCGGTCTGCATTGTGGTGGGGGGAAACCGGGCACAGCCCGGGGGAAACCGCAGAGGAAGCCAGCATGAGCTGGACTTGAACTCACAGCGACCGCTAGCGCAATAACCAACTGAGCCACGGAGGCCCTCGCCAGTGGTGTAAACAAAACGTTGGAACAAAATCTGAGGGATGTTGGTTGGTCAATAAAGGATGTAAAGTATCTACTTGTATATGAAGAAAACTTTGTGAGTGTGGGCACCACCCGAGTTTATTGTGCCTGGGATACAATACGACTGCGGGTTGTGACAAGAATATGCACTTACCCAAATTTAATGGTACATGCATGTGGCGGATACATTCACTCTTAACACGTGCAAAAGGTTAACGTGCACATTGACAGAAAGTTATGTTTCACCTAACACTTTTATATGATTCTTTTTTGTTTTCCACCTTCTGTTTACCCTATTTTCCCAAGACAAACAACAGTAAGATTAGCACGCATGCGCACAGGCTACGTCGAGCGGAGATGTACTGGTTTTGACGTACACCTATAATAGACTTTCTGCATGGGAGGTAAGGAGACATTTGTCCTTGTGTGGTACACTTATGATGATTGTCCAGGCGTAAACCATGTAGTATAAGTATGGTGTTGGCGTCCGTACAACTCTGCACTAAAGAGAAGAAACCTAAGTTACCGCACAGAAATACTGTAAACTTCACAACATGCAAGGTGTTCAGGAAACAACATATGCCTCTTATTTTTACGGTACATGCGGACTATATGCTAGCGTGGGTGTTCCTTAAGACGTTATACATACAGCGTCCAGGCTAAAAGAGTGCTACAGTTCAGCATTTGCTTTATAGTTGCTATCTCTTGCAGTCTGCGTAGACGTTAAAAGAAACATCCGTTAACATAAAGTTTTTGTTCTTTTTGTTTTTCCTGATCTTGTTTTTCCTTCTCGATATGTAATAAAGAAGCTTATCATCTTTGAGTGGTAGATATACAACCAAGCAGGAAAAAATCACAACAGTGTGAGTACGATGCTCGGCTTTCAACCAATTATCCAGTTTGGAAACCACAAGATATAGTGAGTAACGACTTTCTTTTCGCCAGACTGTAGAACATTAACCCCCCCTCCCCCCTACCCCCGGAAGAAAAAAGCTAAAAGTGTTGCCTGAAGTTAATATGATTACATGCCATAAGAGACTATACATGACTGATGGTATGTGTTTCTGATTACATGTATAGCATTTGCCAGAAAAGCAAAAGCAACCAGGTTGCGCAACTGGTTTCTATTACAATTTCCTTGTGGTTTTGTGTGTTTCTACCGCCCGCCAACGCAGCAACTGGCAGTCAGGACAAGTGCTTGCTGTGTCTGTCCTCATTATGCGCTGGTACGCCATGCCATAATATCAAACAGCATTGAGAAGAGGTCAAAGGTTACATCTCGACACCAGACGACCCCGGGCGACCTTACCCGTTTAGAATAGGGCGTGTCGGCCTGCATGTTACGCGGGTGTATGGCAATCATATCGAATATCTTTAACTGCTTGGGGTTTAGTGAAAATAGTCTTATGCAATGTTATCAACCACGATGCCAGCTATCCCAGTTTATTTTCACCCGGCAGAATTTTCCTAAAAGGAAAGAAGCATACCTAGCAAATTAAGCATCATATGATCTTTCGGTCATGTTGTAGAATGATTTCCAGTGTTCATCAGAAACCCTTATTTAGAAGTATTTATGTACGTTGATAAACTTTTTCTTTGGGTGGAATGATAGAGGATTACAAAAATATGTAAATACACATAACTATAATCCTACCGCACAAACCGGGAAGAGTAAGAATCATCCTGAGTTATTTGCTTTATTTATGCTGGAGTGGTGTAAAGAAGGTTTATTTTAAACCGGAAGCTTCGACAAAAAAAAATTACAAATTTGTTTAAACAGTGTTTGTAACCTTACACAAAAATGTTTGCCTCAAGGTATCAAACAATCAAACAAGATTTCAAACTGTCGCCGACATTGTTTACGAGTACTGTCGCATGTGTTGGAAAAATAGGCTTATGTATGCGTTCGCTGCACAATATAGGCAGTCCTAGCTGTATAATGAGCTCTGGTGAATATTCATAATTACCTCGTTAAGCCTAAGACTGAGTGTTTCATCAAGAGGGTGTACCACCCCATGCATATCCCTTATTACCCCTAAGCCAGTGCTTCGTGAAGCTGTAGTGCTGTGTATATACATGAACTTTGGTGTTGCTTGCGTGGGGACATAATTTACCTTGACACGGTAGATACTGAAGGGAAATGTGTGGAATGTAGCACCAGGCACGTGTCTTCCTAGAGTATGTATGACTGTTGCTCTGCACACGGAGAGTATTTATAGCACTTGGTCTCTTAACCATACTTAAACCATGGACTGGAAAAAACAAAGAGACATTTGTGTTGTTAGTAGATAGCCTCACATGTGCACCGTCAGAAGCCGGATTTACCAAAGCTGAGGAGTAGTATAAAATAGACCATGCACGTTAACAGGCATGTTTTTTTTTCGTCCCAAGAAATCCTTTCCACTATAAGGCTCTGTTAAAATAGTGTCGAATTTTATATGCATGTATCCCAAAACCCAAATAAATATTGAAGTTCTTGAGGTGGAAAGTAAGGTTGACGAGACAAATCTATGTTTGATGTTTTTCACGTTGTTAGTTTTCCAAGATATACAAGGGTTTGTAATAGATTTATTACATAGCATCCTAATTACACATACACAAAGCACCCTTATTACACAAACGTGTAGCAGACTTATTACACATACACGTAGCAGCCTTATTACACATACATGTAGCAGCCTTATTACACATACACGTAGCAATTGTATTACACGTGCGGAAAATTTAGTCTAGAGTGCCATGAAACAGTTATTTTACGATGAAACTTGTAGCTTCAACACTCAGCACTGATTTTGATGGAAAGATTCAATGCTATTCCCACACGAAAAAACCATTCTTTCAGATTTCTGTAACTGAATGGAATGTCGTGCTTACTATCCCCTACATAATGTTTAAATAAAACGCCAGTACCAATCAGTCCGCCGCATTTAGACCGCCTCGATGCAATCAATGCAATACTGGAGGAAAGTGGAAGCCGTACATAAGTCACTGAGCCTGATGCAGTTCTTCCTTGTCGTGGCTTTCGGTAAAGGCAACGGATTTTACCATTTTGAAATACGTTAACGTCACACCACACAATGGAATTCAAATATGCATCATTTAATTTGGCATCATTTTGAGTTGTGTAAAACAGACAGTCTGTAAACCATAATTAGCATATGTGGTTTCTATAGTGTAGTAATATTTCCATGAGTTTTATGCATGCGTAAGACAGTCCTGTCTGTCCTGTCTGAAACGTTTCGCTTTGTTCCACTGTTGCTTCCATTACCAATCAGTCTGATTGTTCGGCAAACATTCCTCTGCAGTTTCTCACAGGTATAGGTTTTTTTCAATAGGTTTACATTGCTGCTGAACATACCAACGGTGTTTTGTATTATCAAAGAAAGCTGTACAGTCTGGGCGTCGCGTTGTAGACCCTATGTGTGCAAAACCCTTTCATCTCTGCGCTAGTTTTGACTCCAGTTCGTGGATAGTTGCTGAAGCGTTACTCGTTTTACCCTTAGCGTATCTTGTTATTAATAACTATGGGTAAACGGCGTGAGCAATTCATAATACTTTAATCCCACTCACTAATCAAAGGCTAACCTGTCAAAGTATGGCGCGTACGCCCAGTAGTTACCTAATCAAAGCTCTGTGATGGTAATAATACTCACGCATGTAGACCATCAATACTCCGTCAAAAGTCCATTCTGTTTGGGAGGCTCAAGATGCCATCAGTAACTGTAGGTATCGCTTGGTAAGAGCAGATGACGTCATGCAGCTGAACTTCCCAAACTCTGCCGCACAGCGTTTTGGGAGCAATACTGTACCAGCAAATCCACTCAAGGCAGTTGTTTTCCGCTTGTAGTTGTTTGTGTAATACACTGAAAGCGACGTGACCTTCAGAACATGTGCCAGCCATTTGGCCCACGTGGTGTATAGCGTTGTCGGTGAGAATTTCTCTCCACACTTAAATGTACCATAATTAAACCATTCCCGGGCAATATGGGCGTACTCTACAAAACCTAATATATTTATAAGTGTAAACTCTATTATTTGCTTATGTCGGATTCAATTCTGAACAAAAAATATTCTAGGGTGTACAAGACAAAAGGATGCAGCATGTATACCGGCTAAACGTCAACAGCAGTGCATTCCACAACATCTGTGATGTTCATATTTTAACCAAACGACCAAACAATCAGACTTATAAAGGAAGAAATCTCTGTCTATCTGCATGTGTGAAATATGTACGTATATGTGTTTATGTATAATTGTATGTATGTCCTTCGATTTTCCCAGCAACCGAGGCATCGGCTAGCTCAGATGGTTAAAGCGTTGGCTCGCTGCTACGATCAGGTCAGTCACAAATTGCCACTCAATTTGAGCAAAAACGAAAAATACATGTTGTTTAATTTGTGTAGCCTCTATCTTCACGTACAGAAATGACCAGCGTGCGAACACGGCACAATGACTCAAGGGCCTTTCGCCAATTAATGCGTTCGATAAAGTCTTAGGTAATGCTATCAACCACGAGGTGAGCTCATACTGGCTTCCTCTCAGGTCTCAGGTCATACGTGAGAAGATCTGCCAGCAACCTGCCGGATTTCCCCCGAGCCCTGCCCGGTTTCTCCCGACCCTAATGTTGACCACAGACGTATAAATGAAATATTCTTGCGTACGGCGTATAGAACACCAGTCAAACGAATCAACCAATCGCTTTGCACTGAGGCTATTGATGTAAAAACGAAAACATGTCTGCCTTGATGAGGGTTGTACATGGGACATGTACAAGGACATCCGGTGTATTCATGGATTACGCTAGTTGTGTTGTGTGGAGCTATACCAGTTTCCAGCATAATTACATAATTGTCTCCTGTGAATGATTTTTGTGCTGTGTATTGTTTGTGACATGCTTGCAAACATGTATGGTTGCAAATAAGCTGCGTATTTAGTCTTTATCTTACGGGGTAACAATGGCTTAACTGTGGGGCTTAGTCAGCGGGCAGTTAATGATGTAGGCTAATGGCGCCCATTGTGTAGGCTGTCAATAGACCTGTGAGGGGAGCCCTCAGCTGTTTCTGTAGCCGTGTCTTTTACTTCTCTATGTTCGCAAATAGAGAGTTTAATTTGCAGTAAGTAGTCAAGCATGGAATTCACCCAATATCGACTTCAGTGTTATCAACAATAACAGTGCAAGGAGCCAGCTTCGTGGGGGTCTTGGCTGATCCAATAATATACGGTCTTTGATTGGTTGAAATTTGACCTGTCCGCTAGTAAAACAGCTTTTATCTAATCGGATGTAGTTTGGTTAGGCGAAATAAGGCTGGCTGACCCGTGGATAGTAAAATCTTTGCCGGGCGGGCAGAAATTGCACAAGAAAGTCCGGCAGGCCAGCTAAATTTTAACAGCAGTGAGAAAAAAGTATGCTTTAAACATATTTACAAACTCTGGTGAATTGGTGCCTGATGGGTAAACAAAGAGGGACACCATTCGTCTTTATGTTTGATCAATCGTCGGCATGCCGGTAAAAGTGAAAGAAAAGTAGACACCAACGCGTGCTGGCTTCCAGAGAATGTCGCTATGATATACGCCATCCCATTGGCTGTGACTCTCCTGAAAGCTTTGATCTAAGGATGGCTAACATTTTACTACCAGTATTAATAGATAGGGTCTACGCGATATCATCGGTCCCCAAACATCATTCCCAATATTAACAGTTCACAGCTGATTTCCTGGCTACAATCCTCTAGTACCTGAAATTCTTAACGAACTTTTTCATGCCATTAGTAACCAGTCATATGTACATGTAATTCTTTGAAAATAGATAATAATACGCTATATAGGGGGCCTATCAGAACAACCTATAATGTTAAATCTTATTGACGTGGTGCTTTTTTCTGTTTCAAGGAAGGACCGCTGATTTCCAAGTGAACTAGCCCTGGTGGCCTCTTGATTTTCAGGGCTTTCGGAGCCCGGTTTAACTTTGAGTGTGGCTTACTGGATTAATTTTCTTTGAATACTGTCGCTGTTTTTATCATTTACATTTATATGTACATGCATCAAGGGTTCATACAAATATGTAAAAATATCATGGGTGATAGGCTAGATTTGCTAGATAGACATGAAATGAAAGAAAAATATCACTATTCATCAAATTTTCATTCTTAACGCTTGATGTCTTTTTATAATTTTTTCATCACAAAATTCACTCTGAGGTCATCAGAAACCATCTAGAAACCAAGAGACTCTCATCGCTAAGCTCGGTCGAAGAAGATGCACTCCCTAAAGTCTTTTTGGCACTCCCAGTTTAACAATTCCTGGCTAACGCTATGTGCCCACGTTGCCTTTAACTGTTATTGGCCATATTGCCTTTCACTGTTATTGCCCATATTGTCTTTCACTGTTATTGCCCATATTGTCTTTCACTGTTATTGCCCACACTGCCGTTTACTTTTATTGCCCAGACTGCCTGTGTGATTTCCACAGTACTTCCGTTGCCAGTTTGTATTTTGGTATTTTTCTAATCTTGTTGCTCATTCTCGCGGTACTGCTCAGAAAAGTGCAAGAAATTCAGTGTGAAAAACTCTGTTACAGATAAATGTGACAGCTATGTTCCTGTCAATCAGACCAGTGGCAGGAACATAGGTGGCATATGGACCACAGCATCAAATCCTCCTTTTCATGTCAATAAATTACTGACTTAGGGTCTTCAAAATCTGCCAGAGAGGATTGAATGAATGCTTTGCATATCAAACGCAAGGTTGGCAGCATTTCAGCCATATCGTGGGGAAAACTCAGTCAGAGCACCTGTGGAAAACGCATGTTCTTAGTAGCAAGCTGCACAGGGAGGGCCATTAAACACTTCGAGTAACACGTGTCCGATTGGTCAGCTTTACATTATATTAAACATAAAGCAACACGGGAGGTAATGTTTCATTCATACTTTACTCAAAGTATTTCAAGGCAGATAACAGCAAAAATGTATATTTTTAAGGAATCGATACATATGTTTGTAATATGCAAACTGCTATAAGTTATAGCATGTATTTGCGGACAACAAGCAGCGTTCACCTTTAACATCCATAACATAAATGTCTTCCCTACTAAATCAGCGCCTGTTAACGCACCGACAAACTGTAGACACTGACTCTCACAGTTATTTATGACTTATTGTTCTTTGCAGCCAGTGGGTGATCAGGATAAAGCTTACAGAATCTTCCCAAAGCCCAGATAGGGAAAATGTTCTTGTAGTTGACATATGTCAGTGTGCAGGTCCTGTTGAAGGTGCCTGGCACGCTGTCCAGGGGCCAGTCACCGGAGTCAAGCTGCTTGGAGATCAGGTTCTCAATACCTTTGGCGATCACATCAATGTTAGGGTAGCGGACAGCCATCATAGCCAACAATGCCCAGGCCGTACTGGTCATCTGGGAGGTCTCACTGCTGATGTATCTGGACTGTTCACAGGTCTCAAAGTTTTCACCCCATCCACCGTCACTGAGTTGATACTTCTCCAGGAATTTGCATCCTTTTTCGATTTCGAGCGGCAGGTCACCGCTTTGATAGCCGAGTCCCATGGCAGCGCATGACTCCATGGCGAACCAGGCCCCATATGTGAAGCAGACTCCCCAAAAGCCTTCCCAGCCTCCTTCCTCACTCTGATTCTTCAGAATAAACTTCATGGCACCGTCCAAGAACTTGGTTATGTCCTCTCGTCTGTATTCCGGGTTGTCATCGGTGAACATCTTCAGAGCGGTCAGCACGGACGACGTACACTCCACGTACGAGTGATCCACCATGATGTTGTTAAAGATTTCTGCTGGGTTCAGAAGCTCCATCAAAACGTTGCCTCTCTTGGCCTCACAGGTCCCGCTTCCGCCGTCAGGATTGGTGAAGCCAAGCAACACGTCCACGCAATCCAAGCTCAGCATCTTGTTTTGTTTAACAACGTCCAAATGCTTCTCCAGAAGCAGCAAGGCTTTAAAACCCTCTGCCGTTGTGTCCGAAACACACCAATTGTAATCCCAATTGGCGAAAGGAAATCCGCCCTTAACGGGTTTTCTATGTAATAGCTCGTAGTCTGGGGGATTCTCCTTCACTTGCTGGCATTTGATGTACTCGTGGATGGCTTTTAGTTTTGGCACGAATTCGGGGTAATCGTGGGCACCAACTTCCACAAGTCCTTGTACCGCGAGTGTAGTATCCCAAAGGCAACTTCCAGGTGTACTGCTCAGTTTCATTCCATCCCAGCCCATCCACAAGAAGTCATGGACATTGTTCAGGTGCAGTTTATAGGCTGTAGAGTCTTTGCCCTCTACATGCCATCTTACCACCATGTTCAGAAGTTTTTGTAGAACACCCAAGCATGTGTAATTGGCACTGGAGTCGTCTCCCCTGATTTGGTCGTAACACTCTTTCAAAGCCCAATCCCGTATGTATTTGCTGTGGTGTTCTTCGTATTTGTCCATGAAAAAGTACACAGCTCTCAATGTAGGTGTGTGAGGAACCAGCAAATCTGCCCAGGAAATGTTCTCGCGTTGTGCCGGCCAATCCACGTTTTCAAACCCTTCAGGATACAGCTCTTTTCTGATCTCAAGAAGCAAGTTGTCCAACTCGGCTTGTATTTTGGCCCCGAAGCAGTACGCCATAGGAAGGTAAACATGGCGGCACCAGCACCAGATTCTCCGGGCATGCACCGGAAACCAATCCGGAAGAATCCAGAGCTCGGGCAGAAACAAAGAGTGCATACCCTCCCATTTGTACAAGTTCATAAAGGACAACCAGCATTTCCCCCAAGATGGAATAGAGCAGGTACCCCCTAGCTTCTCGAACAAGGTTCGGCAGCGAACAAGGCACGGGTCATCTGCTGGAACTCCCAACATCCGCATGCTGACGTAATTCAGCACACAGCAAAGAACTGTGGGAGGGGCTTCGATGTGAAGCCCCCATCCCCCGTCCGGGCACTCCACCGACCGTAGATACCGAATCATCTCCAGCCTCTCCGCTTCTTCGAACGGCTCATTACTAATGTAATATGCAAAGATCATTGCCGGCATCAGCAGCAGCGGTCCGCCAAAGTCACCCGGCCAGTGACCATCGGGATCGAGTATGTCGAAATAAAAGCTCATTCCATTATACATTGCCTCTTTCGCCGTGGTCGCCCGTGGTGGAGAAGGGCGCACATCACTGATATCCAAACCGACGAAGTACTTCTCGAGAAGATTCTGTTCCCTCTCCGGAACCTCCCCCTCTGGAATGTAACGCCAGTGCTGGCGACCCTCAAAACTGCTCATGCGCCATCGGCTCAAGTCGGTGACAGGCTTTGTATGGTGAGGCCCGCCCCTGTTCCGAGCCATGTTATTCTGATATTTGTAGCCATGGAGGTTAAATGTCGTCATGTTCGCTCACCTAGAAAAGATTGGAATAAATTTAACTGCTGAGTTCATGAGTGACGATTCGTTACAGTTTTCTTTATATTTCCTATTGGTTTATTTTACTGCTCAAGGACTGGGCTTACAATGGCATGACTGAAATACTACCGAAGTGGCGTAAAGGCGTACATAATCTAGACCCAGCTGCTTCCTTCTCCAACTGATGTTGCATTGAAAACACGTCCCATACATCCAGCCATGCCAGCTTCCTTAAAAAATGTACATAAATAAGGAAAGCCTTTATCCACACTGATCTGACTTGGTTTGTTTTGTTATAAAGCGTCCAGTTTGCTCTCGATCAAGCAATTGTGGCTGATTAGATCAAGATATAACAGATTTTGTTGTTCTGTATAAATATATAGCGTCGTCTTTTCTAAATGTTGCTGAACACTAAGAAATTGTACTGCTGCGCATGCATCAAGACGGTTATTTCTACGAGAAAGATTTTATTGACATTTCTGTGGGGATACTAAATGCATGTGATCTGTTTCCAAGTCATAATTTCGGGCAATCTGTAAAATTGGTCGGAAGTTGGAAGTCACCACCCTTTCGTGTCTAAAGCAAAGTAGTCGCCCAATGTTAGTTAAGCATTGGGGGAAAAGGCCTCGTTTTGCCACGTCGTTAGCGACCAGTAAGGTCTAGGTGTACAAAAAAGTCACGAAAGCTCTGAAGAAATACCCAGACTATCTGGAAAGCTGAAAATTATACAAATCCAACTGATACAAGATCGCTCCAAAAAAATAGGCATTTTTCCATGCAATAACGTTGGGCAGACATTTTTTTTTCACTTAGGAGATGATGGGGTCTCTAGCTTCCGATCCGTGTTAGAGAATCGGGCTCCGATGATAAATAACACAGAGCTAAAATATTGCGGATCTTGTCAATTCCTAAAAGTACCACAGGGCAGCAGCTATGAAACGAAAATTATGATTACAATATCACTTGGAGAGACAAGTCTTGGTTTAGCTTGGTTTATATACATAATCATTCATCCAAAAGTCACATTCGGAATCAGACGGCCGCCATTTTTTAAACAGAAATGTCGCGAGATCTCGCATTACATGGGAGTTGAGTGCTAATTTGTACCCAACAGCATATCTTTTAACTTTGCGGCGGAATGCTTACTACATTAAATATCTGTTTCAATGAAATTCTGCATTCGAGATCGTTTCCCCATTCGCAGTAACTTGTAGTGAAACAATGGTAGAAAGTGTTATTTTGAAAGGTTGCCGTTTTATTGGCCGTGAAAAGTAGCTGCAACCTCACACAGCAAAGACTAATTTGACCACGGCTGCTTTGTTGTGGCGAGTGTAGTGGCGCACGTCCTGTAATGTGTATGTGGTTTATTCAAAGGAAGACACAATTAAGCAACTGCCCAGGTTCGGAGACTGTAGTAATAGACAAGTAAGCATCAAACATTCCGTGTGACCTTATTGGATTGATATATCTTTAAACGTGAATAAAATAAATTCTTATCCAGGGCAATTCAGTGATGTCATAGCTGCTCTGTGCCAATCATCAGCATACTTTTGGTCATGTGACTAGAATACTAGAGGTGAAAACAAAGCGAATTTTTGAGACAGGCACTGAAGATGATTTTAGCATTAAAAAACTGAAAAACTTTTAGGCAAGAAATTCTTTCTGGAAAAGTAATCGGGATGTATCTAGACTTCAGATATGATAGTTTCAATGTCCTATAGTACCTTAAACTGTAGAAATCGGCAAAAATTAGCATTTCGCTCATTTAGCTCCATGTCATTTATCACCTTGCTGCATTGTGCCTTGTGAGGAATGCGAGAGCTGGAAGTCATGAATTATAGAGATCACGATAGAGAAGGTTTTGGTATCGACGCGAAGTCGGATTAGGGGAATTTAGATTCGTAGATGCGTTCTGTATATATATATATATATATATATATATATATATATATATATATATATATATATATATATATATATATATATATATATATATATATCTTGTTGGTGGTGGTGCAATTTACAATGTATCGTTTTTGCGAGAGGCAAAAATGCCCACGCGTAATAAAGATTTCAAATTTGAGATTTACTAAATTTCGTAAACCGAACGTAAACTTACCTTTGCAAAGCCCCAGTGACGATGTAATGACGACCTTTCATACAAGGGTGTGAGCTTTGTGGATGTGTCGGCCAAAAGCAGAGACTATAAACTGACTGCAATGGCAACATCAGGGTGTTGGGACCTGGGTAAACAGAGCCAATCAAAACAGTGTCAGCTTAATGACAAAGCTGCCTGACAGCACTCTGGGTGGGGAGCAGCTCTGGTGTGTGGCCTTAGGCCAGCTGTTACAGGGCAAGTACCACACAGGGATAACAGATGGTAGCTAGGCCATTGCTGAAATGAGTAATAATATGTCTGTTTGTGTGTAGGAGTACCGGTATTTACCTGTAGTAATGTCAGGAAGAACTGGACTGATTTGTGATTCGTTGCAGATGTCTTTTCTAGGGTTTGCTAGGTGGAGAAGAGGGGTGGTTGGTAGGAAGGTAGGAGAAGAGGGGTGGTTAAGACTTTTGCCCTCAACTTTACTTCCACCCACCCCACTTAACCTAACACCCATCCCCACCCACCCTACCTCTGCCTTTCACAGACTGACTTTACTGAGGTGAATGGATCTGTGGGAGCTTTATGGCCTCCCATGGCTTCTCTTCCATGGGAACTGCCAAACGAATCAAATCACAAAACCATGTACTTTGTCTTCCATGTTTATTTCAGCATAAGGGTAGACAAGGTGAAAGGCCACCGATATACATAGTAATGTTATTTTCGGCATAATCCATTGTTTGAATGGCTCCGTTCATGTCGTTTGTAACGAATTCTGAAAGTGTATATACGGCTACATCATAGGACAAAAAACGGTGTATGGAAGTTAGAGAACGGGTGTACTGTGGAAGAAGCCATATTTTACAACAGACTTACATCAAGCGTATGTATCTCTAACTGCGATACGAAGCAGTATACACAACATCCGCACCATGACACAATGTGATATTAAGCTCTGTAAACCCAGTGGCAGACCAGTGCGTGCACAGACACATCGCCCCATCAGATATCTCACGTATAATAGATGCGTTAATTAGTTGGCTTGCAGGCCTGCACAGAAATGTACCTATGGGTTATCGCTTGGTCATAAATAAAAATTGTCGGGTTGTACGAGTAACATTATGTGAGCTGGTTTTCTTTATTACAAAACATTCATAACTTTACAAGATTGTTTCAGGAAAAAAGTGACTATACATAAGTAAAAAGGTAAATAAATAGCGCAAGACAGACAGTCCCGCACAGGTTCTGTTTCTAGAGCGGGACTGGGGATGGGGTTTGCATGCGCACATGTATACTTACTGAACAAAGACGAACATCACATAAACATTGGCTCCATGCACCAAATCAACGGTACAACATCAGCGACTACTGTGTAGGACTGGTACGTTCAATTAAAGTGTGGCGTGTAAGACAGCTGGTCGACTTGACATCCCATCCTATCTTTAATGGGAACTGATTGAACAGAACCTGATGGTATATAGGGAACATTTTCCACCAAAGCAAATGGGTTCAGAACCATGTGAAAGACAGCTCATTCTCCGTTGTTACGCTGCAATGCTTTTGAAATACCTCTTTGCTTAATGTACACACGATACGTACAGAGACTGTGACGCAATATTACAGAAACGAACAATCGCTTGGATCGACCTCTTTTGGCGGTTTATATTCACCACAATATGTATAGGCCTACGTGTATTTATTTTAAACCACCTATGTGACGCAGGTATGGGTTTACTTGGTGAGAATGCCTCTGCTATTATCAGTTAGAGAAATTTGGTGTTGTGATAAAAGTGACGTACTTATAGCCAATAATGTTGACAGTTATGGAACAGGTTTAATATAATGTAATTGCAAATCTGCTATAATACCCGTCTTACAGAACAGACTGTATTAAAACCAGGTGTGAGCGATACAATGAGATTTAGGAATGTGGCTTCAAAGTCAAAAGGTACAGGAAAGTAACACTTCACGTCGTATAACTTTTCTACCACGTGACATTATTTTAAGCACAACCTACGTTTGGCAGCCATACTGGAGTACAGTTGTTAATGTGGATCCAGTATAGATGACAATCTTTTGTTCTCGTAGGGTGATGATGTCAGGTGCAACCCCACTGTGACACATTAGTGTATCGTGGCGGACCCATAAAAGTCATTATACCTGTATTACTGTTGTGCAGTGTAATTTGTGGGATTTACCTCTCCCCCTGTCCAGCTGATTGTCGGCCGGACACCCAGTGGGAATGGCCCCAGAGGTGTGAAAATCAAAATGTCACAGTCGACTTAATTACCACTAAATAATCAGACATCATGTGGCTTTATCTATGAACGGTTTCATGTGACAAGTTAGGTTGCTTATAATTTATCCATTATCTTTTTCGAAACCTCATGTTTTTTTTCTGACATGACTTCCTGTCTCATCCCCGTGACTCCAGTGACCTTTACGTTGTTCAAGATGTGTGTACACAATTTAGCCTTTGAAAATGTACTATCAAAAAAAAAAAAAATCCCAAAAGCCATTGTCCAATGAGTACGAATTTTCAGAGATCCAAGTAGAGGTGGGAGCTCGCTCAGTACTATTCACAGCCTAAACGGAACATGCAGATAGAATCGACTATTTTACCTCCGTGGACAGAGTTACCATGTAGAACACCTAACATGAAACTGTGGAATAGCGCACGGGAGCTGACCTAGCTTACTGGTTGTAAGAAACTGAGGGTCAAACAGCTTTATGTATGAATGCTTAGGGTTTTGGGTCGTCCTTAACAATTTTTAGTCATAAGACGAGGTGCCCACAGATACGATGTTGTGATGTGGTACTGCGAGTCAGTGCCGTCAAAGTGTTGTCGCCACTGCAGCATCATGCCGAAAACACCCGACAAGACGGAATTAAGAGCTAAGTAGACTATACTACACGGCCACCTGTATGGGGACAGTAGTATACGCCCTCCTCGGGACATTGTTAAAATGCATTCACGTGATGAAGTTGTATGTCACCGACTTCTTTGTCCGTCTCCTGAACTGTCACAGGAAGATATGGCATGTTAGACGTCGTCCTGAGCTCTCCGACATCAGACAGCATACGACTACACAAAACAGCGCAAATGCCGCTCTGTGGCACGCTTTATATCACTGCCACCACAAGCAAATTAAAATTAATTTGGCACAACATTCTTGAACAAGGTCATTGCACTGGGTCACGGTGGCTAAAAGGGAAATTATACCGTACAAAACCTGTGTTAAGCTTCAATCGTTTCTATAAATGGGCCTACTTGATACATTTGAAACGTTGCTACGTATGCTGAAAAGCGAATGCGCTTGCTGACAACGGAACCGTGTTTAATATACTAATGTACTTACTCCTGGAAATTGCTAACGAACTGACATGTATAGGAAAATAACTCTGAATCGATTACATGAAAAACCGCACATAAAACATGAAGAGAACATGCAAACTTAAAACATGGAGAACAAGAACATATATGGTATAACAAATAATGGATGACCGTCGTCGTCGTATACGTGAAATATTCTTGAGTACGGCGTAAAACACTAATCAAATAAATAAATAAATCAAATAACTCCGCTCAACGCACACTTCCGCTCAAGAGACGCGCAATCGAGAGACTATTAATTCTTCGCAAAAAAGACTTCCTGGAGTTGTCACCGTTTATAACATGAATGCAGTAGGCTTGTGATTTGCAATCTTTAGAAAACACTGGATTTTTCCTTTATAAATGTACCCCTTTGAATTAAGCCTCCCAGTCTCAAAGAAAATTCAAATCAGTTAAGCGTTGGTGTCTGTCATGAAGGAAATTATGTAACATAAAGTGGCCTGACCGTAGGTCCAAAGACCTTCTTGTCCAAATGTCCGCAAGACCGAAAGCTCACTAGTCGAAAGGTATGTTTGCCCCAAGACCCTATATTGTCCGAGCGATTATCACTTGGGTATGTCTTTATTTATTTATTTGTTACTTAACCCCCTACCGAAGAATTTTCACTCACAAGATGGCCGTCAATTCTATGGGTGGAGAAAACCTCCAGTCCCTCAATGCTGAGTGCCCGGCGTAAATCATCCACCAACAGTCCCGCAAAACTGAGTGACCGGCGTAAACCATTCACCAACAGTCCCGCAATCCTGAGTGAACGTCGTAAGCCATCCACCAACAGTCCCGCAAACCTGAGTGCCCGGCGTAAACCATCCACCTCCAGTCCCGCAAACCTGAGTGCAGGGCGAAAATCTCACGCAAATCTGAGTACCCGGCGAAAACCTCCAGTCCCACAAACCTAAGTGTCCGGTGTAAACCATCCACCAACAGTCGCGCAAACCTGAGTGTTCGGCGTAAACCATCCACCAACAGTCCGGCAAACCTGAGTGCCCGTCGTAAACCATCCGCCAAGTTGTTTAACTTGCTTTCCCGCATGTAACCTGCAGATATGCAGAACATATTGGTGGAAGACCTTTTATTGTTACCAGGCCCCACATGTATTGAGAACGTGACAATGTACACATTCCTCTTCTCCGGTCGGCTTTGAACCTCATCTCGTGTGTCCTGACGATTGAAAGGAAAGCGTCTTTAACCACTAGACGTCGACCCGAGACCCACAACAGCAGAGGTCATCATTATAATATCATGGGTGTAAATTCGAAAGAGGCAACCACTGTTCATGTTACGAAATGGCAACAATTGGATACGAGTTCAAGACATTAGTAGGCCTAAGAGCTTAATCTTGTCCATTGGCGATGCTGCGTTAGCATTGTTTTAAAATAAGTATATCAGCAAAGTAAACTGCATTTATTTTTACACAATATGGGCATAAGCAAGAGTTTACAGAAATCATTTAGATTCCGTGGTTGCTGACTGGTATATAGTTTTAGCTTTTGGGTTAAATATGGCATTTCATGTTTCAGAATACATAAGTTAAATTATATAATCCGTCAGAACGCTTTATGAATCCGTGTACGGTTTTGTAAAGTGTTATAACGGTTATGTAGGTACTTATATTTATAAAATAGGGTTTTATAAAGTAATTCGTGATTAACGGTCGCGAATCGGTTAGTACGGATTACGATAAGTTACGTAAAGTTCGTAACGTAATATGGTGCTTATAGTTAATACGGATTTGTGAACAGGCTTCGTGCAGATACATGCAAGCACTGTCACGTCCCATGTCAAAGATAACTGTTAAAGGTTGTGTGTATTGTTTCTCTCGTTAAGGTCTTTTACACAGCCAACGACATCCCGATGATTAATAAACACACACACACACACACACACACACAAAAGCACAGAACATTATAAATACGTTGGCATTCGGATCACCTTGTACAAGGAGAGACATTCGCTGAGAACTAAACCAGTGATTAAGTATTGTTGTAGTCATGCTGTGCTCAATCCATGCATTGTGGCAGGGAAATTGTTTTAATTTAGCTTCTGCACCACATGTTTTCTTCCTGAGCAAGCAATTAATGTAAGTTGCATATATGTATAAGGTATCAGTAGCATGCCTTTCTTAATATATTCAGCATTGTTCAGAATTATAGTTTCTCCTTTGGTATTTGCTTCATTTATACAGACTTCAGAAGTGACAAGAATGAAAGCTACAATCGCCTGTATACATACATTAGAACTTAGTACCTGTTTGTGAGATTTTTAGAGTGAACACTGGTTTATTAATCATTTGAAGGTAATTAAATTGTAAAGTTACTACACTAATGTGACATCCATCTTGTTCCCCTATACATACATGTGCATTGTGAAGTTACTACACTAATGTGACTTCATCTTGTTCCCCTATACATACATGTACATTGTGAAGTTACTACACTAAAGTGACTTTCATCTTGTTCCCCTATACATACATGTACATTGTGACGTTACTACACTAATGTGACTTCATCTTGTTCCCCTATACATATATGTATGTTGTGACGTTACTACACTGATGTGATTTGACTTTCATCTTGTTCCTCTATACATTCATGTATATTGTGAAGTTACTACACTAATGTGACTTCATCTTGTTCCCCTATACATACATGTACATTGTGAAGTTACTACACTAAAGTGACTTTCATCTTGTTTTCCTATACATACATGTACATTGTGAAGTTACTACACTAATGTGACTTTCATCTTGTTCCCCTACACATACATGTGCATTGTATTTATTTACTCATTTATTTGATTGGTGTTTTCAAGAATATTTCACTTATACGACGGCGACCTGCATTATGGTGGGAGGAAACCGGGCAGAGCCCGGGGAAAACCCACGACCATCCGCAGGTTGCTAGCAGACCTTCGCACTTACGGCCGCAGAGGAAGCCAGCATGAGCTGGACTTGAACTCACAGCGACCGCATTGGTGAGAGGCTCCTGGGTCATTACGCTGCGCTAGCGCGCCATGCACATTGTAAAGTTACTACACTAATCTGACTAGACTTTCATCTTGTTCCCCTACACATACATGTACATTGTCACGTCACTACCCTAATGTGACTTTCATCTTGTTCCCCTATACATACATGTACATTGTGACGTCACTACCCTAATGTGACTTTCATCTTGTTTTCCTATACATACATGTACACTGTGAAGTTACTACACTAATGTGATTTTACCTTGTTCCTTATACATACACGTAGATTGTGAAGTTACTATCGTAATGTGACATTATCTTGTTCCCATATACATACATGTACATTGTGACGTCACTACACTAATGTGACTTGACATTAATCTTGTTCGCCTATACATACATGTACATTGTAAAGTTACTACACTAATGTGATTTTCGGCAGCCTGCGGATGGTCGTGGGTTTCCCCCGGGCTCTGCCCGATTTCCACCCACCATAATGCTGGCCGCCGTCGCATAAGTGAAATATTCTTGAGTACGGCGTAAAACACCAATCGAATAAATAAACAAATAAATAAATAATGTGACTTTCATCTTGTTCGCCTATACATACATGTACATTGTAAAGTTACTACACTAATGTGATTTTCGGCAGCCTGCGGATGGTCGTGGGTTTCCCCCGGGCTCTGCCCGATTTCCACCCACCATAATGCTGGCCGCCGTCGCATAAGTGAAATATTCTTGAGTACGGCGTAAAACACCAATCGAATAAATAAACAAATAAATAAATAATGTGACTTTCATCTTGTTCGCCTATACATACATGTACATTGTAAAGTTACTACACTAATGTGATTTTCGGCAGCCTGCGGATGGTCGTGGGTTTCCCCCGGGCTCTGCCCGATTTCCACCCACCATAATGCTGGCCGCCGTCGCATAAGTGAAATATTCTTGAGTACGGCGTAAAACACCAATCGAATAAATAAACAAATAAATAAATAATGTGACTTTCATCTTGTTCCCCTATACATACATGTACATTGTGAAGTTACTACCCTAATGTGACTTTCATCTTGTTCCCCTATACATACATGTACATTGTGACGTTACTACACTAATGTGACTTTTATCTTGTTCCCATATACATACATGTACATTGTAAAGTCACATTAATGTGATCTTTTTTGTTCTCCTATACATACATATACATGCAGCAGGTAAATGTTTTATATAAATATTTTAGTGAAAAAAATGACAACATATTTTTAAAGAATGTTTGTTTCGAATGTCTGTTCGATTGTTGGTCTGTTCATTTTGCGGGGTGGGGGGTGGGTGGGGGGTGAACTCAGACCTATGTTTTTGAAAAAAATCAATCGTTCATTCATTATGATCACCTATCATCTTCTTGAAGTTTCGAATTTTCTTGTTAAAGTCCACAGTTTCAGTCCTTGGAATCAGTAGGGAAAATACTGGCAAACAATGTTTAACATTTACGCGACAGAGTTGGACTCGTTGGCAAGTAAGGAATCCAGAGCATGAAACCATTTACCATAAGAAGAATCGTGGAGGTCGTGACTCTGAGTGGAAAGGTCAAAGCTTGCTATTTTGCATGAAATAGTCTCAGTTTGTAAACGTGATTTTCAGTGGTTAACCTTTTATGACGTTGACCAATAAGCATTGCTTTGTGAGATTAAGGGCATTAACTAGGTTAAAACATTACTCCACCACTTGAAAGCTTTGTTTTGATAGTTTACTTTATGCCACAAGGCGAACGGATTCCTTCTCTTTAATGTCGTTATCTCGGAAGTACCATGAACGCAGTCAAGCTTTCTAAATCAAACTTCTCAATTTAAGGTATTCACCGATTTACGTTTTTATCCGTTGATGTGGCCTGTTTATTTAGCGTGTTATCAATTATCAAATGTCCAAGACCAAAGTGTACGCAGATTATAATATGACTAATTAGGGAAATATCTGTACACAAAAAATATTATCCCGAAGAAATCATTTGATCGGACTTTTAATCACAAAACAAACACTTAAACTACATTTGCCACAAAAGTGGAGCTGAAAAGATTATAAACAAACTTCTTATATAAAAAGACGAGGACAAAATATTTCATATGACACTGTATGGTTTTGTTATTACGCTCTCGATTCTCCGCTATCCCTTTTTACAAATTGTCTACACACAAGAGTCAGAAAAGTTTTTTCTCCTATTACGCTTATATTAAATCACTCACTTTCCCCAAACTCTCTCTTGCAAAGTGTTTAATGTTACTGTATGGTGTGATACATGTAGAATCATGTAATCTATGTTATTGTGGAACCTTTACACTATACTTATTTATATAGTTGATTGGTGTTGTACGCCGTGCTCAAGAGTACCCTCATAATGATCAGAACCATTTTTTACTTTTCCAGTGATACCAAAACGTTGGTGATATAATCTAGATTGTTATGACGGAAAACACGGATTTACTGACGTCACCACGACGTGGTCACGTTATTTTGTCCCGTTTAATCAAAAAATACGACAAACTGTCTGTTATTTATTTATTTCATTGTTGTTTTAAGCCGTACTCAAGAATATTCCGATTGTACGACGGCAGTCAGCATTATGATGGAAGGAAATGGGGAAAGAGCACGGGTAAGCCCTTTGACCAACCTGACCAACAAGAGAAAGACAGTATGAGCTTGGCTTGAACTCATAGCAACTGCATTGATGAGAGGCTACTGTGTCATTGCGCTGAGCTAGCACGCTAACCACCAGGCAACAACTTGTCTGTTGTATAACAGATGCCTTATAGAAAAACATGGACCGATTTATGATATATTTGCCCTACTTAACACCCAAAATCAATAAAAGACATAATTCAAAAGATTAAAATATTTCCTTAATTTTCATACTGGCAAAACTTAACCGTATACTCGTCGTAACGAAGAATTGTCCATACTGCCTTCGATGGAACGGCGATCGTGGTATTTCCCAGGGCCATCTTAATTTCTCACATTATTAAGACTGGTAAAGAGTAACGTTCAATGAATGACAATTAGGTTTGATCCAGCATTTAACATGTCAGATCTGGGTCGCACATATCGACAGCTTACCCAACGAAAAAGAAGCTATAATTTTTCCCGTACATTTCTGTTGTTCTACTGTCTGCTCAAACAAAGTTTCTTCTTATGAATCTGTGGCTCACAAAATGGAAGAAATTTACCTGAATAGGTTTAATGGCTTGGAAGTTCTTACCGCCAAAAACGTTTAGGGAATTCTGCACAAGATGGCTACCGCCCTATATTGTGCGATGTTATTAGTGCTAGTGTCTATGATCACTATATGATTTCTGTATAGTTTCACAGTTGTGGAGATCATATCAGTTTGGTTCATACACACCAAGCAAAACAATTACTAGTCAAGAGGGAAATCTGTTGTCCAGAAGCAACGTACCAAGACGTTAATTTAGGCGTCATTTTTAATAAACATGCAACCAGTCAAATCGACACTGACCATGAATTCACGACTTTAATAAATGACTTAACCGGGAATTCATTCAACTTCAGTCCCAGAAAGATGTCAGGGCTGCATAAATTTAAATCCGTCTGCTAAGTCGCCATTATAACGGTGTTCATATTTGTCCAGAGCAGGTTTGAAGTCTTTGTGTCTGAGATATGTGGTGTAAGGTGGAATGTACAACGTCTGCGCGGGCGGTGATCGGTCATTGTTTATAGGTTTGAACCCTCAGTAAAATTGTTATCTGGGTAAGAAGTCTGCCCTAAACTCAGTGTAAACAGATATAAATCGTGACACGTAAGCCGGTGTCAGTTCAAAACGTATTTGTCATAAATGAGGCGCCCATGTCCTTTAGGTGTACTTGATATCTTGAGGGCACGTCCCACGCAAATGCTATACAGTAGAAGAGTAAATTTATGAAGAAAAATTAATAGGGGACTGGTAAGTAAAGTTTTACCAAGTTCGTATATTTGTTTTAGTCTTTCTACGACAGGTACAATTTGATATATCCTCTGTCTGAAAAAAAACCCCATACCCTATACATCAGGTATACTCCCCGCTATCGATCTGTCATGGTTAGAGAGCAATCAAGGAGTGACTGCTATAGGATATTGCTTTCGCCATACAGTGTAAGTGCGACATTAACATATCCTTGATAACAGATTGACGATCTTTGTACACAATTATCAGCGGTAGTAACACTTGTAAAGTACCATGTCGTTTACAGAGATATTACAGTGTAGACAGTGATACAAATGTTTGTTTGGTGCATTTGCATGACAGCTCTTCTGACCATGATTACATGGGCCCATTTTTATAAACCTTCCTTCTTTCATATTGTAGGGACGCGTTCAACCGCTTTGCTGCAAGCCATAAGTCTTATTTTGACTTCTTACTTAATTGATGTTAAATAAAATATCTGAATTGCTTTGTATTATTATTACATTCACAGTCAACAAAATTAAATTATACTTGAACGATTAGTATAAATATCGGCCACCGTCGAATACATGTGAATGAAAATTCTAGAGTATACAGTCAAACACAAATCATGAATAAATAAATAGTACAGCTATCTCATGTACCCACCAAAAATTCGCATAAGAAGCCAATGATTGTTTTAGAGATGATGCTGCAGAAATTCAGGTAAAACCAACAGTATGTTTCCAGCTCAAAACACTTAAGATCACAATCCACCGGGTTGTAAAATAATGATATTCGTGAGGCAAAAACACAAGAAAAGCCTCAATACTTAAAATTTCTTATATAGTTTTTGAGACAAAGAGAATGTAGAAGAAAACCTTCATCGTTATGCTTTTTTAACGATATCGGCATTCAGGGTTTGGCCTTGTTAGACAGCTCTCCGATTGGTATTGACAGTCAACAAACAATCGCCTCTCACCTAAGAAATACATTTACCTTGCCGTGTAATTCAGTACCACAACCAAGGTATGGCTGTTCGTCCTGGACACCCACATAGTTGTGATGATATGCGACACCCTGGGCGTGGTTAGGTCACCCACATCCTCAGGCCAACCTTTGTTTTATAAGGTACTTTAATCGATACCCAGATTGCACCGTCTTGGAGTCAGCCACAACAGGCACATTCTACACAGGTAAGTTTTCTACGTCTAATTTTTCATGAAGTTTTTTCAAATATTCCCAAGTGGAGAAAGCGAAGTTGATACAAGCCAGCCGTTCTCATCTGCCTTCACAGCGTTGGTTTAGACATATATTAATTATTCGAGCTTCACTCGAGCAAACGATTTCAATGGTGTAAAGAATCGTGTTGACACAAATGTTTTGTAGCATCCAGAGAAAAAGTTTACGTGATGATGAAAGATAGCCTGGTCACACGCAGTGACGACTGGCCGGCTCTTAGCTTTCTTCCGGATACACCGCTTTGTTTTAATACCATGTACCATCCTCAACATGTACACTCTTGAACTATCAGAAGTGAGAATTCCCACTCACTCTCCTTGTGTACACGTACAAGCACATTGTAAGCCTGACCACAACGAAAACTAATAATCAATCTACTGCTAAGCTTCGAATTTGAAAAATATATTTATTTATTAATTTGATTGGTGGTTTATGCAATACTAAAGAGTATTTCACTATTCACTGTTTCATGACTGCGTACAGCATTATGGTTAGAGGAAACCGGGCGGAGCCCTTGGCAAACCCACCATGAAATCCCACGCCCACCTGCAGGCATTCCCACGCATGATCGGATATAAGGCCAGGATGAGCTGAACTTGAACTCACAGCGACCAGTTTGATGAGAGGTTCCTGACTCATTATCATACCATAGCATGCTACGCGCTATCCTCTCGGCCGTGGAGACAGCTACTAAAAAAAAAAACAACAAAAAAAACAAAAACAACAAAAAAAACAGACAGAATATATTTACTTACAGTCCGACCCAGATATACCCTTAGTTGGGAGTGCGACTTGGCTTCAGTTCAACAAGGGTACATGGATTATAAGATCGAGAGTTACGGTGAACTCCGTGACAAGCAGAAATGTAGAAATAGTCTCCGGCTTGGCCGGCTAACATATATGCTTGCAAGATTTATTAAATGGTTCTCACAATTGGTTTGTACTTCCCATGATACAGAGATATATTAATAATGTTTGAATTCATTTATCTATTTATTTGATTGGTGTTTTATGCCGTACTCAAGAATATTTCACTTATACGTCGGCGGCCAGCATTATGGTGGGAGGAAAGTACGCAAAGCCGGGGGAAACCAACGACTATCCGCAGGTTGCTGGCAGACCTAAATGTTTGTATATTTACTGGTTATTTATCTATAGATTTATATGTATACGTATATGTATGCCTTTCTTAAATCAGTAGATACAAATACTTTTATGTACCATTATCTATTCTTATATTTGTGTTTATCTTTGTATATGTGTTGGCTGTATATTTGTGTAAAATCGACGTTAAATATCCTATGTATACCTAAGTGAAACCTTGGGTATGAACACATCGGCGTTCAATACTTCGACACTCAATCAGTATAGCTTTTATCACTTTTATATAACACATGCTAGTACTTCGAGAGCAGGTTTTATCAGTCACGCAGTGCACATGCCATTTGTTTGAGCCTTACTGAGTGGCAGAAGGGCTTAGCACGCCAGCGTAGCACAAGGACCCGGGAGAGTCTCACCATTGTGGTCGTTGTGAGTTCATATCAAGCTCATGCTGCCTCCTCTCCGGCCGTACATGAGAAGGTCCTCCAGAAACCTGTGGATGGTCGTGGGTTTTCCCCGGACTCTGCCAGGTTTCCTGCCACTACCATGCTGATGTATACATACATAAAACATTCCTAAGTACGGTGTAAAACACCAATCAAGTGAAATCAAATCAAATCTGAGTGGCTTGCATCAGTCAGATATAGCATATGCTAATACTTTGAACACTGGGTAGCCTGTATCAGTGACATATAACAAATGCTGACTCTTCGTCGTCATATGACTGAAAAATTGTCAAGTACAAGGTTAAAACTCAAGCATACATACATATATATAACAAATGCTAATACTGAGTGGCTCGTATCAGTCAGATATATGCCAATATTTGTCACTGAGTAAGCTTGTATGAGTCACATAAAAACAGGCTACTCAGCGTAGAAGTATTAGCATGTGTTAAATGCGACTGTTACAAGCTAGTCCGTGTCGAAGTTTTATGGATAGGTACTGGAAACAGCCAAACTGCTGGTCAATGTTGTGGAGACGTTCGTACTTTGGAGACGGCTATTCATTATTATTGTATATTGAGTGTGGCTTTAAATCTGGACTTTCCTCTATGTTTACTTTCAACCATATACACTGTTGGCACCTACACTGATTGAATTGTTTTGTTATAATATATGTTATACGGAGATATCATCAAGTGTGTTCAGTATGGCATGGGTCTGTATACAGTCCATTACACTCTCTGCACGGACAAACCAGTTCCACACCTTCGATTACTGATAGATCGCCTTTTTGGTTGACCGCTCAAAGGAAACGACACTCTTGAGTTGTTGTTTGACACGTGAAAAGTCATTATTCTTCATGCAACAACGCTGGACACATCCACTACATTCAGGGATTTATTGAACGGATTTAGGCCAAATCTGAGCGTTGTTACAAATAACAGATTAATTTGACTATTGCAAAAAATATAATAAATTAAATGAATCTCAAACAGGCTTTAGAAAAGGGTATTCTGTTAGTGACAATATTTTTTGTGTTACATCATGTCATAGAGTATATACTTTACGCCACGGAAGGTTCTATTGTACATTTGCTCATTTGTCCAAAGCAATTCTGGAGAGAAGGTTTGTTGTACAAACTGTGTAACAGAAAAAAAATACTGGGAAATGTTTAAACCTTATTAAAAATATGTATAAATCAATTAGATCCTGTATCATTCTTGGAAAAAGAACAAGCGATTTCTCCATGTGTGAAGTAGGAGTCAGATAAGGCGACCCCCCCCCCCCCCCCCCCCCCCGCCCACCTTCTGTTTGCCTTTTATTTAAATGATCTGGAAAGTTTTCTGATTGGTAACAGTATCTCTGGAATGAGTTCTCTAAGTGATGAAAATGAAGTTAGCCTAGACATATTTCTACGTATTTTACTTTTACTGTATGCTGATGGTACAATTATTATTGCAGAAACAGATACTAATATGAAGGATGCTTTGTTGGCATTTGAAGCTTACTTCGACCTGTGGCAAATGAAAGTACATAGCAATAGGACAAAAGTTGTGTTGTTTTGTAAACCTGATCCAAGAAATGTCCCGATTTTTCAGTTTAATGGAAGCGAAATTAAGATTGTAGATAAATAGGCCTATTGTTATTTAGGATTATTGATAAAATATACTGGTAAATATACTGCAGCCAAAAATCTCAAGCCAGTACGACACTATTTGGCTTCTTTAAGAAAACCAGTAAATTGAGTTTGCCATTAGATACCCAGCTTAAATTATTTAAGCAAATTGTACAATCTATTTTACTGTGCGGCTGTGAAATCTGAGGATATGAAAATCTAAATATAATAGAGCGATTCCATTTGAAATATTATAAAACGATAGTAGGTGTAAAAAACCAACACACCAAATTTTGCGGTGTATGGTGAATTGGGAGAATATCCACTTTATACTGACGTTAGTGATACGATGCCATATTGGATAAAAGTGTTACAAGGGAAGGAAAGTCAGTTATCTTCTATTATGTATAAATTTATGTTTAACAGTGGAAAGTTCTACAGTGCCAAATGGATGTACTATGTAAAAGATATTCTGTACAAAATTGGCTTAAACTATACGCGAGAAAATCAACATATGAACAATATTGTCTGTTTGGTTCAAGCAGTAGAGCAAACGTTGAAGGGCCAGTTTAATCAGAAGTGGCATTCTAAGATCCGAGCGTCTTCCAAAGGAAAAGTATACAGAATATTTAAGATCGATTTTGCTCTTGAACATTATTTAAACATGCTTGACGAAAAAAGCCGAAAAATTCTCATCGCTTTAGATGCTCTAGTCATAAATTACGGGTAAAAAAGGGAAGGTGAAATAATTTACCCCGACACAGACAATTCTACACACTTTGTCAGACGGACAGCAATGGAGATAAATTTCCCTTTCTACATACCTTTACTGGTCTAAGGTCAGTTGGGCTTAAATATCTACCTAGATATAGTAACACCAGGCCAAGCAAAATTAAAACACAAGAATAATTCCAGGCTACGAGTAAATAGCTGTTGAAAAATTTAGTATGTTTTACTGACAAAGGTTTTAACAATCGTGTTCCCTAATCACAATTGTTTTATGTATTATGAAAAGCTGCACATTTACGGTGATTTAAAGACCCTGAGTGGTCTTTGAGTGAAATAAACAATCACCAATCAGTCACCAGTGTAAATAACATATCACTTATACACATCAAGGGGAAATATAAGAGCACCTATCAGTGACAGATTTTTGGGCATTATTCTATCTGAAATGCTTACAGTATGTTACAGTTTGTTCTCCGGGACACATATCCACGCAAAAGCATAATATATAAAACGATTTTATTGAGCTCATAGTGATGGTATATTCATGAGTCATGAAATATTTGAATTCTTTAAATTTCATACCGTGTGATATACAACAGAGATTTCTAAATGCACATTACCTGTTACCAGTTCATGTCAAAACGAAGGTCATACTGGGTGACAAGTCAAAATGTACCATTGGTCTCAAGTAATCGTGAGGAAGACCCAAATCCAAACTTAGCGAATACATATATCACATAGCAGGGGTTGTAAATATACCATGTCAACTCATCAAGATTATAAGAGTACAACTTTCGAGAGAATGGGCACGGTTACGTGATATGCTACGACATCCAAAATGCTATTTACACATCACATCTGAGATTCAATCACTGTTAAATACCGTTCATATTTACGGTGCACCAAACACCACAGACTTAAGCTGAATTAGGTAAAATAAAATGCAATATAGTAGACGTCGCAGCTCTAGAATTATCCTATGTTGTCATCACATTAAGCTATGTCAGTTATGACAAGGGATCATGCCTTGGGGATGCTTACCCCACCAGAATTACGGTTCATGCATTGTTTCAAGCCGAAAGCTTAGAGAAACACACATAGGCCTACAAATGTAGAATATGATTTTGTCTACACCAATGTATGACCGATTTTGCACATTTGTGTTTATTCGCCACTCGAAACAGTTTTTGTCTTCTGACTGTAACAACTTTCTTCTGTGTACGTTATGGAGTTTTCTCAAATATACAGGACAAAGGGGCGGCACGAATAAAGCATATAGGGGTCTATGTACTCCAGATTTGTGTATTCCAAATAAATCCAAAATGCAACGTATGTACATAGGAATAAGGCTTTTGTATTTGATTCACCTTAACTATGCATTAAAGGTAAAGATGAAGGAAAGAAGACTGAATTGTTTCGGTGTCGACATCTGATCGCTGAACATGCAGTCGTGAGCGGAAGTGCCATGTCATGCATATCATATGTTTACCAGCCAATCAAACGCCCAGAATGTATTCCGGAGACGGTCCCAACCACAATCATTGTTAGGATTCACCAGCCCGTGGGTGATGGATACAATTCAGCAGTACAACAATACTCGCTGGTTTAAGTCTGTTTCACTGGCCAGTTTCCAAAAATGTCTTCTAATCAGTTCTCCGTACTGTTTTCAAAATCGTTCATTGAACTGAACTGACGAGTGACATGGGATATAATAACAAGCAAATACATAAATAAATAAATACTTTGATACATAGGCCGACCTTTAGTTAAAACAAACACATATAGAACTTGTAAAATATAAAAATGTTTCATAAGAAACCTGTAAATGACTGATGAACTTCATGTAAGAACACAAGATTAAAGATGGAACGATGGAAAAACTTACATGAAAATTTCCTTTTCAGGTGAGCGATGGCCTCCTGGAAGTGTCTCCTATCTCGTGTGTTGATTGGTCTTATCCCTTTCCTGTTAACATGCGAGGCAGAGAACAGTAAGGGTGTTTGTAGTCAAACTTTTATGTATCGTATGAACTTTGATTTATGTATCGTACAAATTTGATTTATGTGATATCTGCTCGTGTCTGGGTCAGTGGTATATGTCACAAGCTTCACTGTGTATCATTATTACCGTTATTTTACAGTAAACATACTTGGAACCGTGTTGCCTGTCGTTTACCCCGTGATTTTACGAGCAGTTTTGTAACAGTGTTAGAGCTCAGCCAACAGGATTGATCAACTATTGGTCGGCTTATAGTGTGACCATCACTGGGTGTGGTGTCATATCTGGTGTATTCAGCACTGTTTTTCCAGTCCGGCAACCCATGAACAAGTCGTCCCTGGGAGCAGCCTGCTACAAGCATACACCATTGTGATATGACCGAAGTAATATTGCAAGATATTGTCTTCTATCAATATGGTGTGAATATATGTATGTCACATGTGGGAAAGTTTGCCCTTATCATGACAAAGGTGGGTGGTTTACACCGGGTACTTCGGTTTTCTCCACCGTGATAATGACTCTCATCGTGTGAATGAATCAAATGAATAAATAAATAAATTAATAATAAATAAACAAATAAATATTTCTTATCCTGTTTACAAATCAGTACATTATCTGCGTATTTTTGTTGCAGATTGCACGAAAGCATTGGGAATGGGGGACGGCCGGATCACAGATGATATGATCACGACATCTTCGGACAAACCCGGAACAAACAAGACCGGAGTTCGGCAGAACTGCTGTGGAGGTGGGTCTACGATCAAGAGTCACGATGTCAACATATATAAAATATGCTTTCTCTTATAGCCTCGACGTCGTGAGACAAGGGATCAAACCCGAGTCGGGTCATACCAAAGACTTTAAAAATGATACTTGTTGCTACCTCGCTTTGCGCTCAGGAAAGACTGGTTGGCCTGGTGTCAATATAATGTGGCTTTGTGGAGTGTGGTGTCATCGGCATGATACTTCAGTGGCGGCAGGACTTTGGCGGCATGGACTCTTCAAGCCACAAAAGGGCACAGTATATGTACATACACCTAATGACTATGGAAGCCGGATGAGGGCATCTCGCGACCCGTGGCACGGGGACGGCACAAATTTGGTGCATTGTCAGACATACGACGTTAAACCCCAAGCATTCATTCATTCATTCGTCTCTTATAAAGGTCTTTAATTGGGTGCTAAAGATTTTGTTACGGAGTGGTTTGACTAAACCAGCGATATAACAGAAACAGGTATATAACGATTCTTTAGATGATACATATTTTCCCGAGTTTTGGGACAATAATGTAGGGTTACTCCTATTTGTTAATATACGCCATACAGAATGTACTTGGTCCACTTTGAAAAATGGAAGGCTGGGGTTAGTGACTGGGAGTGTCTGCGAAAATGATCTGTTTACATAAGGTCTAAATACTTACACACTCTAGCCCGTCTTTACAAAACATGAGTACTAGTGGACATTTCTTATTCACTTGTATACGCATGGAATTCGTAGAAAAAATACTTGTCTTTGGGTATAGTTGTCATCAAATGAGAAAGCATCATCAAAGCAATCATGACACTTTTAATCCGTCCTCATCTAAACGTTATGTCATAATCCTTGATCTCGCGTAACGCACTTTGGGTGAAATACTGACCTGACAAAACGATTCTGAATCTGCATTACATGCCCGTGTGGTCGTCCATCTGTTAACGTACAGAGTGGCTTTACATGCAGTTTACATACTAACATAGCAAAAATATTGTATCCAGCGAACATCTTGTATAAAAATGAAGGCACTGGGGTTCTTTAATCGTTATGTTCGTTTCGTACACACAGGTAATCCAGGTTTGTCCTGACAGACTTAATCTTTCTGTTCATTTTGTCTGCACAGGTAATCCAGGTTTGTCCTGACAGACTTAATCATTCTGTTTGCACAGGTAATCCAGGTTTGTCCTGACAGACTTATTCATTCAGTTTGCACAGGTAATCCAGGTTTGTCCTGACAGACTTAATCTTTCCGTTCATTTTATCTGCACAGGTAATCCAGGTTTGTCCTGACAGACTTAATCATTCTGTTCATTTTGTCCGTACAGGTAATTCAGGTTTGTCCTGACAGACGTAACCATTCTGTTCATTTTGCCCACACAGGTAATCCAGGTTTGTCCTGACCTGACTTAATCTTTCTGTTCATTTTGTCTGCACAGGTAATCCAGGTTGGTCTTGGTGCCCTAACCCTGCTCGTAACGGCAGCAAAGTTTGGGTGGAGATCAGCTTTCCCAAACCCACAGGTGTATCAGGTATCTTCATTCAGCCTCCAGCCGGCATGTCTCATAACTTGACCAAGGCGACAGACTACTTGAAGCTGTACCGTGTACTATACACATTACATGGAACATCGCACATGACTTACCTGGCGAATAGCGGAACTCCGGTTGTAAGTTTAGAATTTGTATTAATTGAAAGCACGCCACTTGCTTACAGTTTTACATGCAACACAATTCTAAAACTCATCATTATATTTTATTTCTTGTCTGTAACGGCATTTCAGAAATACACCTCATATCACGTGACGACGAAAGATTTTGTTATTCCACATTCCATATTTATCGGAGCTGATCTTTTTTTAAATTCAATAACTATAACATGATGTTATCTTAATATTCAAAAGCTTAGAATAAAGCGTTCACAATACATCTATAATTTTTTTTCCATTTGATAGAATATTAGCAGTATATGCCTCTTGTCCAGTGATACGTGTGTAAGAAATCGTGTTTATACTGTTCCATGCAGAATTTTACCGGCATTGATGAAAACTTGAGTGCTGGAAAAGTGCTATTTCCCACAACTGTGATGGAAAACCTGAGAATTGAGACGTTGTCTTCTGAGGGAGAGCCTTGCTTCAGGTTTGAACTGTTTGGATGTGATGTAAAAAGTGAGTACTTAACGGTTAAGTCATTAAAGTGTAATGCTTACAGATCATACATGCCATATGCTGGCTGCTTACTTCTTAGAAAGTGTTGACAACACAACACTCACTGATTCTGGCTCACATCGTTAGCTGGTGCTTGCTGTATAAATTCATCATGTACTGTGCTCTGTGTGTTTTTTACGTTTGTAATATGTAGTGAACAACTTTCTAGCACAGCCGCACCCACACAGCACACCCCCGCTCGCACGCACGCACGCACAGACAAGCGAAACGAACCAACCGTTCCATCGTTTGAGACCCCTGCACATGAGTCCCCCAACTCCCCTCGCTCAAACATTCACTAACAGGTAGTTCATTTGATCAGTATACTCAGTTAATCATACGTAGCGCCTTCGTCTTGAGACACGTGTTTCGATTTAACTCTATGCATGCGAAACTTTACCGCATGCATAGCTCTGTACAGTTACAGCAAGGCATTGTTACCATAGCAAGTTGTACCTGTACAGTGTCATGCTGTAACCGTACAGTGCTGTGCGGTAAGTGCACTCCACTGCACGCCGTGCGGTACCGTGCGGCTTCTGTACGATGGTCTGTGGCACACAACCGCGCAGCAATGAACGTCTGTCATCAAGGTACCGTGTAGCTCATAACGTGAACACTATAACGTGAGAGAATTGATAAATAGCACTGATCGAGCAGCAGTCTGCTTGGTTTTTGGACCTTTCTAAACAGAATTACATCGATCAGAGCCGTTCAAAGTTTTACTGTTCGACTGATTCAGCCTTTCACTTCTTCATACAGACACACAAAAGTTTACACCTATAAATGCACTACCATCCACTGACAGATACCCTAATTCAGACCCCGACATGTGAGTTGATAACCACCCACAAACTCTTGCTTAATCACACTACATTTCCATCTTGCAGGCGTTTGTCCGGACGGATGTGACAATGGACACTGCATAGCTGAGGACCTGTGTCTCTGCAAAGCGAATTTTAATGGAAAGTTTTGTGAAGAACTGGGTATGGCCTTCTCAAGTTATGTTAATTTCATGTATCTAAAATACTAGAGCAAAACAGAATCTCTGTTCTGTTTTTATCTTTGTCGTCTAATTCGTTTGCTAATTCAACGTATATGAAACTCTTTCTGCCTCTTTTAGGTAGGTTCAAAGTGATAAAAACTATCACTTTGCTGTCCGAACAGGGCTGTTATTTTTTTAGATCTTTCTATAAAACACTTATACCTTATCGCCACTAATGATCATTGTTTCTCGGGTTTTTTTTTTTTTGACAGTTATTCCCAAATCATGTAAGTATTATTTTGTTATTCTTGACGCTGATTCATTAAACCCATTGAGTTTGGCATTTGATGATATGACTTTAGATATTTCGTTTGAATATTAACCAGTTTGCCAGCTAAGTTGAGATTGTTTTAATTTTGTGAAACGGCCTTGACAAAGTTTCTCGTAGCCTGATTACTGGAGTCGGCTAAATGACCCTTTGCCGACTAGCAGACCTCAGGCGGCTACAGAAGTTTTGTGAAGCGGACCCCAGTACTAAAATAGAGAACCTTCTATACATGTTGTGAAAAAGCAATTAAAGAAACAAATTAGAGGAAAGATGTACTCATGGCGATTTCGTTTATTTCCGTGTGAACATAGCCTTATTGTGGGAATAATGGTCGCCGTACAGTCAGTCGATAATTAAACGGGTCAAATATAAAGCATCTAAAGCAAAGCATGGATTGGCCTCCAATGTTTCATTTCAGCATGTCACAGTCCTCTTGGAATGGAGAGTGGAAATATAACTGATGCTCAACTCGAGGTGTCATCAGCTAAACCAGACCAAGGCAAAGAGAAGGCCCGCTGGGAATGCTGTGAAGGTCTCGATATCCTTAACTCAATAAACACAGCTCTGTTTGTGCTATTGGCATCTGTACACTTTGAAATCTGAGATTGTCTACACATTTTATTTGTAAACTTGAACAGAATACACATATTTGTTCGCCCGGAAAAAAATGTAAATTAAGAAAAAATGTTAAAGAGGAAATGAATGAATGATTATGGCTTAACGCCGCCTCGGCCGAATTGCAGTCATATCTTGAGGTTTCGATGATTGTTTGTAGCGTTGCCAATGATTGTGCGGTTTGACAGGTGATAAACTAGGGGCCTGGTGTCCGGAAGATAACGACACTAAACCATATTACCAGGTGAATCTCCCCAAACCCGTCCCCATCGGAACGATCGGTATTCAGCTCCCTGCCCGAGAGAGCTTGAGTCAACCACAGACCACCTACATGAAAAACTACACGTTAGCCTACCACAAACCGGGGCCAAATAGTGATCTGATCACACTGAAACAGGTAAGTGTTGATGTTAGCATCAGTTATTAACGTTTTGAATTTTCGTGCCTGCAATATTGGCTATGTTTTCATATAATACAATCTAACTATCAGAATCACAATCTGTGTACCAGGTTATGTTTCAAGTTAAGAACCAACAAGACCATAATGACAACCATGGCAACACCATCCAGGAAAGGGTCCAGAAAAAAATACTGCAGGCTGTATTCACTGATCCCTGAACTAGGGCGTACTTGTGTCTCACAGGCCTGTTATCAGACACTCTACGGAAGTAATATGTCGTTATGTTTTGCAGGTCATAAACGCGGCGAACTCATCCTTCAGCTTCACGACGAGCTTTGAGGAACCTATAGTAACAGATAAATTAAAGATTATTCCCAAGGGGTGGGAAAACAGTCCATGCTTCCGGTTTGAGTTGTATACATGTGACAATAAAGGTAAGACATCGGTCATCGGAGGCTCTGAATCAGCATATGCTTTCTTTGGTTTATTTATTTTATTACTGTCTTACGCCGTAATCGTGCATATTTCACTTATACAGCGTAAGCGAGCATTATCGCGGAAGGAATCCGGGCAGAGCCCGGGGGGGGGGGGAACCCACGACCATCCGCGGGTTACTGACAGACCTTCCTACGTACGGTCGGAGATGTAGTTAGGATGAACTTACAACGATCTGTCTTCCTTGAAATCATTTCGTTTTTGTAGCAATTTAAAACTATTGGAATTCACTCATCCAAAACGATAAATATTAAATTTTAAACCGAAAAACAGATACCTAAATACACAATGAAGAAACATCGATTGAGCGGAACAAATGATTCACCATATTCATATTTATGTGTTTGTAAAATCAAGAAAAATCAACAAAAATTGTTTTCCAAATGAATTTTTTTAAGAAACCAAAGCATTTCTGCCCACCTGAGCAAACAGTACGAACTATTCATATGAAAATGTTATTCAATGACAACGAAGAATTATACCAATAACTTTAAGAAATACTATAAATGTGTTATTTTCCACAGAAATACTGACGTTGGTCTTGGTTTTTTCCCCTGGTTTCTATTATTTAGGCCGGTGTCCCTTGGGATGTAAAAACGGAGGAACGTGTACCGGAACCAGTCTGTGCCATTGTCGACAGGGGTTTTACGGGTTTGATTGCCGTTACACTGGTAAGAGATAACCTAATGCACGAATTACTTTGTGTATGTCCGTGAAGTGGGATCTACCCTTCTTTTGTTTAGTATGAGATTTTGAGATGGTATTGTAAAGGTTTTTTGACGTTAATTAGCAACGTTATTTTATGCAGGTTTTTTATTATCATGATCTATACTCTGTCTTTCAGAAACGGAAATAAAGATTCAACTTCAGGTCACCTTGACCTTTCAGCAGATTGTTGACACAGTTTTGGTGACGCCGGCATACAATTTGAGCCTCCACGGGCACCCAAAACTTGTGGATGGACGGATCGGGAAGGCCCTTTTCCTTAACGGGCAAGCTCAGTTTATGGAAATAAAAAAAGAAAACATTGGCTGTTTGGCAAATGTCGGTCGCTGCCAGTCAGGCTTTACTCTTTCTATGGACATCAATTTTATAACGATCGAAGAAGGGATGTATGTATTTTCGAGCGGCGGCGAGGAGTCAAACTCCAGTGGTATCACCTGTCGCGTTCATAACTCTGAGTTTGAGGTAACGGTCAGCACAGCCATCAAGATCTGGACTGGAACATTTCCTGTTACCAAGGTGCAGACCCATCGGTGGACAAAGTTCGAGTACTCCTGGTCCGTCATGGAAGGCTTGTACGTGTATCTTAACAGTGACCACGCCCCTGTTGTCAAGGTAACACAGCCCACGGCCCTCCAGCCCAAACCAACGTACCAGTCAGGAAGCCTAGTGTTTGGATCAAGCTCATTGAAAACTACATCAACCGTCGTCTATGGTCATTACATAATAGAGAATGTTAAGACGTGGTCCGTGTCAAGGACAACCTTGGTGCAGTCTGGTGTTATTGACGGTATGTAACATATACAGTCACGTATCGACGCTGTTCGGCTTAAACTTAAATTAAGAATTTCCACTCATTCCGTAAAGGGATATCCCCGAGCAAACCATAGTGGAAAACTCTCGATACAGAAAGACGTGTATTAGTAACTGATACGAATGCTTGCTCTATTGTTTAGCGAGCAGAAATCTACCCGAGAACCACTCCGGTTTCCATAATGCTCGGCGAGGTCGTATAATTTAAATGTATGGCATGAAACTCCAATCAAATAAATAAATGAAGACAGAAATGACTCATTCAGCCCTTAATTCAATCAACTTTCCCTATTCTCAAGCAGGAACAACTTATCTCGTGTGGTAAGTTTATGTGAAAATGTTTCATGGAATCCTCTGGTTGACAGTTAAGTGCCCGGATGGTTGTCTTAACAACGGTACATGCACAGCGAAAGGCAAATGCAATTGCGTGGACGGCTTTGAAGGGAATGTCTGCGAGCTTAAAAGTAAGTACTGAGTTAACAAACGTGGGGCAGGTATTGTCTGAACATCGCACTAAGCTACAAAGGCCAAAGCTGGATTCGATCCCTCCACGGCCTCAGAGGCCAAGGGCTAATGGACCTTCGTTTCATTCATGAGCCCACTCTTAAGCCGGGCACAGATAGTAGATTCAATATATCACTAAGTTTGGCAAGCAAAAGTCTAAATTGCTACAAGTCAATTGTTACCACTTTTCGTTTGACAACAACATTGTCTTATTTCCTACAGAAAACCAGCTCACACAGTTTAACCTGACTTTCGTTTCGGAAACTCACCAGGAGATCACCAGCGTTTGTGGTTTGTGGAAAGTTGAAGGTGGTCCGAAGATCAATCATGAGACAGCGGTAGGTACAGCAGTCAGCATCACCACCTTCAAGCACTATCTGGTCTTGGAACTTAATCCAGCCAACCCTTGCCTGTCCGACATTGATCTTTGCTTCAAAGGCATCACTTATCACATGGACCTGAACATACACAAGTGGAGTCAGTTCACGTACTTCGTGTCAAATGGCGGAGACAAATCAGGCACATATGGAATCGCCTTTTACTATGCTTTGAACAATTTGAGCGTGGCTGTGACAACGAGAACGCATATGTGGACAGTAAGATTCCAGAGCCTGCCCGAGAAAGACGTCTGGCACAGAGTGGAGTACTCATGGAGCGTGTCCCAGGGACTTACAGTCTATCTGAACAACACAATCGTCGGCAGGAAAGAAAACGGCACTGAGGCCGAAGTCAACAACAACAAGACTTTCCCTATCCGCATTGGGACACCCTCTTACATCCCGGCTAAAGGCGACACACCCAGCTTTCAAATCGCTAACATTCAGATCTGGCTGACAACCAGGACCATTCTGGAGAGTTTTCATATCTTGCCAGGTAAGTACAAGATTATGTCATGTTACTGGAGACTGTCACGCTACTCGAGACTGCCAGACTACTCGAGACTGCAAGGCTGCTCGAGACTGTCACGCTACTTGAGACTGTCACGCTACTCGAGACTGTCACGCTACTCAACACTGTCACGCTACTCGAGACTGCAACGCTACTCAACACTGTCACGCTACTCGACACTGTTTAAACATTCATACTTAAGATATGTTTTTAGCTTTGATTAAGGTAAATTACGTACTATTTACTTTGTAACTACGTAAGCCAAACATTTTGCCCCACTCTCAGAGTTCTGCTGATTTTAAAAATGAGGTTTGAGGTTTGCTTGGAAGGTAGGACGATTCTCTACTGGAAAAATGTAAGGTTTATTACCGAAATCAGTATTGTATTACCTTTCATCACCTCTAAACTTACATATTTCAGGTGAAATTTTAGGTTATTTACCGTAATTCCGGATAATTAACACTAAGTTGTCTGTTAGTATGTTGAATCAGTCTACACACAGTTTACAAATATGTCTTTAAAGGTAATTCTGTTTATTTTCCAAACTTCTTAATTGTCCCCACATTAAAAGGCCCTCAAAACTAATATATTGCGATAAGACATGCATTTTGAATAAATGAACTAATCAAAATTCAGTCCAAATTTACGCATTAGTATGTGTTCTTTACACATTAGCAACTGTAATATACAAGTAGATGGTGAGTAATAAAATGCATATTGCTTCAGACAGTGTCATTTCCGTATCCCATGTCAAATGGGAAGTACATTCTGAGTAATCAAAAGTGTGTAGATATGTAATGGATGTTCCAGAGAGTGTTCGCAGCAGCGGTGGTGTCGGGCAGCACCAAATTGTACTGATTTTAGTTTTCATATTCCTCGTGAAGTGTTTGCTAGTTGAGTTTAATGCGCTTTCTTTTCACGAGATTCTTGGTCTGAGAATGCTTCTTAAGGAACATAAATCGCGTTTTGATGCAACAGTGACCATGCCACGTCTGAGTATTGATGAACGTCAAAGAGCCATCGGCAACATTGAGCAACAGGCTGGAACGTCTCACGTGTCGCCAGGCATTATGGTACTCATCAGTCCACCATATACAGACTGCTTGACCGCTACCAGCAGACAAACACCATTAATTACTGTGCTTGGAGCGGACGACCTCGTGTGACGTCAAAGACCGCTTCATTGTCCCATCGTCGGAATCGGTTGCTGCAAACAGCCACTACAGCTCGAAACACAGATGGAACAACGAACCGACCCATCAGCATTAATACTGTATGTTGACTACTCAACAACGCCGGTTTGCGTTGTCGTCGACCTTATGTTGGTTCAGGTTTGACTCAACGTCACAGACGCGCTCGACTTAACTAGGCCGCAGGTCATCGGAACTGGCGCAATGGGCAATGGCAGAATATTGCCTTTTCGGATGAATGTCAATTTTACATCGACGCAGTGGACGGCCGAGTGAGGGTTGGAGTTAGCCTTCCGTCAGTCTTTGTGGAAGGGGGGGGGGGGGGGGGGGGGCAATCAGCTGGGGACGCCAGGTTCCGCCTGTGATCTTCCAAAACAATGGAAATGGACGTGGTAGAGGCGTCACGGCGCAGCGCTATGTCCAGGCCTGTAGTCGTTCCATTTTTTGCTCGAAGACGCAATCTTGCTCTACAGCAAGTAATACAAGAGTACATACCGCAAGATTGACACAGACATTTCTTCTGATCAACGGCATCCAGACGATGGACTGGCCAGCTTTACGTCCGGATTTAAATCATATCGAACACCTCTGGGATGAAATTGAACGCCGCATTCGCCATCAACTCATGCAGCCATTTACCTTGCAACAACTGCAACAAAGCGTCGTTGACACTTACAATAACATTCCTTGGAGGCTCATCCGAAGTCTCTTCAACAAGATGGATAGAAGATGTGCTGCTGTTGTTAACGCTAATGGGGGTCACACTCGTTATTGGCGTTAATTTTTATTCCATCAGAAAAGCAATTCCCAAAAGGCATGGCTGTTGAGCCAGATTAAATGAGTTCTCCCATTTCCAGTCATTCAGCACGATATGAGCTTTTAACTGAGTTATTGTCTTGTTGTGTAAGAGAAATATGTTTTAATAAAGTCAACCGGCTCTTACTCATTTGCAGTTTATACTATTTCTCTCATTCGCGTTTCTTTCCGAATTCAGCATAGTTGCACCCTTTGCCAACATAGCTTCAACGCCCCCATAAATGCTGAGTCCACGTAGATTCAAGGAAATTGACACGGGTTGACCAATTTGGCATGAAAGGCAGAAATTTCTCGTTAGTAAGTGTCAACTTCTCGAGAGAGAATGTGTACTTTCTATATACGAATATCCCTATGCTTATTAGATTCTGAATGATGTGGAGTGCACGTTAAAAATCATGATCAAATAGTGGGGTCAGCTTCAAATAAAAAGAGCATGTCTCTACATCATGGCGTTTGATTTTCCCACAGACAGAGTTTCCATAACAGGTGACACGACCGTTACGGAAATGACACGGCCGTTAAGGTCATGACTCGGCCGTTACGGTAATGACTCGGCCGTTACTGTGAGGACACTACCGTTACGGAAATGACACGGCCGTTACGGAAATAACATGACAGTTACGGAAATGACACGACCGTTAAGGTAATGACTCGGCCGTTACGGTAATGACACTACTGTTACCGTATTGACAAGACCGTTACGAAAATGACACGGTCGTTACCGCAATGACACGGCCGTTAAGGTCATGACTCGGCCGTTACGGTAATGACACTACCGTTACCGTGAGGACACTACTGTTACGGAAATGACACGGCTGTTACGGAAATGACACGACCGTTACGGTAATGACGCGCCCTTTATCGTAGTAACACAACCGTTACCCTAATGACACGACCATGACACGTCCGATACAGAAATGACATTACCATGACACGACCGATACGGAAATGACTCGAACGTTACGGAAATGACACGACCGTTACGGAAATAACAAAATTTAGGGTGATGACATACAAATATTCGTACACAACTCAAGGCGTTGGTAGTTAATTTGACACAGTCGTTACGGAAATAAGACGACCGTTACGGTAATGACGACCGTTACAGTAATGACACGGCCGTTAAGGTCACGACTCGGCCGTTACGGTAATGACACGGCCGTTAGGGAAATGACACGACAGTTACGGAAATGACACGGTCGTTACCGTAATGACACGGCTATTAAGGTACTCGGCCGATATGGTAATGACACTACCGTTACCGTAAGAACCCTACCGTTACGAAAATGACACGGCCGTTACGGAAATGACACAACCGTTACTGTAATCGAATTCAAACCTGGCTCATGTCGGTTTAGTTTACTTGGCCTCATTTGTGAGAAAGTTTGCATCTCCTTCAACAAAGGAAGTCAGTGTCAGCAGTTTATGTAATGCCAACTTGTTTTCATGAGAAGACTGAAGGCAATCATAGGAATGATAGATTTCATTATGTATGGCGTAGAATTAATCACAACACACATGAAAGTTACGTATAAACTGTAAGAAACAAAAATCATTGCAAATTCATTGATTTTTTTTTTTTTTTTTTTTTTTTTTTTTGATTAGTGTTTTACGCCGTACTCAAGAATATTTCACTTATACGACGACGGCCAGCATTATGGTGAGTGGAAACCGGGCACAGCCCGGGGGAAACCCACGACCATCCGCAGGTTGCTGGCAGACCTTCCCACTTACGGCCTGAGAGGAAGCCAGCATGAGCTGGACTTGAACTCACAGCGACCGCATTGGTGAGAGGCTCCCGGGTCATTACGCTGCGCTAGCGCGCTAACCGACTGAGCCACGGAGGCCCCCCAAATTCATTGAATATAGTTCTTGTATATTGGCCTTAAATATCATAAAATATAGTTTTTATACAATACACTTGGAAAACGTATAGAGTGCCTAAAAAGAAATGCATATATGCATGTGTACATGATAAACCTGCTTTAATCCGAAGCGATTAATTTAGTAAGCTTTTCGTACAAGTTATACGACCTCAGAGTGTCAGTAATCACAACACAAACAACAAAAGTCACGTCATAAGTTGACGTTCATATTAACATCTTGTTTCACCATCATGTGCCACCCATGCAATACTTTTTTGGAAGAATGTAATTTAAATATCCATCTACGACATTGCCAGCAACGCTGCGTAGATCATCACTCATGTTACGAACAAATTCGGTGTGAACCTGTTCTGTTTACCCACCACACACGGGGGAGCGCTAGGTTAGTTGCCGTTTACGCCAAGCTTACCTGGAGGGCTGAGGCCCTATTCTCTTCACCCTGCAGACTTTATGGGGCCTTCAAGGTAGATAGATTTATGCTAATCTAAATATAATTCTTGATAACTTAGTGTTTTATCTACGTAGATTGCTGACTAATCAGACTGGCTACAGAATTTTGGACTTCAGTCTGGAGACATCCTCTAGCTTACGACCAATGAGCTAAGTTTATGTAACATGGTCAAATATATCTGGTTGTTTAACAATGACGCTGTGTTCACAGGGGATATTTATACATATTATTAAGTCTCTTCAGGACGAAAACCTAGATTTCACTTGCAGTTGTTTATGTATGACCACTCTCCTTTCTGACCAGTTTTTATTGCTCTCTTGCATTCATTAAATATCTCGTATCATATTTGAAAATCTATGTAAATTTTCTTCAAATTTGACACAAAAACGTTATTACCGTAATGTATGTGTCATTACCGTAATGCACATGCTATTACCGTAATGTACACGTCATTGCTGCAATGAGCATGTCATTACCGTAATGTACACGTCATTATCGTTATTCACAGGTCATTACAGTAAAGTACTTCATTACCTCAATGCACATGACATTACCGCAATGCACTGTTATTTCCGTATGTGTCTTTATTTTAACTCTCTCATTTCTACATGTATCATTCCTACATTATATTATCGAAAGTTGTCCCTACCATCTCTGTTTCACTTTCCGTAAGAGAACTGTCTGCTGGAAGGTGTAACTGATACGTAACTGATTCGATTGAACGTTACATTACCATCAGAATTAGATTACCTGAAACACATGTAGTTTATAGCAATACAGCACCTGAATCAAAAAGCTTCAAGGTTGCAGAGTTATATCCTGTTTGTAGGTAAACTAGTCCCAGGTGATAAGAAGAAAAAAGACAATGTTACGTAATATTTTGATGTTATTAATCAGTGTTACGGAAATGGCAAAAACCGTAGGATCAAACAAAAATAAAAAAAATATTTAATTAAAACACAATAGACTCACTGCAGGCCTGTTACACTAAATATCATTAATAAGATAACCAGTGTCTGTGTGTTTCGTATTTAACAGAGCGCTGGATAATAACAGAGCAAAGTTGTACAGTTAATTCCAGAAATATCACTAACATTTCACTTTGATTATTTAAGAAGCAACGTTGCCAGAAATCACCACAGAGGTACAGAAAACATCCCCAAAGCCGTCAACTGTGCAGGTCACAGCTTCACCACTGACAACTGCGACAGAGGTATCAGCACATACAAACTCTACACCTTCTCGAATAACCGAAAAGGTAACATCCGACCAAACAGCAACAGCTAAACCCACCCATATGGTATCTCAGCTCCCGAACACCACGCAAACAATGACGTCCCCAGTTTCTTCGACGACGCCAGCTCTTCAGGTCTCAACTGAGAAAAACTATACGTTTAATTTTGCCAACCTTCAGCCCAACCAAAAATCTTTAGTGCACAAAGATGTTGATGTGACATTAGAAGGGGGAGCTAAGGTAGTCACAGTCGATTCTTTGAAAGCAATTCACTTTCAGAGTACAAGTGGTACCCATCAGTTCCTAAAGTTTCACACAGAGCATCGTTCTTGCTTGAATGACATTACACTGTGTCAGGAAGGGCTAACAGTCTCCTTCAAAATGAAGCTGGCGAGTCTCGATGAGAACACGTATATCTTGTCCAGCGGAGGTGAAAACCCCACGTCTACAGGTCTAGCAATTTTGTACCGGTTTGGACGGCTTCAGTTTGTCTTCTCCCAGAATGAGCGTGTGTGGTTCTGCCATGCTCCTCGGCCGACCCTTAACGTCTGGACTACCATAGACTTCACCTGGCAACAGCAAACCGGACTGGAGGTCTTTGTCAACAACGTACTGGTGGACCAGACTAAAACGTCAATAAAGTATGAACACAGTCACTCCACCTTCGTACAGAAGCACTTCTACTTTGCGTATTCCACGACTCCTTCCGGGCTTCAGCAAGGGTTTGTGGGATATCTAGCCTCGTTCTCGTCGTGGTTCACCTCCAGGCCTGTCCTTGTGCAGCAGGGAATTCTCCAACCAGGTGAGTCTTACGTACACCATGTATCTGTTGCATATCTGAAGAGTTAACTTTACATTGATACTGACACGGTGAATCCAGGAAATATATTCTAGTATCACTGATATATTTTGTTCAAAGCAATATACATTATTGAAATTATATTTTTTGCTTATTGAAAATGTTTAGCCACTCTGACTCTGCCAACATCAACAAAAACACCAACAACCAAAGCGGTGAAGATATTAACCACACAACTGTCTATCACAAAAGCGGGTACTTTACCCATAACCACTACACAAGCACCTACGATTACAACTACAATCAAAACACCAACTACAAGACCACCTGTGATAACGCCAGGAGTTCTAACTTGCCCTGTCGGATGTGTAAAGAAAGGTAAGTTATCAGTTAAATACTTAGCTACTAGTTAGGGAAGAGATTTTGAATTACAGTAGGGAAGCTTTTTCTTCGTTAATAGCAAGTAATGATTAAGAGAAAGTTGTTATGACTATAATCAGTTATAATAGTTGCCGGCAGTGTTCATGTGAGGTGAATAATTTGGCCGTGTTTATTGCTATGATGTTACAAGTTTGAATGAGTCATATTGCCTTACAAAACAAGAAAATACATGTATAAACTACATGAAGCCATATCCAGCCGGGCAAATACGATCCTGTAGAATAATTGGAAGCATGGCAAGAGTGAACACTATATTTCTTGGGTTCGAATTACCAAATGCGGGGGTTATTCTGTATGTTACGCTGTTCGAGTCAATTTTAAATCTTAATTTGCTGGTTCATATAAAAAAAAACTGGTGTAATCCATTAATTAGCGTGGTTGGCTTGTTGATACCTAACATAGTGGTTAGCAGTACTTTGTCTTACTCGTGTTAATCGCCGTGCTTAAGAGTTCTCCACTGACATGTATGTAATGACGGTCTACTTTATGAATGGAGAAACCACAGTAGCAAACCGGAATAAAATTACCGAAATTCACCGGACAGTCCTGTTGACTTAAAGCTGCAGCCGAAACAACGAGAACTGGATTCGAAGACTCGGCCTCATTGGTCAAGAGGCTATGCTTTAACGAACTGAGCAGTGCAAGTTCTCTAAGAGACAGCGGCCATGTTTGCCCGATCGATGAGAGGTCCTTTATAATATCTTGGCCAATGCGTATCTATATAGAAACAAAGTTTTCAACTGAAAGTAATTTGTAATGACGGCAACTATCCTCTTTTACTGCCGACAAAGCCTTGGAAAAGCCCTTCATCTTCCAAAAAGATACGAACATTTTACTTAACTTGTTTTTCTGCGAATCATAGATGAAATCGCCTTGGGTAAACCTGACCCGCCGGAAACCCCTTCCCTGACTATTCAAGTCCCCCAGAAACTTCAGGGCAGTACATACTTTGTGTGCAAGTTTCGGGCGTCTCAACAAGCCAATCTCATACATAACGTTAGGTGGCTAATCAACGAAAAGGAACTGCCGATGAGCAAGCAAGTGCTGCCAGGGACGTCTTCCGAGGCAAAGCTGGACCCTGCCAAACTATCCGGATCCCTCCTAAACAAGAAGGTAAGTCCTGATACTATTTACCATATGTAGTTATCACTTCTAGCTGTGTCATCGGTATGCGTTAGATTCTTGTTCCTGAGTTTGTCGACATGACACTGTCACTAAATGACACAGATGTTAGTCTGGTTGAAAGGCAGTTAAGATTCTGGAAAATGAAAATTGTGCTTTGGAAGTGTTTATGAAAGAAGTAAAAATGATTTGTGACTTGAAATGATGTGATGTTCTTCGATGCATGTGTATTGCAAAAATGCAGTCCACGATCAAGAGCAAGAAGAAGAGCATCGCTCAGGAAAACACCGATGCCCACAGCTACGCCCTCCTGTAGCTATGTTCAACGCTGCACCCTGCTGCAGCGATGTTCACCGCTGTGTCCTCCGGTTGAGATGCTCACCGCAACTAAAACACCTGGCTATAACACCTTGTTTTCTTTCCTCAGATTTGTTGCTCGGTTCAAAATGAGTTCACAAGTATCTGCGGAGGAAAGTACAGCAAAGTAGTCATCAGCAACTGTATTACTCCAGAGATTAAGGTAAAAGTCGACTTTGTCTAAAGCCTAAATTGCCAAGAACGATAACTGAAGATAACTGCTCTAGGCTGCATTGTAAGTTTTCATTTTTCGTCATTTTTGGGGTCTGGAAGCGAAGCGGAAAGAGTCTTATGAGTTCATTTTGAGGTGGTGAAAACTGTAACCGATTTACCAAAGTAGGTCTGGTTTTAGATTGTACTGACTCCTTTCAAGTTTACCATGTTCCTAACGCATCGATCTGTCCCATCGAAAAACCCTGATTTTTCATGTCCGGTAAGACAAAAGGCGGTGGTGTTCTATTCCTCTACGTTTTTGCTTGACCCACAGGCTTTCTCAATACTCAGTACTGCCTGGTAATCTTTAATAGGTGCACTATTGGCTTTTCTCGGCCAGACAGACCACGCGACGCGCAAATTCTCGTTTACAGCTTATGCTCCAAAATTACAAATGATAATGCGCGAAAAGCCAAGAGTGCACTAGCTGTAATTCGATAGACCTAAACGTGATGGTCATGTATTTTCCCGGACTCGGCAGTAAGGGTTCAAAGTGTACATATTTTCTGTTGGGACGCGCTGAAAATGGCAAATTCTTTTGGTTCCTGTCTTTGCTCGTGAACTGACATGCGTGACCTAACGTTTCGGAACCGATAGCTGATCACAGATCGATTGATCCTACAGTTTAGTACCACAAGTCAGTGTGGCTTAGTACTGCTCGGTACGTCAGTGCGTTGTTAGATCAGTTGAGCCACTTGTTGACCTAATACCTTATAATCCTGCATTTGCACAGCACAATAACCAGATTCTTTTAACCCCATGGGTTCTAGTTTTTTTTTATTAAAGAACAGTAAGTATGTTGAGACAAAAAAGTTGTCCATTTATTTTTCTCCGATATAGACATGGTAACAATTTTAAGAAAGTAATTTATGTTTCTTCTTTGAACTTTATGTTTCTTCTTTGTACAGCTCTTAACTCCCAAACTAAGTGTCCAAGAGGGTCTCGGAAGTGCAAATATAAAGATTAACATCACAGTCCCTCCGTCAGCCCTCTGCTCCGTGGAGACCGGAAGTGGGTGCGAGGTTCGGGTACTGACAACCCTAGTGGAATCGTCCCATGACAAGAAATGCTCTTCCCGCCCCTTACCGGAAGTGGTATTCCTCCCTCATGTATCCGGCTCGCGATACCACTCTTGTGGGGCCTCGTTCCTCAACACCAACTGGAGAGAAACGATGGAAATCGAAATGAAGGCCACCATAGACGGCGTGTATGACAGGAATCAGGCACGGAACATCAACTTGTCCGTGAGAATTGTGGGAATCACCTCCTTACAACTGATCAAAATCGGGGTGGTTCAGGTAAGGCATTATATATTAATATGTTTGCTCTCTGTCATTCCTTACTGAGATGATCCCATCTACAATTTCTGGCCTTCTTGTGTCCATTGTCACTCCGGGTTTAGTTTGGTGACAACTTAGATGCATGTATCGATTGTTTGTTTCATTGGTATTAAAGGGATACAGAGTATCTGATTGGTTAACACTTCACATGGGATTTCCTGGGTTAAAGCCTGCTGCCTTGGCGACACGTGAATAAGTGTACAGGACATACAATTCAGTTACCCTGGACTTGACCACCTCTCACACCAGCCAGTCAGTAACGATTCTGTATCCCGTATCATTCAACAATATTTCGACTATACCCCAATTTATGTGTTAACGGAGCAGTTATGGTAGGATGACAGTGCCTTAACACTAATCGTATCATGACTGTGTCGTAATGTAACACTAATCGTATCATGGCTGTGTCTTAATGTAACACTAATCGTATCATGGCTGTGTCTTAATGTAACACTAATCATTAATGTAACAGGGATCGTTTGATGTTAAGTGTCTTACTGTAACACTAGTCGTATCATGACAGCGTCTTAATGTAGCAGTGGTTATATAATGAGAGTGTCTTAATGTAACAGTAGTTGTATCATGACATTGTCTTACTGTAACATTAGTCGTATCACGACGGTATCTTAATTTGACAGTAGTGGCATGATGACATTGGCTTGTATGTAACACTAATCGTATGACGACAGTGTCTTAATGTAACAGTGGTTATATCATGAAAGTGTCTTAAAGTAACAGTGGTCGTATCATGAAAGTATCTTAAAGTAACAGTGGTCTTATCATGATATTGTCTTCGTGTAACACTAGTCGTACCAGGGTAGTATCTTAATGTAACAGTGGTTGTATTCTAACATTGTCTTAATGTAATAGTGATCGTAACATGTCGGCGCCTTAATGTAACACTAGTCGTATCATGACAGTGTCTTAATGTAACAGTGATCGTACCATAACAGAGTCTTAATGTGACATTGGTTGTATCATGTCAGAGTCTTCATGTAATACTAGTCGTATCCTGACTGTGTCTTAATGTAACACTAATCGTATCCTGACAGTGTCTAAATGTAACAGTGATCCTATCATGATAGTGGTTTACTGTAATACTAGTCGTATCACGACGGTATCTTAATTTAGCAGTGGTTTCATGATGACATTTTCGTAATGTAACAGTGATCGTATGATGACAGTGTTTTAATGTAACAGTGGTTGTATGATGTCAGTGTCTTAATGTAACACTAGGCGTATCATGACAGTGTCTAAATGTAAAAGTGGTTGTATCATAAAAGTGTATTTCTGTAACACTAGTTGTATCATGACAGTGTCTTAATGTAACAGTGGTCGTATCATGAAAGTATCTTAATGCAGCAGTGATTGTATCCTGACATTGTCTTAATGTAAAGTGATCGTATCATGATAGTGTCTTAATGTAACAGTGTCTGTATGATGACAGTGTCTTAATGTAACAGTGATCGTATCATGTTGGTGTCTTAATGTACCACTAGTCGTGTCATGAAATTGTATTAATGTAACAGTGGCCGCACAGTGACAGTGTCTTAATGTAACAGTTGTCGTGTAGTGACAGTGTCTTAATGTAACAGTGGTCGCAAAGCGACAGTGTCTTAATGTAACCGTGATCATACCATAACAGTGTCTTAATGTAAGAGTGGTCGTAATGTGGCAGTGTCTTAATGTAACAGTGGTCGTATCCTGACAGTGTCTTAATGTAACAGTGATGTCCAACAGCTGCCCCAGACAGTATTCCCCGAGTATAAAACACAGGATCAGCCAGTATCTAGTCTATTAGTTTACTCTAACGCATATGGATATCGAAACTGTCATCACCATGAGCTCGGGTCGGTCGAAAGCATGGTGAATTCTCAAATCTGTCTATGACATTCATATTTATGGTTATCCTAGTATTGTGATAGGACCACACTGATGTCATTTCTGATCAGATATTGCCCTGTCTTTGGTTTACGGGTGATGTTTTTCGTATAAATGTAGCCTGAAAGAGACCATACCTGAGACTTGTGGTAAAAATTTGATCAGGCCAAATCCAGTCGAGTTTTGGCTGTTGTTTTGGAACAGCCCAAATAATTACATTTCACAAAATAGAAGCCAGGCATATGCATGTGTTACTGTCAAAATCCCTAATAATATTCTTAAAATTTGTAAAGCTGCTCGCATTATAACTTTTTCAAAAATGAGAATCCTTTTAAAACTATATGTACCAAAGATCTGTGGTTTACTGAAGGGCAATAATTTTAGCTGTTCTTGGTAAATTGAGAAACTTTGATTAGAGAATGTGGATCTTTTGCCAAAAATATCCCGGTATCTCTTTACACGACAGACCTCATGGTGTAGGTTTTCGTGTGTTATATTCGAGTTCGCCACCTCGTGATATAGATTTTCATGTGTTATATTCGAACTCGCCACCTCATGGTGTAGGTTTTCGTCTGTTATATTCGAACTCGCCACCTCATGGTGTAGGTTTTCGTGTGTTATATTCGAACTCGCCACCTCAAGGTATAGGTTTTCGTGTGTTATATTCGAGATCGCCACCTCGTGATATAGATTTTCAGGTGTTATATTCGAACTCGCCACCTCATGGTGTAGGTTTTCGTGTTTTATGTTCGAACTCGCCACCTCATGGTGTAAGGAGCCGAAAGCCTTAATGTAGCTTGTTTGTGCGGAAATGTACACTTATTATCTGCCTATATAAATATTAGTAACGTGTACTACTTGCTCCTAGGCCAGGTGGCTTTTAGCTTTAATATCCTTCCTCTTCCTATTCTCCAGGTGACGGTGATTGACGGAGACAGACGGGCACTGTGCTCCTCGACAGGGGATCCTCATATACAGACCTACGACGGACAGTAAGCTCACGAATCTGAAGTCTCACCTGAACATGGAAGGCTAGATCCGAATAATTGACAACACTCTTAGAGTCGTCAAACTATTTTCCAGTGTGAAAAGTAGGATAAAACAAGGCAGTATTTTACATCTTCATACACTAAGACATCAATTCCGTAAGTATTTCTCTGCAACCCATAAATATTTTCGAGGGACAATGTCATTTTCAGAAGTGTATTCAGAAAACATTGTATGGAGTATAGCGTACTGTTTTGTTTTGTTTTTTTCATCTTTTAGACGCTACAACAATTATTTGGAAGGGGAGCTAATCATGTACAAGCACCAGACAAGACCATATGAGGTGGGTCGTATTATTTTATATGTGAAGAAATCTTTAACTAAAGCTGATGTGCGCTTTCTGCTGTTATTACTTCTTAGAATGTATATTGGTTTGACGTACGTGGCGCAATGACTTGCGGTTAAATAAATCAATATATTTTTATTTAGAAATGTGAGAGTTAAACGTGAGTGATTATGATTTGTTACCAGGTTCGGGCCCGAACGATGCGCTGTAGTTCAAGGCGATCTAGACCCACGTGCAACTGTGGAATCGCAGTGCGAGCTGGAGATGACGTCATCACTCTCAGTCGATGTGAAATCGGAGAGCAACATCACCATGACCACCACCATCACCATTCCAGCCAATCAATGGCTCTGCAATTGTACAAGAATGGTGAACTGACCAGCGGAACTACCGTCAGGAGACTGGGTTGTGGTCAGAAATATGAGGTAAGACAGACACAGAAATTCATTATATCTGATTCTTTGTTACATAAAGCTGTATCCATACAGGTAATGCTCCAGTAAATTCTGTCCTCACTTCCGTTCGCAGGTGTACTTACCCACCGGGACTAAGATTACAGTGCAGGCTGTCTCCACGTCTTTCATCAACTTCTGGATAACCCCGTCAGCTGCTGACAGAAACTCAGTCACCGGTGAGAAACTAATGGAAAGAGTTTTGTCTTTTAAGAACATGCATAAGCAGGGCATGAAGGAACTTTGAAAAAGAATAGTTTTGAAATGAACACCATTTTTAAAATAAAAACAATGTTGAAATAAAACCAGTGTTGAAGTGAAAAAAAAAAACAGTGTGGAAATGTGTTGACTACTTGTACAAACACATGCAGACTATGTACAATGCACATATTTTGTTCATAAATTTTGCAGAAATACTCTTTAGCATGGTGTAAAACACCAGTCAAATAAATAATATACGTAACTTGATTTTCTACGTTGGAGCTCAGTTACCTCACAGTGATCAGATAATATCCGCGATGTTTTTTCATCGGTGAACTGTCTTAATAGAATGTTTTGTATTAACAGTTAAATACCCCTTCATTATATTAAAACTAAAGTTCTGTGTGAACCCTGCACATATCGTTGTAGGACTGTGTGGGACGTATAACAGTAACCGACGCGATGACTACATGGGACCAGGCGGTGTATCGTACAGTCGCTACCTGAGAAACAGCCAGCCCGACCCCTACATAGCAGCCTGGAGGTAACTTCACCTGGAGTGATTAATTGTTTTTTGTTTTTTTTTTGTTGTACTCAAGAATATTTCACTTATACGATGGCGGCCAGCATTATGGTGGGTGGGACTAATTGTTATAGTGTTCCCAAAGAACGAAGATACACACACTGACCAGTAGATAATACATAGTTTTCCTCTGAAATATAAACACACAGACATATGAACAATATCTTTCTTGGTAAAATACGAAATCACAAGAGTTAAAGTGGGATAATGCCAGCGAACGACAAATTGGCATGAATGGAACAAGGGAGGCTACTCTAAATGACATTTGCGCAAGCGCTTGCGTTCAAAAGAACTTGTCGCAAGGGGCAGCAGACAAACAGATATTCTTTTGTGCTCCTTGATATTTTTATTGCGATATTCGCATATTAGCATATTCGCATATTAGTGACGTTAGCTGAATTTCGAATTTATATTACATATATATTATTTTGTATACTCGTATGATTTCTAATTTCCTGGAAAAGTTAATTATATGCAAGATAACGTGCACTTCAGATCTCTCTAAGTGCTGACCATGTACCTGGTGGACCTTTGAACCTTTACTTCTCATTTTCTAGAAATTATATTCAAACAATAATCCTATATACTTAAGGCGAAACACTCCACGGTTTGTTATGCTGTGACATGTTTCTGTTCTGTACGATAGAGTGGCAGAGAGTATATTTACGGGAGTGGCGGCGATCCCCGGTGGGGAACGACAGAGGTACTGCCACTGTTACCACCCAGAACACGCTCCGTGTGGCATCAGCTATGACATCAATCGATGTGTCACCACCTCAGGTAAGTAACAGACACCCTGCCACAATCTGGCATCAGCGACGATGAGTGACCTCCCCGGATAATTAGCAGACACTGCTGCTGTTAAAACTCGGAAACAGGTATAAGGTATCTGCCGCTGTCACTGTTACTTGTTGTCTGAAGGCTGTTGTATTGTAACTCCATATGGGTGACCTCAACACTTTCTGTGTTATAACTTGTTATAATTATTGTTTAGTATTATTGATAATAAACATTATTATCTCGCATCAGACAAAATACACCGGCTTTCATTGGATAGCATCGGTAGGTGGAGGACGTGTATATTCACGTGTCCTACAGCCAACATCAAGTCAGCTGACTAGGTTATTTCCCTTGGTTCGCTTGTGAAAACAATGGTCACATCACTGGAGCGATTCGCCTATACATCGGTCTTGTCCCTGAATTGATGGGTCTTTTGCGCATTAAATTGGTTACGTGGTTACTCAGTTTAGGATGCGGAAAAATATCCCTCTACACCATATGTTTCTATATCCAATGACTGAGTAAAAATGTAACTAATAGTGTGTGCTCATATAATATTGTTATCATGTTGTGTTTTATTTTCATTTATCAGCGTATGATATAACCAACGAGCTGATAAAACAAGCCAGAGCTCCGCGATTAGTGACCACAAGGCACAGGAGAGCTGCGCCCAACACTGCGCCCACAACAACAGCACCAACAGCTGTACAGCAAACGGTAATGAGTAGATTTAAATACATGCAGAAAATGTAGGTGAAGCTGAGCGCTTAGACTACAGCGATGTTATGTTGTAGGATTACCAGGTGCCAGTTTTAAACTTTAGACATAGCTAAATGCTTAATGCCGCAGCGTCTATTTATTTTTAAAGATTGCGGATGTTTTATTGTTTCCAGCAGGTACCTGGCGGCTGTGGACATAATTCACGTACCTAAACAATCAAGTAAATAAAGAAATAAATAAATCAATAAATAATTTCACTTAGGCTAGACGTTTTTGTCTTAAACATGTTTGTGCATACATGTACGCTGTCCAGTATATGTAATGATGTGTATGTAAGCTTTATTTAGTTATACGCTGTATTTACGACTCAGACTCAAACAAACGAGAATGGAGAGAGCTCATCTTGGAAAGATCGTACAATGATTTTTTATCTTGATTTTTATCCTTGGATTAGTAAAAAAGGGGCCTTTTTCAGAATTCACCATTCCAGATAAATATTCACATTTCGAGACAACCGTTCAAACTGAATTGACTACTTGAACATGTCCAGTTGCGTAATGACTTAGAGGCCTCTCACATATGCGGTTGCTGTGAGTTCAAGTCCAGCTCAAGCTGACTTCCTCTCAAGCCGTACCTGGGAAGGTTGTCCAGCAACTTGTGAATTGTTGTGGGTTTCCCCCGAGCTCTGCCCGGTTTCCTCCCGCCATAGTGCTGGCCGCTGTCATATAAGTGAAATATTCTAGACTACGGCGTAAAATATCATCAAATAAATAAATCCTTACCCATGGTAACAACTTGTGATGTTCTTGTGTAAGCAGAACTGTGCGAACTCCTCTTGGACTCTTGACCAGGCGAGAGACTACTGCCAAGAGTACCTAGACAACTCCACAGCCGCCATGAGGTGTGACGCTCACTTTAACCTATCCTCAGTTCACCGAGTCGACGACTGCGCAGTGGACCTTCAGGTGACTTGACAACACACGCATCCATCACTGTACTCATATTATATACGAAGACGAGAACGTGAGAATATTATTTATACAGGAGTTTACTAAAATACATTTTCACAGATCACAGTTCACGTAGACATGGTTCTGGTTATCTTCGTGCTAGGTGACATCTGCTGAAGAGATGTCTAGAACTTTGGACTTTACGCAGAGCTAAAAGATGTGTGGTGTTGCCTGTATCAAACTATAAATGCTATGATTTAATGTATAGCAAAAATTTTTAAATTTAAAATACTATTTTAAAACAATTAACAAAGCCCTGGACACATAGTGTTTCGTTTATCTACAGTGTACGGATGATGTTGTGTATGCCCGCTCCATGATTGATGACATCATCAGTTACTGTGTAGAGGAAGTCCAGAAACACAACACTCCTCAGACCAATGATACCACCAGAAAGGACCTGGTAGTTCTGGTGACACAGCTCTGTTTGGAGGAATGCCAGAACGGAGGATCCTGTCAACAGGGTATAAACACTATCTAGGCCCACCATCTAGTAATTTCAATGACTTTTCTTAAATGAATATCCCGATGAAGTTTACAAATTGGCATTTCAGAGCTATAGTATATGCTGCTATTTTTGTAGGACTCCTCACTTTTAACAATTATATATCGGTCACAAAGGTAGTATGTGAATGTTTGCCATCATCTATTAATAAATGTCACATATGGCTGTTCCCTTGATCTGTATAAGTAAAAAGGTTGTCGTTTTTGCACTGGAAATAGTAAATTTCCTTCGACATGCAGCTGATTCATGGAATTTACTTGTATAAAATCTTGGGGGGCTTGGACAATATTTATAGATTTGTTTTGCAATTCCTTCGGAGTATTGCATTGTGTAAAGCTCCATATCGTGATGCAAAGCTAACCTAACTGCTAATTTATCAGAAAAAGCTCTGGCAAAGTTGCTGAACCCGTTTGTTTGACGCACATACTTTGTTGTCTGTGAATTTCGGACCAAATGGCTGTGAGTGTTACAGGGGTGTGCTCGTGTGCTGACGGCTTCACTGGTGTTGACTGCTCTGTCGGGAAAAACTCCACACCTATCGTCGACCCGATCCCAGCAGATGGGGAACCATGTGACCTTCGGGGGGATAGCTGTCTGTTTGTACCTGTCACTGGTGATGATTTTGTTGACACGGAAGACTTAAAATGTGAACTCACCTATGTTCAGGTACAAGTCACTGATATATACACGAATTAAAGACGCAGATCCAGATTACAAAACACACATCCGCCTGAGAAAATGCCGAAGAGAAGTTGTTTGAAATATTTATTCGAAAGGCCAAGGAATTAAGGGTTTTATTAGTGCAGATTGTCAACATTTACCTGTATGAAAACTACTGAAGGTATTCAATTCTACCGTCAACGATTTATAACGCGTTTTCAAATGACACATTCTTGGACATACTTCATATTTGACTCTACCAGGTAAAGGACTCGGTGTCTGATGAAGAAAAGACGGACCTAGTGAACGCCACGTACGTAGACATATCCCGAGTCAGCTGCCCCCTGTACAGTACCCACAGCGTGAAGGTAAAGGTCACCAATAACGGGCAAGTCTTCAGCCAGCAATCGTATCTCCATGTAGTCTACGACTCCAAGTGTAGTACCTGCCGACTTGATACACTCACCAACACGGCTAGCTGTAAACAAAGGGTAAGAATGTCACGCCTCACCAGCCCTCAGTCATGTCTTTTCAAATGTGTATATCCTGTGACAAATAGAATGATGAGAGTGATATCAGAGGCCATGACCCTCACTGGATGGGTCGCCAAAGGTCATGTTTCTGGAACTGGGCCTTATCGAGTCTCTAGCTAATGAGGTAACTTGATCCATGGTTTAATGTTTCATTCTTGTTGAGAAATTCACGGTGAAGCTCGGTAAAGTGTTATTGTTTCCTCTGTGCTTCACAAACTTTATTCCACCCACCAATCTGACAGCAAAGCCGATTGTTGTCCTGCGTTCTAATCCATTATTCGCTGATTGCGGGGGATTGTAAGGTGCCTGGTGAAGGAAGCGGGTTAGTACTGTTTGGAACTAAAATTAGTCATCAAGCACTGCTTGGTCGCATTTACCCATAAAGCTGACTGCCGTCGTAAAATGCGTACGAGTGCAACTTTACATACAGTGAAATAAATCAAATACAACCTCTGACAAATCTGGTGTAGCTCAAATAATCTTGATTGCTGTACAAAAGCATTATGATAAGTCGTGAAAGTAATATTTCAAAAACGCGAGCTTTCTCGGTGTAACAGCACAGTGTGGGTTCTTCAACTGCAATGAAGTGCAGAGAAAAAAAGACAGTTTGAGCTGGATAATTAGCTAGATTGAACAATTATTACCAGGGTGATATACTTTACCTGGTCTGAGATTTAAACGCCGTTATACTTATTATAACGGTATTTAACCTTATATGTTATACTTATTTTCGTTTCCCAGGAGGACATATGTCAGGTAGCGGGTCAGTGCTACAACAACGGAGAAACCAAAGACACAGATCAGTGTTCAGTGTGTGATACAACCCGAAGTAAAACTACGTGGTCGGTCAGCAAAGGTATGGTTTGGGTGAAGCCTCTGGATGTTATATTAAAGTAAAGGTTGACTTACTGAAACCGCTTGGTTGGCCAGCAAAGGTGAATTTTAGATAAAGCATATATGTTATATAGATGTTAAAGGTTGACTAAGGTTGGCAACATTAAGGTTTGAGTAAATCGTTTGGATCTGTTATTAAGTTGCAGGCTGTTAATATGTTATGGTTTGTCGGTCAGCAAAGGTAAGGTAAATATCCTTGATGAAGTTACAGGTGGTTATCTTAGTGAAACCGCTTGGTCGTTCAGGATAGGTAAGGTATGAACAAACTGCTTAATTATGTCTTATCTAAAAATTAAGGTTGTTAATATAGTGGAACAACAAGAGTAAGGTTTTGTCTTACGTAGTGAACCTCCTGGGTTTGGCATGAAGTTGTGCACCTTTTCAGTTTAGGTGGATTCAGGTGTGTTCAGGTGGATTCAGGTGTTTCAGGTGGATGGTAAAATTCCTGAGTTAACCAAACTAAAGAACTTTATTCTCATATGAAAGTGCACTATATTTTGTGCCATAATTTTTCAAGAAACTTAGATTTTGTGAAATCAGTTATTATTTGTTTCATTAAGAGCGTGATTCTTTTAATAACTGAAGTACAAAGACCAAGGTGTTGATATTTTGTTGCAGTTCCCGACTGTAGTGAACCAGAAGCCACGAAGGCCAGACAGACAGGCTCTAATGGTATTGGGACTACTGCTAAAATCATCATCGGTGTTGTGTGCGGAGCTGTCGGACTTTGTATCATCTTTGCCGCTGTGTATCTCTGGAAACGGAGGCAAGTCTTGTTTTTTTGCTCAGACAAAGGTAGAAGTTATATACCATGTGCAGTCATCGCCCGACCGGGAGAGTTACAATAGCTTAATTGATGTCTGTAGGTACCAGGACAGTAAGCCAAAATATCTTTACTATCAGACTTAAAAAGTTGGTAGACTACTGGTGCACTGAATATTCGTATTTATTCCAGTATCAGAAATCAATTCTTAAAGAGAATATTGCCGACGGCGAAAAAATTAAACGCTATTCTCATAAAGTGAACACTTCCAGATGTCTGTGTTATCCTCATAAAGTGAAGACTTCCAGATGTCTGTTGATATGTAACTGACATTCAGTGGACAATCGAATGTTTATCCGGTATTTCCCTTCAACTTTCAACTCAAGTCGCTATATTTATATTAGGGACGGCATTCCCCTTCTGTTTCTTTTAATTGATATGTTTTTGAAAATTCCCGCCCAGGGCGTTTAGTTGGTGATCAAATGCAACTCCTTTTTGTATTTAGCTGAATCAGTTCAAGGGTTCTGAATATTCTTTCGGCAATATGAACGTCATCCATTTAAAATTATGCCAGTCACATCATCATAATATGATGCCAGTCACATCAAAGCGGAATGCCTTTGATCAGTGTGGTATGTTTCCCTGCAGGTTCAGGTCAGGACGCCGTGAACAGCTGAATGAGACAGCGTCCGCCTCAACAGACCCGCCTCACACAGTGGAGTTACACCGGGAAAAGACCGATATGATTAAACCCATGATTTGCACCAATCAGGCCTTCAGAGAGGAGAGTATTAGGTCCTAAATCCTGTTAGCCATCAACGGGGGAATACTAACACAGCCAGTACCTATTCCTATAGAGTAGCTAGCGGGGGCAAAATAACGGTTAGCCGATACGATTGTCCATGGTGTAGAAAATGTGAAGTGTTTCTTTTGACAAATCCATGACAACGCGCAAGAAATCCAATGAAATATATTTCAGCATAGACATTTATATGTTTAGTGTTATGTTTAGACTAACCATCGTAGAGTAATGTCAGTCTCCTACTGTATATATCTGGTCACGGAGCTAAAACGTAACCAGGTAGCCAGGAAGACTTCTTGTAGGTCTCGTAAATCGTCATCTAGAAAGTGGTATGAGTACACTATTATGGTTAGTTCCATCGGTGGTTAGAATCCCTGAGTGCTCACAGCCAGTTTTCCGTTCTGTTACAGCGCACGTGTCGTTCTTAACGCTCGCTTTATATCACTGTCACCACTACACAATTTGACCTTTGAATTCTGTGCGATGCACGTAAGCTTTTTTTGACTTGGCCTCGTCACTTGCGTCCTCGGGCGAACATCACTTCAACGTCACCCCCAATGACCTCAGTGACTTCGGCGTTTTTCGAGATTTCTACTCAAATTTTACTAGTGGTGGCAGAGATGTAAAGCGAACGCAGAGAGCATGCGCTCAAAGAAGTGTGTCGGTTTTTAACACTGGAATCTGTGTTATACACACAAGTTGTAAATCCTCAGTGAAGATACTGCGTGTTACGCAAATCTTGATAAATTGAATAAAGGGAATGGAGGTACTATGTGTACTGTATCTGATGTCATATAGTCGTGGAGCACGTTTACCCAGTTCAGTATTGGCTCAGTATTAAATGTTCTTGAAAACAGGTCAAGAAAGCATCGAGTTTAAAGGAACACTGCACAGCACCATAGTTTCCCTCTTTCCCAATGATCAACATCAACATCAAAGTAATTACAGTTCGGGAAGAATCTTCTCCTGAAGACTTCGTTGTCAGCCAAATTGTATAGTGATTTTTTTATGTTACACAATAAAAATGCGAAAATTTCCTTCGTCTGTGATATTTCCAATGGAATATGTGTATGTCTATAGGAATTATGTGTAATTTTAGTACACACCATTCCGTCGATGATATATCCGTCAATCGATACCTTCCGGTGAGAGTTCTATATGGAGACTTCTGATTTCTATGCGCTGATTTACAATAATCTCATAATTTTGTATTAAATTTTGATATTTCCAGCTATACCTGTTTTTATTACTTATTTTGTTCTATTATAGCATTAAACCTATATAAGAAAACAACTGTGTTATTTGTTAAAATACTTGAAAAATATTTCACTGGTTAAAACACGCGGCAGCGGGCCGTGGTCGAGTCGCCTTTTAATCACTTGTTTACGCGATACTTTTATTCAGTTATCCTATCCTAATTCACCACAATCCTACATGTAAAACTGTTGATTTTGGCTTTTAGGAATAAATGAGTAAATAAGTTATTGAAACCTTTGGCATTTACAGAGGTCCTCACTGGCAAGCTATCTAACTGCCTGCTAATTATTAGGCGGCATGCCAATCTTCCTAACGTATTCCCAGAGTGCCACTTGTATCTGAGAGAGCCTTGAATTAGGATTAGATGTTGGTTTTGTTTGATACCATATGCTGATATTTTCCTAAGCAGCAATAGTATGTTCATCTGGAACGAATCCAAACGTGTGCACACAATACTGTATTCTACAAGGTTTGCAGTCTGAAGTGCCACTTTGAGATTCTGGGGTTTGACAATATTATTTGGGCTTATGTTGTTACATGTATACACCTCTTTCTAACTCTTCTTGGTTAGAATACATTGGTATTTCCTTCCTGCATGGAAACGTTGTCATTTAAAATATATAAAGGACCTGGGGAATCGGCCCAGAGAGGTACGATAGGAAAGTGCAAATTTCAAAATCCCAGCACACTTCTGTAAATTTCCAAACCAGGAGTATAAACATGGTCGAATCACCCTTAAAAGTTATATGGCCATAAAAGAGACGGTTGCTTAGTAATAACCTTCCAAAAATGCACTCTCGATCAAAAAACGCCACCTTTTCAAATGAGGCACTGTATCTTTAATTTAGAGCATTGAAGACTAACGTTAACCACAAAAATATATTTACTGAAACTTTCATATGTGTATTTTTACGTGCTGTAAAAGTTTCGTTTTGGTTAACGTTTGTATTCATATGTAAAAAATAAACTTTATAATGTGATCAGTTTTGTTATATTTTGGCAAGTTTGAAATTCGCATTTCTGCCATAGTGTTTGCGGTGAACTAACGCAGTTACTATGTAGAACTGGTTTCGCCTTTACGAAAAGTTCGAATCTTTGTGATTCTTGTTTTTTCTTTGGCAACATAGTTTTTGTGCGTGTAAAGATATAGGCTATTCTCGCTATCACTAACATTAACACAAGGCTGAACAGTTGTTATATTTGTATTGAACTGATTGATGCATTACTGCGTACTCGAGAATTTTCCAGAAAGTTACATATGTGGTACTGTGAATTTCCTCTCTCTATAGTGTCTAATGCAAAAAAAAAAGATATTTCAGTGTGACTGAAGCAGGCTACCATTTTTCGATTTTAAGACCTATACATTGCTTCAGTGCATGTTAGAAACTTTACAAGTCGCATGACTGCCATATAACAGGAAAGGAAGAGTAAAACAGAACTGAAAAAGGAAGTAGCCTTACGAGTGTGTCAGTAGCTGTCACTCACAGCTATAGTCAGTTTCGATTCTTGAGGGGCACAGTTTCTTGTGCTGGGGCCGATTCTCCGCCTTACCATACCAGATCCTTTGTGGAAAGCGGATTGTGTGTGGAAAAGTACAGCAACAAAAAGGCTAACATATAATAGCCAGTATTCTGGATAGTCGATTCAGACGTTTAAGCTTCAGTGCAACCAGAATTTGTCATGTTACTGTATTGCAATTTCAATTAAGTGACCGCACGCTAAACTAATAAAGTACCGGTGTAAGAGAGGCCAACTGACCTGTCTGCGTACTGCTTTTAGCTCGCTGAAGCTGGAAGTCTTCATAGCGTTACAGCATACCTTGCACACACTACTTGTAAGTTGCTGGAATACTCCAGTTCCCGGTGGCCATTGGCTGTGTGCGCCTCTTGGTGGGCAGCTATTAGCGGAATGACAAATTAATACGACAAACTCGCCATCAGTAATGGGTGGTCCCAGATTCAGGAATAGCGATGACAGAGTGTTCTCAAGTTAGTGCTGGCACAGCACGCTCGTCATTCCTCTATAGGGAGTTCCTGGGAGAACACTTAACCTCTGCCTATGTGAAGATATCAGCTCTGTGCTTAACACTTGGCGTATGGTACGGTATTTGGTAGTTTTCAACATACGCAAACGATTGCTTTCATCTGTGCTTTTCTGTGAAATATGGAAAAGACCACAGCGTTTATTTCCACAGTCAATAGAGACCTGTTTATTGATAGCAGATGTGGGTGAAGAGTGTTTGGCCGGCAAATCTACTAGTTTTATTAATTCCCAACGTTCCAAATTCACGAAATGCATTGGCTGATATACAGAAGATATTAGAACAAACTGTGGAATAAAACAAAAGGCGGATTATTGTGATAAACTTGGTGAAGGGTAAAGATGATAAAATGTATAGACGTAGAGCATTTGAATTTGGCAACATGAACAACCCATTTGGGGACATGAACAAACCGCCACTAACAGTGAATTTGGCAACATGAACAACCCGTCACTAACAATGAATTCGGGGACATGAATAGCCCGTCACTAACAGTGAATTTGGAGACATGAACAACCCGTCACTAACAGTGAATTTGGCTACATGAACAACCCTCACTAACAGTGAATTTGGCTACATGAACAACCCTCACTAACAGTGAATTTGGCTACATGAACAACCCGTCACTAACAGTAAATTTGGGGACATGAACAACCCGCCACTAACAGTAAATTTGGGGACATGAACAACCCGCCACTAACTGTGAATTTGGCTACATGAACAACCCTCACTAACAGTGAATTTGGCTACATGAACAAACCGCCACTAACAGTGAATTTGGAGACATGAACAACCCGCAACGAACAGTGAATTTGGGGACATGAACAACCCGTCACTAACAGTGAATTTGGCTACATGAACAACCCGTCACTAACAGTGAATTTGGAGACATGAACAACCCGCCACTAACAGTGAATTTGGAGACATGAACAACTCGTCACTAACAGTGAATTTGGGGACATGAACAACCCGTCATTAACAGTGAATTTGGAGACATGATATGTTTGAGTTTGGGGGATTTGCTTAACAGTGATTATGGTTATTACCAAAATTTCTGGGTTGGTGGAAGCCACACACTCATTGGTAGCAGAACATTCTGACAAAAATAAAATAATCTGACATATTCTGACTGTATTGCACCAAAGATCAATAGAAACGGAAGATTTACTGGAGTTTAATTCTGTTTTAGTACATACTGATGCAGTATTGGCATCATCTCAACGCCTGAATCTGTTTTGTAGTTCCTTGTGTTCTCAGCAGAGTGTTGCTCTGCTGCTCTTATAGCTAATGAAATGTTGCGATGTTGATAAAAAAAATGACAATTCATTTCTTGAGTGAGATGGACAGTGAGTTTACCAGATTTAACTCTTGAAAGGTGAACTGTTTAAATCTACTGCAGTGTGTGCTTTGGTGTTACGTTGGGTTAGTACAGTCAGGGCTTTGTGATCAAACATTCATCGTCGCGTGAAGTGCTGATGACTGTAGTCCAATTGGGCGCCGAAGGTCATGGCATGCTGCATGCTATTACAGTCATGTGATTGTGCAATTTCTGCACCCACTTCGAATACTTTCGCCAAACTCGCTTTCCTTTCGACTTGTTTCCGTCCTGAGACATAGCCGATCACGCCCCCAATGTCCGCCCTCGAATTAGTTCCCTTTACAAGTCAAACTGTCCTCTGGGAAACCTCCGTCAGGTGACACTAGTTTCAAAGTGGAACTCTTTCGGAGATAAATATCACGCACTGTCACATAGCCTTTCCAGGGTCAAGAGACACCCTGTAAAGAAATGTGTTCCCAATAAGAACAGCCAGTTAACAGAGGGGGCTTGCTAACACACACAGATGGGTGACACTTGCAGCCCTAGAGTGAATAAAAGAATAAAAGCGTAATCCATTGGCTTATCCTTTGACTACAGTTAAGATCAAACGTCTGTGTGAATCCTGCCAAAGGTCAGGGACAGGTAACGATGACGACCAGATGGGGGTACATTCACAGTAATTCATGTAGCTTGATGCAACACTTGTCAAACATGACAGCGTCGGACATGCTGGCAAACAAAGAGTGAAAATTCTCAGGCAACCGAGAAGATAAAACACCATTTGTAAAATTGCATTTATGTGTTACAGGCACATATGATGTGCACAATATTCAGTGTTATATTTGCACGTGTAATCCCGCCTTAACTGGCTTCGACGTTTGGAAATCTGGTCTTTCTAAATGAATTACAGGTATTTCTCCAGACGTCTTGACAAATGATGTACTTGAAAAATAACCCGTACAGCAACGTAAACAGGAAGCATTCACGGTTCAGTGGTGTTATCTGTTCACCATTCTTCTGGAAAAAATGTGTATTTAAGTGGCGCGCCTTATAAATTCAGAATCACGATGATTGCTATAATGCCTTAATAAATTCTCTAGATATGACAGTTCGTTGTAAATTGCCCAAAAAAATTTGCAGCTGTAATCATGCAGTTTACCTATGTTTTAAGTTTTCAGCGCATTTACACATTTCTGTTAGCCTGTTTTAGAGGAATCATCGCCCATTCTATCTAACACTCAGCTGCTTAATGTCTCTGTAAAGTTGGTTAACTCTCTCTGCCCACATCTATTCCTTTTACGTGTTACAATAGTAGAGGTTTCACAAGTTGGGGTCATAGGGAACTCCTGATATACCCAATATAATTCTGAGATATATATCATCTTGTTTGACATCAGAGATGAGGACCAGTACTACGCCAGCAGTGCAGAGTATAACCGTCCAGTTATCCCTTATTTTGTAATTGCTGCCTTTGGAGCCCTTGGCGAGGTCATCCAATAAGCTTTCCTGCGAACGCATCCCGATCACCTGATAACATTTCACTCAGTGTCATGACGTCATGTAATGGCCCTGTGGTAGAGGTGGGATGAATGAGTTATGATTCCATTGATAACAACCGGGCATAAGGCGTCAGTATGGCCTCCTCAAACAGTAATCTCTTAGGCAAGGACTAATTCGAGGATTAAGCTGAACATGGACAAGCAAACTGAAACTGAAGTAATCATTAAGATTTGGTTATCGTTTTGTGCTTACTGTTATTGCCATTTCGTCCCTCGACTGATGCCCACATCAGTATGCCATCCATGCCTTCTTTCTGGGGAATGAAGCATTTGGTTCAAGTCATAATGATCATTACGTTACCAAAATCTATTGTTATTGTCTAAAATCTGTTGAAATTTAAAATGTCTTTATCTGTTTTGTAATGTCGGCCCAGCGGTTTCATTTTGAACTTTCAGAACATTAAGGTATCATGTGACAGGGGTTGAGAGGACATTAATGGGCAGTTTGGGGCTTTTTGTCGTTTTTGAAAAGGCAATTTTAGGATTGGTGTTACCGCTTTTCTTTGTAACACGGCTGGTTTAGGGTTGGCGTTAGTGTTTGTCGATTTTAACATGACAGGTTTAGGGTTGGTGTTACCGCTTTTCTTTGTAACACGGCTGGTTTAGGGTTGGCGTTAGTGTTTGTCGATTTTAACATGACAGGTTTAGGGTTGGTGTTACTGTTTGTCGATTTTACTATGACAGGTTTAGGGTTAATGTTACTGTTTGTCGATTCTAACATGACAGGTTTAGGGTTGGTGGTATTGATTGTCGTTTATAACATGACTGGTGTAGGGTTGATATTGTTTATTTAGGCTTCTGGTGTAATTGTAGCTGAGAGTATTACCTTAATATCTACTGTTTACGCCTTCAGTGATTCAAATTTGGTGTTACTCTTTGTCGATTTTACCATGACAGGTTTAGGGTTACTGTTACTATTTGTCGATTTTAACATGACAGGTGTAGGGTTGATATTGCTTATTTAGGCTTCTGGTGTAATTGTAACTGAGAGTATTGTGTTTATGCCTACAGTTTACGCCTTCGGTGCTTCGAATTTTGTCTTTTTACACACATTTTCATGTCTTGATTATGGCTTTAAAGCAGTGAAATAAACAGATGTTTCCATTTCTCTCAAATCATGACCGTTTATTGATACTGACTGATCTTTTCAGATTATGAAAGCGCCAACTCCGTCGTTCCACTCCACTGTTTTTAATGAAAGGGCACAAGTGTAAAACTAAAGTTGTCACATAAGTACATAAAGATGTGGAGATTTGACTAGAACACAAGGATATCGTCTCTCCCAAATAACTTTCCAATGTATCAAGTTGGACCCACAGAAAAAATACTGTTCACAAAAGTCATTCGTTTAGCGAAATTGGGTGTTTCTTTACAAAATATTCGACAAATGAAATTGTCAGCATTCTTTTGGACGACCACAATAGGCTTTGTGGAAAGGGCGGCCGGGTTAGGCTGGGTTCTTATTCCACCACAACATCATGCCTCCTGGGCATATTGACTGCAGATGGGGTCACCAAGGTGTTTATGTGGAGATGGTTGTACTTTTGGTGAAACGGGTAATAATAGCTCAGCCGGCGACCAGTCAACATTGTCAGGAGATGCAAGCTTCCGTGAAGAGGCACGATAAGGGGAAGTCATTCAGTGTCACGGGCCGATACCATCTGATAGCATAAGAAATATTCACAAATATAGACAAGAGCCATTTGAATGTTTCACTTCCGAACAGCATTTGTACTTGAGCACAGAAACACAAATAAATTGGCACTAATTTTTACAGAACTAAATATGATCTACATGTTTCTTTCACGTTAAATCAACAATGACTAAAGTATGTGCACCAATTTGCTACAAATGATGAATATAATGTTGGCCTAACCTGTAATAATAAAGAAGCTGTAAGGTCCATGAGCCGCTTCGACGAAGCCATCTGTGTTAGAAGTCAATATTTAAAATATGATTTTAGAACTTTTTTTACCGCAGAAATTAAAGTCTTGGCCACCTCAACAGTGTTTTTTTTTAAGACAAAGACGTCAAAATGTCAACTTCGAGCCTAAGTCTGAAACGTTTTTGTGGAGTTATTCCCAGAAATTAGAAAGTTGAAAGGTGAAAGGTACTTCAAATTGAAAGGACTGTATGAAAGGGCATATTTCTCAGAGCAAGCCTGTGTATCCAATGCCCTTTTCACACATGGTCACTGGGCCATCTGATGTCCAAACATTGCAGTCATGTTATCTTTAAGTACGACATTTTTGCTTCATTTCGAGAAAGGGGAATAGGGCATTTGGGAACATGATACCTCAGCCTCACATCGGCAATATTTCAGCCATGTTGTGGCGAGCGTGAAGCAGAACATGGTCATGTGAAAATAATGCGACTGCCCATCTTTTGAGAGGGTCCATGGACGAGATGACAATCAGCGTTTAACTTGAGACAGTGATGACTCTGAACATCGCGATTCAACTTGACCTAGCGATGCTACTGAATCTTGTCATGAGTCTGGACCAGCTATTGATGAGACTGCAGTTTGAAGCGTAGCATGATAAGACTACATGGTGTTATGAGATATTCAGGAGTGCTGTGTACAAGAGTAATATCCTGAACAAATGTACTGGACACATGTACTAGGCAAATACCTATAACCGGGAACTGACAGCTTTTTAAAAGGTTGTTTGTTATAGCTTGAGAATATCGTCACAGATTGAAAGCGGCGCTGGGGAAGCCGTGAAAAATGATGTAGACTCTGTAAACTGTCTAACCTTCAGGGTGCAAATGGGGGTCATTTTTGCTCTGAGGGAGCGAATGCGGACTGACGGAGACATGATAGTGGTACGTCAAACAAAGAGTACGTGCTAGACTACATTAGACTGGATAGCCGTTTTAGACCAAACTGTTGGAAAAAGGTATTTATTTCACCTCAACACCTCACAGTCATACGTCAACGGTAAATAAATACCATAGGTCAACGAGCAAGAGCGTCGTAAAACTTGTGACGCTTGGTCCTGAACTGACGTATACACGGTATTACAAAGACAGATTAAGCGATTTTCATAACACGGTCTGTACAAGACCTACTTGGAAAGGTCAGAAGAAGAGCTCGAAAGGTGCAAACCAGAAAACTAAGTAAAAAAACAGAGTGATTTGTTGTTTTAAGAATAAACATTTGCACAGCTGTCGACCACGGCGTCTCGAAAACCTCTCCATTGTGTAAGAGAAGCTAACGCCTCAGCGGGTTTTCCGTGTTCCGGGGTGACCCTGTTTGGCAGTTTCAAGTTGGAGACTGGTAAAGGCCATTGCCTTTCTGGAGGAGACGTCCCGGATCATCTAACATACAATCCTGTTATACGATGACCAAACATGAAGGCAAACATAGTGTAAATGTTGAGGGAGGATAATGGCAAAGACCATTTCCCGGGCAGTTCGCACATAAAAGTTGCAGTATAAGTCCTGACTTTGTTACTAGAATATATTGACAAAGAAGAAATGGAGGGTTTTGTTTTTCCATCAAAACAACAAAATTACTCCAGATTTTGGATACTGGATTACGTTTATATTAATATTGTAAAGCCCACATACACCGCCACGCTGTGTCGTGACAGAACAGAGCATGGCCCTCCATGGCTGCAGCGAATTGTGTAGTGCTTAACCGTGTGGTACTGCTCAGAAAGGTCCAACATTGAGCGGAACTGTGTGGCTGCTGTTTTGTACTGTGTGGCAACTTTAAGTCCGTACCGCACAGTCAAAGGCGACAAGGTGCACCGCAGTTGGCGGTACCGCATGTCTGCAAGGTTTTAAACACAGTGCGAGAACTTTTCAACTTAGTACCGTATGGTGAAAGTTTTACTGTTTAATGCTAAACAAAACTGTGACTGAACTCTTCGTAAATGTTGCTGTTTTACTCATTTCAAAGTCCTTTCAGTACAACATTTTTCCTTTTTTACTGGGAAAATTTATTAAGATATGAACAAAGAACATTGAAGAAGCTCTAAGTAAACACTGCGTCTTTTGCAGCTTCTAATAGTATAAATTTACCCATTGTACAATCAGGTTAAGTTAGTCTTTACCTCCCACGATGGTGTATGTAGTATAGATCAAAGAGACGTAAGAATAGGCAAGGTGAAGGTCAGGTTAGACTTTGTTCCGGTACAGGTCCGATCAAACATATAGACGTGCTGGAAACCCGGCCCATGGTGCTCCCGGGTTAATTTCTGTGCCTGGTCACAGCTACACAGTAATGCCCATCAACAGAGTCCATTTCTGCTTGCAACAATGGCTTTTTCTCTTTGCAAAACCTCGAAAAATCCAAATGTTTTCATAGCTGTTTTCGCATGCACTTTACATCCATTACATGGTGATTCCTATAGCTGGTGAGATGTACTTTACATCCATTACATGGTGATTCCTATAGCTGGTGAGATGTACTTTACATCCATTACATGGTGATTCCTATAGCTGGTGAGATGTACTTTACATCCATTACATGGTGATTCCTATAGCTGGTGAGATGTACTTTACATCCATTACATGGCGATTCCTATAGCTGGTGAGATGTACTTTACATCCATTACATGGCGATTCCTATAGCTGGTGAGATGTACTTTACATCCATTACATGGTGATTCCTATAGCTGGTGAGATGTGCTAGTGTATTATCTGATGATACAACTCGGTCAGTTGAGTAAAGAAAACTGGTTAGATTTAGGGACCAGAAGGGAGATAATGTGTTAACGATGCCTTATGCTACACAGGTATACACCGGGTTATATGCCACCTGTGCACCGGCAAGTGCTAGCTAAAGTAGGCTGTGTCAATAAACAGTCGAATGTACAGAAATTCTGTTGTCTAGCACCAGAATAGCTCCGTCAGAAAGTAAAAGCTGTCTAGTAAGTAAAGTAAAGACCGGATAGGCTGTATACACAGGCTGACCCTCATGTATGGGGTACATAACCACTTACATAACCAGCCGATCGGCCTCTATCAAAGCTCGGGTCAAGTTGGTAAACCAGTCATTATCACGATATTTTTTTCGGGTGTGAAACACTTCGGTGGGTGGGCTTAATTAGGTCACGTTCCGGAATTAACCTGCAGCAGAAGGAACCCAAAGGCTATCAAGGCTGGATTAATCACCTAAGGCTGGAAATGATATCCCATTGTATGTAAATTACATGTGTATGTGTTATTACTGCATATAGTAGTATGAACAGTATACACAGAAAGCTTTAGAATTGCATGTTAGCGTGTCAGTTGCAGTTCATTACAACAAAGCAGGAGTTTCTGTTCAAACTAAAAGGATGACGGGAGGACATTGGTCATTGGCAAGGTCCGTGAATCGCGGCAAATAACATACTGGGTGTGGATTCAATCCCCGCCTTGGTCAAGAAATTTCCGAATTCCCCCGATTCGTTTTGTTCGATAAACGGCGCTCATCTTTCTTTTCGTTGACTTTGTGTCACATGACTAAAGTTCGTCATTCACTGGTCAAAAGTCGGTAGTTTATCCCGAGCACTTCGGTTTTCTCTACCCTTAAAACCAACCGTCATCGTATAAGTGAAAAATTCGATAATAATGGCTGTAAAATGCAGGTACACACTTTACCGGGGCGAATTCAACATCCCAGCTAAAGGGATGAGGGGTATTCAGCGTGCAAACTGATTAAGGAACCATTGAAATAAAGCATGAAGTTTTCAACCGTTGTTCAGATTCCTCTAAGGCGTATTGGTCCTATATATTGTACAATTCCTGTTGTCATTAGTGTAAGCCGTAAAGGATAGTTTTACATCTCCTGCAGGCTTATAAATCAAATCCTGACATCACCTTTTACATCCATATCTCATAAGACTAGAACTTTCAGTGAAGAGCTTCGGGTATCCGATGGCTTGTGTCTCACTTTTCAACAAGGCATGGGCCGTGTTGGTTTGCGTTCTACCTTCGTTGCCCAGTACACACATAACATATCCAGAGCTAAATATATTCCTTAGAACCATCATTCTGTTCCATTTCCAGCCATAATGACACATTTCCCTTGTTACACAAAGGTCTATTTTTATCCACTTTTAATAAAATGTTACTAACATTAGCTTGTGCCCACGGTTAAATATTTGAAGAAGAGCCTGAAAGTCGCACTAACGAGCCTTATTAACTGAGGGTATGGTTTAAAACTAGGACTTCAAACACTCACCGGCGGTAATGCCGTAAGTAAGGTGATGGAATATTGTCAAGAAGACACGTCCGCTCTAGCAGCAGGGCGAGAAAGGAACATGGGCAAGGGAACATAGACTAACCCTGATTGAGAAATGGGGCCTGCTTTAGGAAATAGTACATTTTGCAAAAGGATCGCAAAAGCATTGCAAAAGACAATTCCTTCCGAAATGTATATAGTTTTGATATGAAAGAAGTTGAATAAATAAAGTTCTTCATATGGTGTACTTGCGTCTTTTGAGGTCGGAGTAAGCATTCACAAGAATAAGAACAGTGAAATGTGACAGTTATCAACGGCATACTTATCAGATATATTAATCTAGCCATCCATATCATCTCAGATTATTTGACGGTATCACACGCCGAAATTAACTATTTTTATATACAGTCTGCACGTGACTAGGAAAATTCAGTTAGGCATTGTGCCTTAGGGTAAAGCTACAGAGTGACAAATCATATGAACTTTTGCATCCGGTATGATCAGAGCACCATATTAATGCTCTCTTTGTTGACGAATTCGGTTAGACCCACAGCGATAACCGGAGTTCCATAGTGTGTCATCAACCTGGTGACACCACAATGCAACTACAATTTTAGACATAATTCGAAAAGGAACCTGGCCACTTTCCGGATCTGCACTTTCTTGAACCCTGGCCAAATTTTGCCCTTGCTGTCTGGATTGTAAGGAACATTTAGACAACTTGGAGAGATTAAAATCACCAGTTAGTCATGCAACTGAGGAAAGCCGCCACAGATCACACCAAGAAAAACAAATCGTTAAGTGGAAACTTGTCTATATATTGATTGGCTCCCTGATCAGACCACTCACGAGTCACACCGTCAACGGAGATCAACAAATCATTTGAACAATATTTATTTATTTGACTGAATCACATGTTTATCTCTACGTATTCAGCAAATGTTCACTTATATGACACCAGTCAGATTTATCGTGACAGGAAAGGATTGGTGTTTTTACGCCGGGCACAGGTTTGTAGGTACAGGAATCCCAAAGGGCACCCCTCCCCCCGCTTCCCCCCTCGTCAAATATGGCAAATCTTCTGAATTATATAGACGCACCCACAACATGGAAGTTGTATTAGAAGATAATACCTCGTTGTGCAAGAACTAAAGTAGACCGACCAGAAGTCAATAAATCATTCGGTCAGTGTGGACCCGATTTGCAGGTGTACCGTACGAAGAAATGACCGAAAAATGCGGAATGTACCATTTAGAATCTATCCAAAATTATGAATTAAATTATATATATATATCCTGTAAATTCTTGACGTACTTACCTTGTATGAATTAATGTGTAAATAAATGGTTGAATGAATGTGTGACTAAATGAATCAATGAATCAATGAATCAATCAATCAATCAATCAATCAATCAATCAATCAGCCAATCAATCTATGAAAGTATGCAAACCCGGAGGGTAGTATTTAGGTGATGCAAGCTTGCCCGAAATATATCATCACTCAATCAGTCAAAGGCTTTACAAACATGTACTATTGTAATAGCACCGTTGGTTTGTTAATTCACCAAGCTGTACTGATCCTGGTATATAAATACATAACTGGTACTAGTATAGCTTAGGCTAGAATGCTGAGTTGTAAGATCCCCCAGCTCTCTACTTATCCAGGGTAAACAAATACAGGGATGTTTTGTGGCAAATCCCTTAACGATAACCAAATGGCTAGGGTAATGATGTGATCGTGCACGGCTGAAGGGCGCTGGATTTGGGCTAAGTACTCGGGTCGAGGCGACATCAGAATGCATGACTATCGATGTGTTTGTTTTGTGGAGGCTGCATCCTGATTTCACACGATTTAAAAGGGTTATGATATTAATGACGAAGACCTGGCCGAGCGTCGTGACGGTCCCACTCGATTCTTGTGACAGGCGGGTCCGGCTTACCTTCCGACGCTGGCTGTCCGCGGAAGCCTGTCGTCAGTGGACCAATCAGGCAGCTCGAGACGGCGGGACCCGATCAGTATAAAAGTTTAGCTCCCTCGATAACGTCCAACAGTTACTGCGCATGTTGCAAGACATACGCATCGGTAAAACCAGCAACCAGCTGAGAATACCATAGACTAGACAACTGTGGAGTGCATTTGATTTGTAGCCGCTTTTGTCTACAAACAAGTACTGAAACCGCCCAAATGATGTCTATTTGTCTCTTCGTAGTGGTCGTGGCTCTGGCCTGCCAAACTTTGTCGACTTTGTCGGAAAAGCTGGAATCGAGTGGCTGTGAATACGGGGAAATTGTTCGCTACAATATCACTTTTGTCGCGGAATGGTCACCCCGGAAATTCCCGAAGATGTTTCCCCGGTACCGTCCGCCAGCCCAGTGGTCCAAGCTAATAGGTGAGTATACACCGTAAGAATATCACAGCAGATGCTTTTACGAGCGACAGTCAAATTTGCAAACCATTTCGTCGGCAACTGAAAACAAATTCTGAGCTGAAGGAAATCCTGAAACGAGTAGTAAGTACATAACTTGACTTCTAGTTGACCCGTTGGTGCGGGAAAGCGGGGTCTCGCTGTTGTGAGAGTTGGCGCGCGAGTGTGCTCGCCACAAACACATGTTTATCATTATTTCACATATTTTAGTCGTTACAATTAAGGTCGTAGCATTTAGTAACAGAATTATTCCTGGACTCTGTGTTAAGCCGAAGCGTTGAGCAATCTTCTCTCCTCAGTTATGCACAAGAAACATTTGTTTCAATCGATAACCCGTGAGGACGTTTCTTTCTAAAGGTTACCCGAAAGTAAGTTCTAAATACACAAGTGATATTTATGTATACCGTAAACATCAGTGATTTTTCCATCTTGTCCGCTTTTCTTATCCATTTAAAAAGAGGGGAGTGATGACCCAAAGCTACGGTATTTTAGGCTTGTCCTGATTCAGCTTGGCGTTCAGCTAACTTTCGAGCTAATGTAGCCGTTGATGCAAGTTAAAAGCGGGAAATCAGACTTACGTCGTGCCTACGACAATGAAAAGATTGTTGGAGTCCTTAAACATTAAAATTAGATTAATCTACAAATTAGATTTGTATCAATGAATTTATTTATTTGATTTTTGTTTTACGCCGTACTGAGGAATATTTCACTTGTGCGACGACGGCCATGGCGGTAGGAGGAAACCGGGCGGAGCCCGGGAGAAACCCACGACTATCCAAGGCTGCTGGCAGACCTTCCTCGTACGGCCGGCAGGGAAGCCAACATGAACTGGACTTGAACTCACAGTGACCGCATTGATGGGAGGCTCTCGGGTCATTGCACTCCCTCTGCCACGGAGGCCCCCTTACAGTTAATTGATGAATCAGTGTCCGCCTGTGCCAACGTTAATCGTATGATAACATGTAACAGCACCACTGCGGCCCGGTCACCTTTCACCTTATATATTGGCAATTTAAAAGCCTTGATAATTAATTATGCGTGACTTTCATTTCGAGAACAAGTTACAAGGGAAACATGTTGTTATCATGTTATCTAGTGTATAAGAGAGAAAACCCTGCTTAGCACGTAGAGCTACACCCGGGAACAAACCACAAACATCATTAATCTCCCGTCCCACGTGCTGTCAATAAATCCGCGCTCTGCGGTTGCGCCCTCTACCGGCAGGTGATCAGGCGACCAGCCAACGAATGAAAAACACTTGCTGGGGAGCTAATGGACACAGTTGTAGTTACTTGAGATGTTTGTGTAACAAATAAGGAGTAATGAGAAAAGTTCTGCACAAAATTTAGCAGATTTTTCCTGGAAAAAATTTCACACTAATGCATTGATGTAAAAACGGAAAAAAGTTAGTTTTGTTCTGAAATATTGTAAGGGTGTTAGGTTTGTGTAGCAATTAAGCCATACTGCCATACTTCAGAGTATACTCTGAATAAACCCTTATCATACAAAGATATCGCCTTAAAGTTTATAAATTTAGAAGCGTTATTTACTATTGGTTTTAAGGCAGCCAATTGGGTAAGCGGAGGACAAATTTGGTTGGTTAAAGAATAACCGTTTGTGTGTGTGTTTTCCGTCTGACCGGGCTGTAAAGAACCAGACCGCGCAACAACCTTCTCCCTAGCCCATACCTGCAGGTTTGAATATTGCTAAAAAAATTAGAGCAGCAGTGTTCGTTGAGAAACCAGTTTTTAAATTAGTAAAATTAAAGTGAATTAACGGTTTATCTATTGCCGGATGAATTTATGGAAGGAGAGATAATATTAAAGCATTTCCTTCACAACTCGGCATATGTGTAAAAGACCGGTTAGATTACATGCTTCAGTATGCGCCATATTACACACAAAACACACGTGCGAATGGCTCCCAAATCTCACATGACATTTCTATTTCAAACAGATTAGATCTTGCTAAACAACCGTAGAGTGTGTGCACCATATGTTAAGTATAAATAACAGTTTGAGAGAAAGGTTGGACATGTACTTTGCTTATAGCAACGACATGTACTCCTCTAGCCTTATCCACGTAAATATTGTAAACTTACTTCGGGCGTTTTGCTAGGTCTTTAGTGTAAATCAAAGGCGATTGTTCCTCCTTCCAAGAAGTAAAAAGATCATAACTCAGCAGACCGAGCATATTCGGAGAATTGGAATAGCGTGAGGTTGCGGAGTTTGATTCATGTGTGTTTTCCAAGCATATTAAGTTACTATTGCTGGACGTAACACGGATTTTGTCGTTAATGTAATTTGGATCGCTTTCAAATCGGTTTTAAGGTTTAAATGGAAGACCTTAAAATTTTGTTGAATATGTGCTATGAGTTATTTTATAAACGAAATTCTAGGCTAAAAAGAATGGAGGTTGAATGCTATAACTGTATTTGGGGCAAGGTCGTATGCCCAGGTTTGATCTGCCGGTTAACTGCAGAAATCTGTTGATATGCTGAACATTTCAGATTTTTATTGGGCATGACTAGTTCATTTAGTTGAAAAGTTAAAACGTCAACTATGTTTATTGGAGATGGGTGCTAACCTCAGTACAATGAGTAAATAGTTACTGACAACTTATTTCAATAAAGTAATCATTGAACGTAACTTAACGGCTGTTAATTACACTTGTTCAGAACATAGATTTCCACCAACAGCGCAGGTGTTGCGTGCCTATGTGGCATTTAGATGAGTTCTAGTCCTCTAGCCCACTCTGCATTAAATCCCCTTTTTATGATAGCGTCGACCCAAAGGACTGTAAACCCTATACGTAAAAAAGCACAATAGTTAGAGGCGAGACAGACAGTGTCGTGTAACAAGAAGCAGATGGCCGTATTAAGTCTGGTGCGTTTGTACCAACAAAAGCTTTCCTGTCTACCTCTGATCCCCACAGCACATGAGGACAGTCTGGGTCGTGGGCTCTGCGGGCATGAACTCGTGCGGTCTCCTGCCCCAGACAACGCTTCACTCTGCGAGGACAAACCCTGGGGCCCCTAGGCGAATTAACAAACACTGTTGTGCGCGCGGGTCAAAAACCAACCTATCACGTCATATGTGAAACATTAAACATAGGGTGGAGGTGATTATGTGGGGAATACCCAGCTTTACCAGTAACAAAGGTCATTAATGTGGGACGAAAGAATTGCCGGCTAGGTTTACCTCTTGATAGCCAACATCGATTGAGATATACTTTATCATACTTTGATATCTACAGATCTCTTGTAATCTACAGACATTTATTTGTATTAAGGACTATGCAACTCAGCAGAAAATACATGCTTTGTTGGCACCCCAGCAATACAAACCCTCCAATCTGAATAAAAAGGCGTCGATTTCTCAAAGTTTCACATTCGTTCCAGGTCGGACCCACAGCCCTAAGTATACGATGTGGGAGATGGGAGAGCTCGCTTCTCCAGCCCTAAAGATGTTGGCGGAGGAAGGAGATGCCGCGGTGTTTGATCGACAATCACAGGGACATAACGGGATCTTCGACGCTTTTACGGCAGCTCCTCTCCCCAGAGGGATGGGCCAGGCGTCCAGCAAGATCTTTCTAGATGGTTTACATTCTAAGGTACATGTGTTAGAACAAATGTAAAACATTATTAATCGTCAACAAAACAATTCCTGTACAAGCGTAAACAATGTACCCTAACGTTTCGTTGAACTTAATCAGTCAGTGGCAGTTGAATTCGTCTTGCAACATATCGGTAATTTGCATAATGCCCCACTTTCAATGGTAGATTATCGTTGCTTTCTATGTACAACTTTGCTTTGGAAGACAACAATCGCCAAAGTGATCAGTTGTGGCTGTGCAATGTTTGTTTTACCATTTACAGGTCTTTTTTTTCCTCGCATAAAACACACATCCCTAAGCAATTTTGCTGCGTGTAAAGAAACAGAAGGACATTGTTGACCCATTCGTTTCTGATCAGTTTTCTTTTATTTACCACCAGGTGTCGCTAGTGGTGAAGATGATCCCGAGTCCTGATTGGTTTGTTGGGATCAGTGACTTCGATCTTTGTCAGAATGGTCAGTGGAGAGACTTGGTGAGGTTAAGGTTGGACCCGATCGACGCGGGCACAGATAAAGGGCTGACCTTCACATCGCCCAACTGGCCGAGCCTGCCCCAGGAACCTGTCCATCATATCACATCACAAAGGCCCAATCATATTGCCAGCGCCTTCTACTATCCGAAACTGAAGAAGCTTCGACGGATTGGGTACCTTATCTTCCAGAAGCTGTTATCTTACGAGCGGGAGAACAAGCCAACACACACCGTCAGTCACAACCAGAGACAACGTCAGGAAGTGGTCGACCAGCCGGAGACTCGTCCAGAGACTACAGGACCAGGCGTTAAAGCTGGACCTTTCAAAGACCCCATTAAGGAGTTACCTGTCGCTGATGGGATAGTACTGAGTGATGCACCCTCTGACACAAGAGATGACGACCGCGAGGCCATCGAGCAGAAATCCCAGGGCAATCCGCCAGTGGGACAGCCCCATTTGGAAACATCGCGAGACGATGAGGATGAAGAAGGTCTAGAAGGTAATACCAATAACTTACACATATTGCCTATCAGTAGCATAACTCTCTGATGAAAAATGCTGCAATGCTGCACTCGTGGTGATTCATTTTTACTTTAAAAAGTCAGCTTCAAGTTTATTTGTCAAATTCATTGAAAAAATGTTTTGTGGAGAGCGATATGCAAATATCGATGCATGATGGATTGTGGTTTCTGTTTTGTCAGGTGTAGCCACTCCGCTCCATTGTATCGTGTCCGATTGGAGCGCCTGGAGTCCGTGCAGTAAAACCTGCGGCTTTGGACAGAAGGAAAGGACCCGACTCATCATCCAGAAGCCACAAAATGGCGGCACAGCCTGCCCCACACTGGTACAGACTAGTCTCTGCGGCAGCATGAGGAACTGCAGATGGAAACACTTCCGGTTCCAAAAATGGCGATCTGGTTAGAAGAATGGATATTTATTGGACTTTTCTGTTGAATGTGAAGTACATATACTATAAATGTTATTTGCAAGACCTGATTTTCGATATACTGGGTTCACCTCTGTACATTGTTGATACATACCTCCAATGGTTGGTAAATTCAGCGCTTACCGTAGTAAGATGATTATACGTTATGGTCTTGTCTGGGGAGCCTTGGGGCTCGGGCCTAGGCCACATTCGCCAGTGGCAAAGGAGCAGTGGGAGCTGGGTCTGACTACCCCTGTGTGTAATGATGCAAGCTTTGGTGATCATCGGATATTGTAAATAGCTTATTTATTGCTTAATATTTTAAGGAAGCATTCCGTCTTTTTCTTGGACGCTTTGTATAGTTTTATGTCCTTTGATAAACCATCATGGGTTGTACAGATTTCCTAGTTTGGTAGTTGTGCCACTGTGCTGTAAATATCGCAATAGTTTGAACATTGTTTGTGGCTGTACAACAGCATCTTAGGGCGCCTTGGGTTTGTGAAGGAATACCGTATCTGGACACTGTTTGTTTCTGTATAATAGCGTCTTACTGTGGGGTGGGTTGGCACTGTGTTGCTGTACAATCGCATCTTACTGCCGGCTGGGTTTGTGACGGGACACCATATTCGGACACTGTGTGTTGCTGTACAATCGCATCTTGCAGCGAGATGGTTTATGGACGGGACACCGTATTTGGACAATCGCATCTTACAGCGGGCTGGGTTAGGGACGGCCGCTGGGTTAGGGCCGCCATATTCGGACACTGTGTGTTGCTGCACAATAACAGTCTTGTCTTAAGCGAGAGAACGTTGTACAGAAAATTATGTGTGTAACACTGCCATACATGGGCTGTATTCAGCACAATCTCACCATTACAGCAAATAAAGGCATTTGCCATAACCTTATGTTAATTTCCTCTGCATTACATCAGGTAGTATTCCCGTCAGCATCATAATTACGCCAATTGCATGTGTCGCGAATGTGTGCACAGGGAGTTGTCAGTTGTTATTCACCAGGACAAGCCTAATTATCATTCAACATGGGAGAGGTGTAAATATTACATTTAAATCTTCCCAATGCATTATATAGGACATATCCCATATACTACTGCAGGAGTTTTTCTTCATACGTTTTGTTTTCTATCATTTCCCATATCCCATAATAGCTGAGTGCTAATTACCGTTTACTACACAAGACGAGTATCAAGTGATGTGTCATCGTCATGGTATTCTGAAGGGTTAAAAGTAGGGAGCCGTAATATGGCAATGTATTATCAATAATCCCGATAATACCGAGAATTAACTTAATTTCCTCGATGAGGTCAACTATGCTTTGTATGTAAATAATGCCGGCCCCGATGGCACAATTTGTAGAGAGTCAGCTTCGGCAGATTCAGGCAGATTCAGGGTCAGTAGTGGTCGGGTCACACCTAAGACCTTAAAAAAGGGAAGCTGTAGCTTCTTCGCTTGGCGTTGAGCATTAAGGGCATAGTGCAATGACAGTACAATAATGGCTCGGGTGGGGCAGCTTACATGCCTTCGATAAGTCGTCTCAGTAAAGCAGCACTAGGTAAAAGAGTGGTGGAAATCCGTCCTGTAACATTACACGTAAATGCACTCTAAGGAATCCTTCATCGTCATATGAATTGCACGACGTTAAACCCTAAGCACTCACTCACTCTTAGTAAACAAGCCCCGTAGCCATGACAAACGTAACGTCTTCGAACCAGAGCTGTTACCTTACTCGCATCAAGTAGCATGCTACACCGTTCAAGTAAATCTTAGAGTTTAAAATCAGAATCCTTGTCATTTTTTCACCTGGCACTAAGTGTATGGGAATATGCAAAATACGGATCGGCCCAGCCAAGGGCTACATGTCTGGTGTCTTGGGAATTGTGTTCCAGTGATACAGCACAATGTGGATATCGGCTTAGGTACACCTTGGCGACGATGGTGAGAACACCAAAATAATAATCAGGGACGTGAAACCGCAAGCAAACAAACACGGACAAGGCTAATCTATTTATTTTTTTCACTCTGACTTCATGTTATACTCAAGAATATTTCACAAAGGTGTTTATATGACCGATGTCTTGTTTGAGGGTCGAAACAATCTGACAAGGGTCGAGGAACAGCACTGCATCTCGTTAACTACCTGACAAGCCCAGTGACGCAGGCGCGAAAACAACGAGGGCTGGATTCGAACCCGTGATACCCAGCATTAGAGAAGGCCTAGTCCTCTCGTATATTTAGGGGCACCTAGCCTTCAACCCGTCAGGAGCAGTTAGATTAAGGAAACAACTCAAGAAAGAAAAACTATTGAACTGAATGTACTTAGCAAAACTTACTAATGATAATGTACAAATTGTCTCATTGATTCACGTAATAAATTGTGTCCATACAATACCCGGAGTAAACCACAGACCGTCGTGTACCCAGAGTAAACCACCCACCGTCATATACCCAGAGTAAACCACCGACCGTCGCACACCCAGAGTAAACCACAGACCGTCGTGTACCCAGAGTAAACCACTGACCGTCATGTACCCAGAGTAAACCATCGACCGTCGTGTACCCAGAGTAAACCACCGACCGGGATGTACCCAGAGTAAATCATGGACCGTCGTGTACTCAGAGTAAACCACCGACCATCATGTACCCAGAGTAAACCACAGACCGTCGTGTACCCAGAGTAAACCACCGACCGTCATGTACCCAGAGTAAACCACCGACCGTCGCGTACCCAGAGTAAACCACCGACCGCCGCACACCCAGAGTAAACCACCGACCGTGATGTACCCAGAATAAATCATGGACCGTCGTGTACCCAGATTAAACCACAGACCATCGCGTACCTAGAGTAAACCCCCGACAGCCGTCTACCCAGAGTAAACCACCGACTGTCGTCTACCCAAAGTAACCCACCGACCGTCATATACCCAGAGTAAACCAACGACCGTCGTGTACCCAGAGTAAACCAACGACCGTCATGTGCCCAGAGTAAATCAGCGACCTTCGCCAGTCCAAAGTTGTTTTCGAGCCTGATTTCATTCAATCAATCAGTCAATCAGTCAATCCGCCTATCAATCAATCAATCAACCAATCAATCAAATTACAGGTCTACTCTTCAACGTCATGCCCTGGCTTCACAGAATTAAACTGTGACTGGTCGAAGAGCTACAAGATGGGATTCAAGTTTTATATCCCAACAGCAATTTCTTTCAAATTTTGCCACTTAAAAGAGCACATCAGTTAAAACTAAAAGATATTTAACTGCCGGCTCGGAGCAGTATTTCTTTCCGAACTGCTGCACTCAGTTGGCTCCACACCAACTACTCCAGTGTAATGAATTATATGCTTGGGAGGCCGTGCAGATTTGAGCCAGCCATGTGCTACTGCCGCCATATGCTGAGATTACCGATCGTTTGTAGGTCTCACATCTCCTCTGCAATGCTGGATTTGTGAATTGTACATATACACAGTCAGTGAATAACACAGGGCTGTATACGATTCACAAGGGTGTTTAAAATAAATGAACACTTTCAAGTTACCTGTGCTCTTTTCTCCAGATGCCGTCGGTCCTTCATTTGCAGCTGCCCATACAAACTGAGTTATTGCATGTAATGCACAGATTGCTCTCGGCTACCCTGGGTGGTCTGGCAGTAACAGTGGCCTCAGTCAGTTGCTCATAGAAATGAAACAGGACCAAAATTTTAAAGGCCTAATTCAGTGGGTGTAAATGCCTAAATTTTTAATACTTATTTCTTATAAACAACCCCCACTGAGGTAAACGCAAAACGATTTTAAGTAAACAAACTGAACCAGGAACAAATGATTAATCTTTGACAGAAGTAAAATGTATTTTGTCGCATGTCAAAATACTCTGTTTTACCGCCACAATGCAATCCGGTATACGTGTACCATGGTGTACGATATTGCCATTATGGTTATTTTCGTGATCCTTACGGAAACACTTTTCTCTTGTACGTTTGTAGATACATGTGAATAAGATGAGCTACATCACAAAGAAGCCAGTACAGCTCAGTCACATAGAATGAAGCGAATATCCCCGGAAACGAAGTCAGCGGAGTTCTGTTACTCCAAATGAATGAGTGTATAAATGAATGAATGATGATGGCCTAAAGCTACTTCGGCACAAATACAGCTATATCGTTTTGAGATCCATTACGTACAAATCAATGCAATTGTACAGCCTGTAAAGATCAGTATTACATACATGTAGTTAAGTCAGAACAGTTCCACTGCACTTGGCCTACGTCAGTACTGTTCCATGACAGACAGGTTAGTACAATTGCATTGTAAATGCGTCAATATAGTTCTGTTGCAGATACTTCCATACAGTTCTGTTACAGATACGTCAGTACAGTTCCATGACAGACAGGTCAGTACAATTGCATTGTAGATGCATCAATATAGTTCTATTGCATATACTTCAATACAGTTCTGTTGCAGATACGTCAGAACAATTCTATTGCAAATACGTCAGTACAGTTCTATAGCCGATATATCAGTACAGTTCTAATGCAGATACCTCAGTACAGTTCTGTTGCAGATACGTCAGTACAGTTCTATTGTAGATACGTCAGTACACTTCTATTGCAGATACGCCAGTATAGTTCTGTTGCAGATACGTCAGTACAGTTCTATTGCAGATACGTCAGTACAGTTCTATTGTAGATACGTCAGTACAGATCTGTTGCAGATACGTCAGTACAGTTCTATTGCAGATACGCCAGTACAATTCTGTTGCAGATTCGTCAGTACACTTCTATTGGAGATACGTCAGTACAGTTCTTTTGCAGGTGCGTCAGTACAGTTCTGTTGCAGATACGTCAGTACAGTTCTATTGTAGATAAGTCAGTACAGTTCTATTGTAGATACGTCAGTACACCTCTATTGCAGATACACCAGTACAGTTCTGTTGCAGATACGTCAGTACACTTCTATTGGTCAGTACAGTTCTATTGCAGATACGCCAGTACAGTTCTATTGCAGGTACGTCAGTACAGTTCTATTGGAGATACGTCAGTACAGTTTTATCGCAGACATTTCAGTACACTTCTGTTGCAGATACCGGTACGTCAGTACAGTTCTATTAGTCAGTGCTCTTTCTTTGAATAGAAGTCAGTACAGTTCTGTTGAAGAGATGAAGGAGCTGTTCTGTTGAACATAAGTCAGCGGTGGACTGTTGAAGAGAAATCAGTGGTGCTCTGTTGAAGAGAAGTCCGTTCATTTCATTCCTGAGACGTTGTGTTAGGAGACAAAAGAATTACGTTGACAACTGTTGGGATAATTTATAAACAGATATGGACAGTGAGCAGCGTTGTCGGGGCATTATAAGACTTGTCTGTGTATATATACGTGGGTTTTTACGTCATTAGGTGTGTGTACATATGCTGTGTCTTTTTGTGACTGAAGTAAAATGCTTACGAAGCAGACGTGACACCCATCCGGTCACATTACATTGACACCAGGCCAACGAGTCCCGTTTCTTTGCTATAACCTGCTAGTGCTGAGCGCCACGCGAGGCAACAACAAATCCAATTTTTAAAGTCTTCGGCATGACTCGATCCAAGTCTGCTGCCTTCGAGACGTGCGCTCTAACCAATAGGCCACGATGTTTGAATTAAGGCCTTTTGACACTGGCTTAATTGAGGAGAATCTACATCTTAAAGCATGGAGCCGGATTTTGTCGAAGAAATCAAGTTAAGGAAGAAATGTAAGGACACTTTTACTTATAGAAGTCGTCTGGAAAAATTGCTTAAATTGTCTAAAGCACAATGCTTTGGTGAATGTGGTGCTTTTCACCTTGATCTTGTCTATCTGCAGGCTGTTTTGAGGTGCACTTGGTAACATCGAAAAAGATAATTTAGATTCTTCGTCTGCCTAGGACTGCTCGAAATAGGCAATGTCTGGAAAACATCACCTCTCCGTAAGGTAAATATTGTTATCCGTGCGACCAAACTGTGGAAATGACAGGCAGCTGTGTTTGGCTGCTACGCCGTCAGTACCACACGTGGCCAACCTGACAAGTGTGTACTGCGGACGGATTACATGTTTCTTCACAAAGGAAACATGTTTTTTCTTCTGTCGATTGAATTAGTCGTGCAAAAATTCAAAGTTAATGGAGGCGATTCAAGATAACAAAAAGAGCAAAGGATGACAAGCTGTCATCAAGTGTTCCAGTTGCTCCTATCACTCCTGGCTACGACCTGATTTAGTCTGGTGCTCTGGTCCTCTCAGAGCGGGTCTTTATGTAGAGCGGACTTTTTAATATATTTATGCATTTGATGCAGGTTTAAACCCGTAAGTTAGTGGGTAGATATACAGGGTGCAAAAGCCGAAGGGAGTCTATAGGAAAGCACTGCACCTCATCAGGCCCTGAGATGCCTGCTGACACGAAACCGCATCTAGGCCAGCGATATAGTCGACTGGTTAAGGTCTTTTGGTGTCCATCAAGAGCGCCTTACTTCATTGGGCCAGCAAAGAGGCCTCAAGAAGTTCTCCCTGCATAGAATATGTTGCTAGAACACCTGCTTGGTAATTACAGAAAATTTGTCGCAATTTTAGTGTCAAAACTACAACAGTGAAAGAAAGGTATGCAGAAACAGCCAGATTGCAAAAAGCCCTTACAAAATAAAAGTGAAATTTGAAATCCAGAACAAGATGATCTCCTTCCCGGAGTTTCCTTTGATATTAGACTTATTTATTTTTCTAGGAACTATACTATTATTTATCTTATGTTCGTACAGATGTTCGAGGTCTGTTCCCCAGGCACAGGGACACTGACGCTCTTGGTGCTGTTGAGTTGGAAACGTAAGTGTTTCTCAGTGTTTGTTCAGCAAAACACAATATGGGCAGCATCTAAGAGGCGCTGACAATATCAGAACTTTAGATTGTAGCTGAGCGAGTATTAGTCTAAAGTGAAGTAGCAGAACACTGTAAGCTACATTTGTATAAGTAGCCATCATATCATGGTACATCTTAAACACACATACCATTTTCAGACCATTTTCACAAATTTTTGTCAATATCCCACTTTCAGGTAAAGCCTTCCAGTCATGTACGCACATAACGTGGTCTCCACTGAAGATGTTGTGATATTTATTTTTAAAAAGTCTAGTAATTACACAGTTATATGCAGACTACATTCAGTGAGAAAAAATTTGTAGCGATGGAGATCTTAAATCGCAGATGAGTCTCACGCCAGTGTGGTCATCATCATTTACAGGTGTTGGAATTTGGTAAAAAGACAATGGTGCATTCAGCAAGAACTGTTGTTTGTTTTCCTCACTCTGATCATCGGCTCCTCTTAGGAACATTTGTTAAGCATGAACACTGAGCTACGTCTTTTGGGTTAAAGCCGTTAGGCACATGACGGCCAATTACAGACTTGGTAGGACGCCAACTGGGCCAGTCTGTCTAGCATCTTACGAACTTCTGCCAAAACACACAAAACCATGTGCAAAAGCTCAAGGTAAATATAGAATTCAGAGGACTCGTACTGATCAAAACGTGTTCGCAGTATCACGACCTGACATTTAAATGAGTTCACAACATTACAACCTGACTGACTCTTATAATAAACTCATGTTTGACGTGTTACAATTTTACTTAAAAGGCCTCATTTAGTTCAGCTAAATGGGCCTACTTAACGTTGAATAAAACAGTTCACAAAAAGCGCCACAATTTAATCAGCTTTATTACGTATCCATTCATTAGCTATATCGAGTTTCTCCTCTACTTTGTAATAATCTTAAAATCACAGAAACTCAAGCTCCAACTCTTTGGAAAGTGAAAGTAATTCCGGCTTACAAGGCTATCATGCACTTTGAACACAAGTGAAATGAAGTTCAAGGTGACAATGACAGCGACAATGTCACGGAGAATCTCGCACAGAGCGGATATCATCTGCAGAGAAGACTGAATGAGTTTGCAACCTCGACTAACACCCAAGCTAAGATCTGGCAATTCAAACCGTCATTGGTAGGTTTGCTCCTATTGCAGTTTTATGACATATGGGAAGGGGATATGACTTATATTCATGAAGAGGATTATATCCTTCTCAAAGGACAAGCTCAAAAAATGGAGTCACCTTGGAAAGTATAAATCTTATTGAATAATATGAGATTTCAAACCTTTTATATATTTTATAAAAGACTCCTTAAACGTAAATGGAAACGATGACGGTAAATATTCAGTTTGAAGGCTAATAACACAAAATATGGATCAAAAAAGTTGAAAAGTTATTTTCATTTTATTTTATGGGGAAATACTTGCTATCTTGTCATTAAGGTGAGCCTTTATCAATATCTTCTGTCTACACTCGTTAACTTTGGAGTGACGTCAGCTGCAAATCGCTTCCATGCGCCGAAACACACGCTTAGCCCTTCAACTGTTACCCCCCTTGCTGCTGTTTTTTTTTATGTGTGATCACACTCTACGTCACTGACAAATACACACTCCCAACAGCTATCTTTTAAATCAGTATTACATTTTAAAAACAGTGCTTATACACTAAACAAGCAAAGCTTATGTACCGAAAACGCTGGTTTTCGAACTTGACCTGAAGGGATCACTGTCAATCTGCACTCAATATTTTATCAAAACTGGACAATATTTAGATCAGTTATTGCACAAAAACCAAAGACTAACCATGATTACTAAACAAATGCACGGATCAGGTTGGTTTTTACCACACATATGCAATGTAACCTGTGATGTTTATGCTTCTCCTCGCATTAGGTTCAAGAGTTTTGAAATCTCATTGTATCCAATAAGATTTGCACTTTCCAAGGTAGCTCAGTTTTTAGAAAAGAGCGAAACCTACCAGACGGACCAATCAGAATCAAGGAAATCATAATTTATGCGAAACGCGGATCCAGCTTGTTTTTAACCTTAGAATCGGACAGCTGCTTTTAAAACAAACTAACGATTACTGAGAATCCGGGAATATCCAAAGTGTGTGCTTGAATCTGGTTAGTTCACGGGCAGAAAAGTTTGGGCCAACTAACAAATCCGAGTTATACGAATGAACTAATTCAACTCAGAAAACTTAGTCATTCAACTCATCTGATTATATTGTTCACTCCACTGGTTAGTCGAAAAATTCACAGGAGTCTTTCATGACTCAGGTGATTTAGTCGTATGAGTTCCTGGGCCGAATTGCTCGATTGTGTAACTCACATTTTTTAGTCAGTTAACCAAGACTGTTCTCTCAGTGCTTCCTGGCTGAGCTGAGCGCTCACATATCCATTGTAACCTGTGAATTTCATGATTCTCATCTGAGCAATATCTTCACAGTACCCACAGAAAAAGCAATCATAATAAAGCTTTGTCTCCTCAAGTTCTCCCGGAAGAAAGGGTGTGGCATAATTTGCACATAAATGCTATCTGCAAATGCAACAGAACATTTCGCAGAAGTAATACTTGAAGTGGCATTTTTAAAACTAGCTTAAGTTTTTAACTAATAGCAAAACTCGTTGGTCTTCTGTCGAACACAACAATATTCCGCAGTTAAGTTGTTATGTGTATGTCAGCTTTGCATCTGTAGGTCTAAGCGTGTGGATGTCCGCAGACGGAGCTTGAAATGCTGAAACCCGTCCTGACTTGCTCATTCGAGAAATAAAACAACACAAATATACTACTGAATGTTATATTTATATATTACTCTCAACATTCATAAAGTAACAATTCTGAATGAGAACTTGAAAAGGACATAGATATGCTTAATGACTTATTTCAACCTCTCATTCACAACAACACATCTCATGAACTACACTTTCCGCAATGACATTCACATGGCACAGTTCATATTTACATCTTCCACAATAAAAGAAATAACGATTAACTATTATATAGGTTCAACACTGTCAGGTGAATTCCATAATTTATATTTCATTTATCTTCCACAAAATATCATGATTTATCTTTTAAAAACACATTTTTGAAGGGTTTTTTTTCTCTTCGTGAAACTTTCACTCTAACACACTGCACTCTAGACACGTCATAATTTGTATAATATCCTTTACGTCAACAGAAATCATAATACCCCGATGTCACATAAGTTTTGCTTGTAATTTCTCCTTGGTCATCTTTCACACTAATCGACAGAATGGCAACTTATCTCCACCAACCCCCACAGTGATACATAGCTGACATGCTTTATTTTAACAGCGTACCATATTCACAGAGATTGTCGCTTATCTTTTCCAACCTTCCAAAATGACAGACAGCAGGCATAAGATGATTTATCTACCACATCGACAAAGAGCATAATTCATCTTTACAAAACATACGTACCTGTCCAAAGATTACAAGATAAAATAACGTATGGTAACCAGTTTTACACGTTCACAAATCTGATAATCTCAACATCAAGCCAAACGTTCACAGTGAAAGACAGATACCTTATGCCAATCAATATTTATCAACTTCAACTTCCACTATCACGCTCACAGAGGTCATACTTTACCACTCACTCTCATTCACAGAAATTCCAATTTATCTTTGTCTATCTGTCACAATCACATTCCATAACTTTCGCCTGCCAATCATCACTCTCAATCACAGAAATCATAATTTATCTTAGTCGATCTTTCGCAGTGACACTTATGATGGAAGTACACCGTCCAAAATTAAAATAATAGTTTTACAAATAAATACAGGCTTACTGTAATAAACGCATTGTGTAAGTACCAACGCACTAACTGTGATGACGCAGCCCTGTGACGTATGACAATGGCATACGTTAACGTCACGCTTTGTTCCTATTCGTGATCGTAGCAAGACGACACACCACACGTTGTTCACCATTTTGGTCCCTACATTTCGGCTACGTCACAAGCATGGCATGAAGTGAGTTAAACTGTTGCACAAATGACTCGCAAGCCCCATCATAATCTGATTGCGTGGTTGGATTTCTTGAGGTTCGAAATGATTTACTACTCTGTGTACGAGTCTGTGTACTAGTCTAGACGAGTTCAGCAAGCTAGATTCTAGCCTTCCCCAGGATCTCTTGTCATCTTGCAGACGACTGTGAGTGGAAAATATGATATGGGTTTGATCGTCTAAGTAGTCTGGTCGAGCTGCCATGGCGGATTCACGTGTGGGGAACCCAACAAACACGACGACGAGATCATGCTCTCTTTCGCAGAACAAGAAATTGGAAAAAGTAGTTCTGAGACAGAAATGTGTCCAACGAGTAGAATATGGTGTTATAACGCAGAGTACTTTTGAAGCTTCCCGTAGGGAACTGAAGTGGTTCTGAATACGAGTCGGACCTGCCAGAAAGTGCTTGCTGGGAACGTTCACACAAAATCTGTGTTGAAGCCACGCTTCCACTTCCGCTATCACTTTATGCAGTAGTTCGTCATCAGAATACTCATCCTCGATAGCATAGATCACTCCACGCCCACCTGCCCCGCCTGTGGCCATACTAGACAGAATGAAACAATGCACCAATGAATGATACAATTCCTCTCGTCGGTTGTCCGTCACTAAATGATGTACATGTGTAGTGTCACATTTTACATTATAGAAAATCTTACAATTTGAGAGGAGTGGTCAGTTTTATTTTTAATTTAGGTCATCAGATCAGAATAAAAGAAACGACGTGTTATCCCTGGATCAAGAGGTATTAGACATGAGCAATGAAACAAAACATCAAAGAGGTAAAATTCGACCAAGGAACATAGTACTCGAGATGACATCAATAATACCGAATTTTTGGGCTGACTTTTAAGGAGTATGATACTGGAGGTGGGAGCATGGTTTTGGTGTTAGCAAAATTTGTCACAGACTCCATAGCTTAATAGTCGGTTGCCCATAAATGAAGTTTTATGTAATAAAGTCTCTGTTTTGTTTACCAGCCTTCACCTCTACAATGTTTCAGTTCTTTATGCTGGCACGGAAGCCTTAGGCCTACCGAGTTTATAAGTAGAGAACAGACTATTTTCCGACAAGAGAGATTGGTCAATGGGAGATAACCGCATGTTGCAAACAGGGAAAACATGGGAGGAGCAACAAAACTGGATAAAAACATTTGCCGCCGTCGTGTAAGTGAAATATTCTTGAGTATGTACATTAACAATCAAATAAATCAACAGATATTGTGCATGTGGAGAAACACTGCGTCACCATCCAGATCTCGCGCAAATAGAATTTAAGAAACATGATACTGTGTTGTAGCCTATTCCACATACTTTCCGTAGGATATGTGGGTCACTAACGCTCTTTACCTATGGCTCTATACTGCCCGAGATCATGTCTACCGATACGAACCTTGCTACCTGTGCACTGACACGAGCAGTGCAGCTAGTGGGCTGTTGTAAAGATAAGGTTGACGCTTTGTTGGTAGCTGATCCGCTCCCCAGATGTTCATTGTGAAAAGCAGATTTACTCTTCAACCTGACAGAAACCACCCCTTTACAAATGCCAGTTAAGGCGTGCCGCTACGCTGTATTGTCGAGCGGTGGAGCACTATCCACTAAATATCCCACATGCTATACTGCTGTGTTTTTGGCAAATTGGGTTATAACTCGGATGTTTGATCGACCGGTTGTATGTATACCCAAATATATACCTCTGCTTTAGTCTGCTGACTTCAGAAGAAGTCAGTGGTATATTTCAACATGATAGCTTACGTCACATGTAGTCGCAACCAGGTATCCACCTAAATCAATGTTCCACATTTATTTATTTATTTATTTAGTTGATAGGTCATTTACGTCGTACTCAAGAATACCTCACTTATACAACGGCGACCAGCATTATGGAACGATGAAACCCGGAGGAAACCCACGACCACCCGTAGGTTGTTGCAAGTCCTTCCCATGAACGGTCAGTGAGGACTGAACACACTTGAACTTGAACACACAGCGACCGCATTGGTGAGATGCTCCTGGGTCATTGGGCCACGCTGGCACGCTAATTGCTTTGAGCACGGAGCCTCAACCGCCCCGCAATCCCCTCAATTATAATACACGGAAGTATGGCCACACCAACGTTCATAATTGCAACCTAGCTCCATTATTTCTTCATCGATACTCGTTAAAAGAAGATATTTACTTACATGGGTGCGTATGTTTAGCTGTATGACGTCATTCTTGTAAAGTCCCATGCACATGTTAATCCGCGCATAATTTAGAAAAGAAATGGCGCCTTCAGCATACTCCAGCGCATGCTACCTTTCTCGCTACCTTTCGCTTTACATCACTGCCACCAATAGCAATTTGTTTTACAGAAATCTTGAACAAGGCCGAGGTCACTGGGGTCACGGTGAAGAGGCAGGAAGTTATGTCAGAAAAGACAAACAATCCGTGTCATCCTTTGTCTGTAATAATACTTTATACACATGCATTTTCTTCATCTGGAGAATGTAGAACATGAATTGTAACCCACGCCAAAACAATTTGATTGATGAATCCTGATTAAATAGTTCCGCGGGAGGACACAAGTCATGAGGCTAATCCACAACAAGTCTACGTGCGTCTCACATGCTCCAAAGATCAAGCTTGTCTATTGGTGGCAGAGATGTAAAGCTAAATGTAGAGAGTGACGCATGCGCTGTAAGGAATATGCGTGTTCAGTCCGAGTGCAGGAAATTCCCTCAAATGTGGAAATCCCCGATGTAAGCGATCCCATAATTACCGCCAAGTGCTCGACAACACATAGCCGGTTCCTTTCATTACGCTTGATTATCACTGCCGTATTAAACTGGTTTGCCATTTTGACGTCAAACATTCGTGAGTCGGTAATTCACCGTAATGCTGCAGCAGATATATTCCCAAAGCTAATATAAAGCAGGCCTACAGACAAAAACCAATATGCGGTTGAATATTAAGTGTGTTTCTGCTCCCTGACATCACTTCCTGTCTAACCACTTGAACTAGGCGCAATGATACTGGTATACATCGTACTATTCGTTCAGTTTTCAGTTTGCCCGTCTATCGCTGGGTTGATAATAGTAGCCTATAAGTCACGTGTATCGAGTTGTCCACACTGTCGGCAACTTGCAGTGTAGGAATTCATGGACGTGACGGAGCAGCTAGATCCTCACTCCTGGACAGGTTACCCGCGAAGGTGGTCGCTGTACATACTATACAGGATACTTCACGTATGCATATATAGATGGTTGTATATGAATATTACATATACATACCTTACCCTACTTCATATGAACCTCTCCATAACAATATCCATAGGATCAGGTAAGCGCCATAGCTACCATGTTTAAATCGCACGTGTCCTTAATCTGATTAATGGGCATCTTGAACCAGTTTGGTTGTTTAGATGCTGTATCAGAAAATCGTCTTCGTAGAATCCAGCAGGAACTGGGGACTGCACATGTCTCTTACGCATGCGTAGGCTTTCCCAAAGTGAAAACTGGCACATACACACTGAAGGAATGGGAGCCCTGATCTACGATGTATGATGCTTGAGGGGAAGTTTGACGTCCATGTGGATTATTGTTAGGTATAGGCCTAATTTCTGTTCGGTTAAAATCGTCCAATGTTATATATGGTATGTGCTGTTAATGCTGTTAATGTGAACCACCGTTGTTACTGATTTACCACACCTTGGAATATAAATTTGTGAAAGTTTTATTCCTCAAGTCAGGCTTCATCCCTTTACTTTGCCTTCTCAATCATTCATCACATAATTCATTGTAAAATACGAAGATGTATTACCCGTACAAACGTTTCATCTCTTCAGAAGAGGGACACTCGGCCTGTTTTGTCCAGAGGTTATATACCATAATTCGAAGAGGGTAAGATTATGAAGCTGAGAGAATTCATCTGGTAAAATGTCGAATTCTTGGGGTATAAGACATTTTATGAGAGATGTACGTTACGAATAAACTACTGCATTTGTTCATTTACAAAAGGAGTTTGTTAGAAAATATGGAAGTGGCTACCTAAAAAGTGATATGAGTAGTGTACATAAAACTTGGTGAAGCCTGCTTATACAGTAAGTACAGGTATACAGTAAGGGAAAGCATTTCGCTCTTTTGAGTGAAAGTATTTATAGAGAGCTGTCTGCACTAATGCGATCTCACTTATGTCAAATTAATCCCGTCAAGAAATAAGAAAAGAACTAGTAGAAACAGTCCCAAGCAAATGTATCATAACCTGCAAGCGGAAGTGTGAGAACAAAATAATGCTATAACTCCTCCCTCTAACCATACAGACCTACACTTTCACACATAAACTGACAATGGCTCAGCTGCACTTTTGCTTAGTACATAAAGTTACAGCAGTCGCATGTTGACGGAAACAATACGATAGATATTAACTTAGCCACTGAGTGAAATTTGAAAATAAGAAGAAAAAATATGAGTAATTCTGCACTGTAATTAAAGACATTTAACCCTCTCATATTAATATGCTTTTTTCTAACTCTCTTTATAGCTTAATTTGTTGTCTTGTTTCTCTCTCCAGGGATTTTTCACTGGTGGACCATCTATGCAAAGAACATGAAGACACTAGTTCGTCCTGTAGAATATTGCTTCTGATGAACATTGTTTACCAATAGTTTTAAATGTAACTTTTTGACAGTATAAAAGGACTCAGAATGGATTACCAGTACCATGTGTACATTCTGGAGGACCCAGATGACCCGCCCACTGAAATCCAAGACTTCATCACCGCTTTCTTTCAAAGATTCAATTGCCATCCACACAACCGAGGACAGGCGACTTAACGTGTATTTACCACGGAACGATGACATAGCAGGAATGACGAAGTTTGATAACGTCCCATAACGCTATAAATAATTCCAATATGATTCTGTGCATTATCTCCCCCTGGAATACTCATTGGATTAACTACTGTCGACATGCTAGTTTTTATCAGAAAATCGTGAACAACAAGCGGGATATGTTCATACCAGTATTCCTGGGCTATTCTTCAGCTGCAGACGCTAACATTGCGTGTCCAGAAGAAATCAGGTGTCAGACGGGGTGATGTTTAAGGCGTCTTGGAGGGACGATGATGACGCGTGGGGAAAGTTAGATAGGTCCTTACAGGTACCGATAGAAGCAACAGCGACAGGATCTGGAGGCCCCGCCACACGGGTTGCGATACAATGTACAGATGGTTTTGACCACAGTAACGTGAATAGTTTTGTCCTCCGGATGGACCTCCTTTCTCGACCCCAATATCATCACAATCTCATGAATGAAACAGGGCCTGTTCATGAATGGGAGAGTGGAAACATCTCCTTCCAGTGGGAGAGAGACATACACTATGCCCGCACCCAGACGTGATCACGTATCCCAAGATCAGATTCTCGAGGTACTTGGTGGCCCCAGTCTGCTGTCAGCGTCCAGATCCGGTGGTCTGTTCCAAGACAACCCCGACTCTTCCATCAGACATAAAGCCCCTGTTAATATCAGTAAGTACTAAAAATCTGATCGTTGGCTAAGCTACTTATCCTGCGATGGCAGGTCAACCAGAGCATTTTTAGAATTCTCGTGTTCCCAAGCCTTGTTGGGAATTAGCGGTCAACGACGGTATGTTTCGTGAAACTCGCCGATGACCACTTTACTTCCCCCAATATGTGGGGAAAGTTCATGTTAAAAAGTTTACACCTGGCACACAAGATTTCTCTGCGCATAAAGCTTTCCTCCATCCTACAAGTGAAAAATTCTAACGTATGGTATTAAGCAACAATCCAGTTAAAGAATTAAATAAATAAATCAAATGTGCTCGGCAAGTGAAATTTTTGGGCACACTCTCAACATATTTTCATGATTGCTATTTAAGTTTTCTTGCAAAACTGTTTGATTGATCTTTAAAAAGCTGTACATTCCCTGATCGATTCAGGATACACAGGCACGTACACCATTGAGAAAAAAGAATAAAAAATGTATGCATATTTATCCTACTTGAAGTTGGTTCCTCAGATGAAAGGGCTGATGAAGAAAATGATGTTGGTTCCTCAGATGAAAGTGCTGATGAAGAAAATGATGACAGAAATCTCCCTAGTGAGGTAACAGTCGACATTGACCGTGCTGGACAAAGTCATCACGCCGAATTTACAGATAGCACGAACCCAAAATTATTGTTCGGTATGTTTCCCTTTGTTGTAAATATTAAATATTCAAAGTAAAGCAGGTTGATAATAGGACATAGAACAAAAGAAAAGCACAAGTTTGTGCGCATGCCATATGGTGTCATTGGCATTAGTAGTCTGGAGAACACGACATTGACTATCAACCCCAACATTGCCATTACTAGTAGTATTGTGGAAATATGGAAACAATATGGAAACTTTATTTACAGTTTTTATTTGTCTTTGTGTTCAGTTTATTTATTTATCTTTTTACATGATTGTTACCCAATACTCAATAATTGTTCAGTTTATATATAGTAGAAACCAATATTTCTCTGCATTAAATGTATCATTCCGCAGTTGTATATGTCTAATATTAAATATGAAAATGTCCAATCATGAATTTATTGACTTCTTATATTTTCAACAAATTGTAATGTGACTGAATATTTTACTACTCTCACCTAGGTAGAAATATAAGCACTGTGTGCAGATGAAATTTTTGGGGCTCACATCTAGAGGTTCTTTCTTGTCTCTTGGTTGCAAAATATGATTTGTAAATGTTGAAGGTGACTCCCTGGGGTCTGATAGTTGTTCTGGCAGAGAGACCCTCTTAGGACGACTCCCTAGTAACGTAACTGATGACAATGAAGACGAGATTAGCGTTGATCATGACAGCAGAGAATTCACCTCGGGAGAACAATCGGATCACAATTATGGTATGTAAAAGCCCACAGCCAGAACCGTGGGCGTCTCTCGTTGAACAAACTCTGTAGGGTTCTATCTGTGGTATCTTCCTACTCGTCTGCCTTTAAAGTAATGTATGTTGTAATGCAAATTGCTCATTACCTTGGATTTTTATCAAAGCCAACAATATGTCACTACTTGGGGACATTCCTCTGGACGCATTCCTTAAATCAGTTAATGCTTTTTTTTTTTTGAGGTATGTCACATTTGATTGATTCTGCATATTCCTCTGGCGATGGTGGACAGTCAAGAAATGGTAATAAGTTTTATTGCCTGAACATTTAAGAATTCTTGTACCTCACTGTTTTTTCTTCGTTCAATAAAATCCATTTGTTATACCATCTTTTATTTGCATTTAACGTAAAGAAGACATATTTTTCTTATATACCAAATTAATTTTCTGCAAGTTTAATATTGGTATGATTTTTGACAAAGCTTGCCCAAGTAATTGACCCAGGTAAGGCATAGTAAAGGTCGTTCCATTGTCCGAATAGTTAAGAACCAAACGTACAATAAGATGGAAGATTTTTGCCGGCTCATTCGTATGAGTCGCTCTCACTACAGGTGACAAGACCTTTCCAAGTGCTCCCAATATATGTGTTAAGTCTTTTCCCACTGCTCTGACTACAGGTGACAAGACCTTCCCAGTTGCTCTCAGTATAGATGACAAGTCTTTTCCCACTGCTCTGACTGCAAGTGACAATTATTTTGCCAGTGCTCTGACTACATGTGAGAAACGCTTTCTCGGTGCCCTGTGTACTAGTGACAAAACCTCCAGTGCTCTGGCTACAGGCGACAAGACTTTTTCCAGTGCTCTAGTTACAGGCGACAAGCCTTTTTCAAGGACTTTAACTGTAGGTGACAAGCCCTTTTAAAGTGCTCTGACTGCAGATTACAAGCCTTTATCCAATGCTCTCATTGTGGTTGACAAGTTTTTCATGTGTTCTCACTGCAGGCGACCAGCATTTTTCCTTGTGACTTTGCGTGTTTAACTGTACTGCATTTTTTTAGTCAGTAATCCACTCATAAGCCTCATTCATGACTAGTATTCTTGAGTGAGTGCAGCATAAAACAGATTGGATTAATCACAGTGTTGTCGTTGTGGGCAGGTGAGCAGCGAACTGGGACAGATGAGCTGCAGACTGGGGCAGGTGAGCTGCAGACTGGGGCAGGTGAGCTGCAGACTGGTCCTGATATGCAGCAGAAGGGGACAGATTTACAGCAGGATGTGGAAGGTGCGCAGAATGTGCTTGGGGATTCCAGTACAACCTCTGAGAGGTGCGGCAAGACGGTGGCGTCTCATGACGTGGAGGATCATCATCCGCATGGCCCTTTGCGGGACGGGGAGGCCAGTGGAGGGGAAGAGAGTGGTACATCAGTTCTGAATCCAGCCCAGAACGCGGGCGGGTGCGCAGGCATTGCTCTAGGAAGGTGGGCGGCGCGGGCATTTGCTATGTGGGAGTTAATACAGTATTATTGATGTTCCCAAGAAGGCAGTAGCAAAAATAATTGCGTTTTGTGTAGGTCGGAATCAATGGGCAACTTCCCTTTGTATGTCAACATTGTTACTTAGTACGTTTGTTGTACTAATCCTCACTATTACTCCAGTCTTCACACTCACGTGAAGGACTGAACCCAGAACATTATAAGGTTGCATAAATTCTGTGAGGTTCCTGTTTTCTTCTTAATGACAATGTGCTCTTATTTGTCTATGGCAGAGTATGCCTACACATACCGGTACTTTCAACTTTAGAAGGCAGTAAAGGTTTCATACATCAGGAAATGTTTAAATTCCGATGAATTATCCGTGAATGTCATGAATAAATACAATTTCTACATCAATCGTATCATTTGGCCAAAATCTACAAAATAGTTGTGACAGTAAGTTATACGAGAGTCAACAGGCCAGGTTGACGCGTACAGAAAACCTTGTTGAGAAGAGCAAAACTTATTTCACGGTTAAAGGGAGAGAACCCGGATTTAGAATCATACAAAATTTGTGAAACGCTGGTGTAAGGAAAATAAATGCCCCCCCTGTCTATTGTCCAGGGCTTCATAAATAAACAAACAAACAAATAAATAAAGGAAGAGTTCGGAGTTTGCTTACTAAGCAAATGTATAATGTAGCCCGCCTCATAGGCCAAAACCACATGTTACTGCCAATTGGTACGACGAGACTGTGACTGTTTACGGTGACCAAGTGTAGAGTGAGTTGTCCAGGGATGAAGAAATATAGTAGGTTCAAATTTATGTTATTGTTGTTTTAACGCCATACACTTATGGCAATGTACAAAATTTCCGGTCAAAGTCCGGGTTTGAACTTGCATCTGGTTTGTCCTAGCTACTGAATGCCAAGTTTCTCTAACCTCTATTCCACTCACCTACTAGGCTGAAGTGGAGTAGTATGTTATCATATGTATTTCTGGCGAATAAATCTGTCTTTATGTAAATTTCGAAATTCGTGAGCCAATAGCTAATAATTAACGGTCATTCTAAGTTGCTTAACTTAAGCTGACGCTTTTTAAAAAACAACCCCCACATAAAACAGAACTTAAGCGTCACTATGTTACCGTTAAAAAGTCCATACCACAAATTTGTGGTAGAAAAATCTATCAACGGAAACCCAATCAAATTTTTGCATTTATTTTAACATAACGCTAATTTTAAGGGTATTTTCATTTTAACGGTAACGACGTTCCTGAAATTTATAATACGAGTAGCATTACAACTTTTTCAAACTTTTGAATAATTTTAACACTTTATATAAATAGTCCAGGTACGAGTCTGATATTTACTGAAAGGCAATACATTTGAGACATTCTTATTAACTACAAAATATTTGATTTTATTAATATGGATGACGAATGCGGCCACTGGCTTCTACTGGCTTGTATGTAGCCGCCACCTTCAATACCCGCTGGTCGACATTAACAAAAATAAATCATCACAAACTTGACCCGCAGGTTTTATGACAGGACGCGAGATTAGTAAACTGCGCGATTTTATTGCTACTCTAGTGCAGTTTGTCAAAATCGTTTTCACCCCGCTGGTTTTATGACAGGACACGAGATTAGTAAACTGCGCGATTTTATTGCTATTCTCGTGCAGTTTGTCAAAAACGTTTTCACCCCGCTGTTTTTATGACAGGACACGAGATTAGTAAACTGCGCGATTTTATTGCTATTCTCGTGCAGTTTGTCAAAACGTTTTCACCCCGCAGGTTTATGACAGGACACGAGATTAGTAAACTGCACGATTTTATTGCTATTCTCGTGCAGTTTGTCAAAAACGTTTTCACCCCGCTGGTTTTATGACAGGACACGAGATTAGTAAACTGCGCGATTTTATTGCTATTCTCGTGCAGTTTGTCAAAACGTTTTCACCCCGCTGGTTTTATGACAGGACACGAGATTAGTAAACTGCGCGATTTTTTTATTGCTATTCTCGTGCAGTTTGTCAAAACGTTTTCACCCCGCAGGTTTATGACAGGACACGAGATTAGTAAACTGCACGATTTTATTGCCATTCTCGTGCAGTTTGTCAAAAACGTTTTCACCCCGCTGGTTTTATGACAGGACACGAGATTAGTAAACTGCGCGATTTTATTGCTATTCTCGTGCAGTTTGTCAAAAACGTTTTCACCCCGCTGGTTTTATGACAGGGCGAGAACTTCAGAAGTTCGCGGCTTCAGAAGGCGAATGGCCACATCCATCTTCCTGGGATGAGACAATATGACTATTTTGCCAACAAGTTACGGTATACAACCTCTTTAATAACCCAATGACATTCCTCTCTGATCTGATGTGAGAGCTTCTCAATCAACAATTGACATAAAACAACAATTCTAATAAGAATCGAAGTCCGGAGACCCGGGATCAAACCCGGGTCGGGTCACACCAAAGACTTTAAAAATTGCACTACTTGTTGCTGCCTCGCTTGACGCTCAGCACTTAGAGGTCAGAACAACGAAACAGGACTGGTTGGCCTGGTGTCAGTATAATGTGACTGGGAGGGGTGTCACGCCTGTGAGGTCGGCATGGTACTTGCCACAGAAAAACACAGTATGTATACACACACTTAATGACTCCTCGTCGTCATATGACTGAAAAACTGTTTTAAGTGCGACGTTGAACACCAAGAATAATAATTTATAGTATGGACTACACACAGATGCAGTCGTGAATGTGTATATTATCGAAGATACTACTTGCCATTACTGTAATGATACAAATGAAGATACCTTTCATTATTTTTTTTATTTGCTCTCAATTTGCCACCCATAGGAAGCACAAAAACGCTACATACTCTCACACAAATTATTTCAGCCGGTGTAAATTATTCTGTTTTTATTCCACAATGTTCACGATATATATGTAATATACTTTTGTTTGGCTCTAAAGATTTAAATTTCGAAAATAATAAACTTGTTTTTCAATGTGTGCATAAATTTATCAATGATACAGAAAGATTTTATGACAATGGTAATGGTACTAACGATGTTAACATTGTAAATAATAATTAATTTCTTTCAACTTATATCTGAAATATGTATTTTCATATTTATATGTATGTACTTCGTTAGTTATTATGTTGTTAACTGTTGCTTTGAGGTGATCTCCGTAGTAGCCATTAGGCTGAGATATCCTCGTTAAATAAATAAAGAATTAAATTAAATATGTATGGCAATGACAAAAATATTACACCCATGTACGGGAAGAGGAATTAAATAACGTTATTTATTTATTTATTTATTTGATTGGTGTTTTACGCCGTACTCAAGAATATTTCACTTATTCGACGGCGGCCAGCATTATGGTGGGTGGAAAACGGGCACAGCCCGGGGGAAACCCACGACCATCCGCAGGTTACTGGAGGAAGACCTTCCCACGTGCGGCCGGAGAGAACCCAGCATGAGCTGGTCTTGAACTCACAGCGACCGCATTGGTGAGAGGCTTCTGGGTCACTACGCCGCGCTAGCGCGCTAACCGTAGCCACGGAGGCCCCGAATTAAATAACGAATTGTATGTGTTAAAAGTAGGCAAGGTGAACACTGAGGCACATAGCATCACAGACATGACATTTCTATCCTTGCGTTGGTATTTCGCTACGAGGGAACTACAGGCAAGGTGAACTCTGAGGAACACAGCATCATAGACATGACTTTTCTATCGTTCCGTTGGTATTTCACACTGAAAGCATAGGTTTCCATGTTGATGCGCCGTTTGCATTGAAAGTTTTTTTTTAGTCGTTTTAAAAGGTTTGTCAGCACGTATGCTTATGTTTGGAGAGTTATCGCCCATGTTATGTCACGTTAGGGTCCCAATGAGTCTTTATTTGGTTGTTTAGATCAACGAAATGAACTTTCTTCTTTTGGTCTTATACGTGTCTTTTTTCATACAGCATGCTAATATAAAGTGCTTATATACCTACTGTTCAAAATATTTCTTCTTGAATGGGTTTATGGATTTAGAAGCTCACTACAACCAAAGACGGCTAGTCTCACCAAGATGGCGACCAAACCAGAGCAAATGGCCACAGACTCCCATTAATTTTTCATAAGTGACAATGTTAACGTTTAGTGTTGTAGCTCAGTCCCAAACATTCCGTGGCCAATAGGCTTTGGTGCATACCTGGTCCAGTCTGTGAGAAAGAAGCCATAAAAATCTTGACATAGGTTGACTGTCAAAATCTGGACCTTTCTATGCCGGCAGCTGAGAGGCAGTGCCTAGCAACGTCAAGGTGACGTCACCCGTAGCCTCATCACCACCTGCCTCCTTGTGTCCTCTCGCCCACAATTTCAAACTTTCATCATTGAAACTCATACCTGCCCAAAGCTTAGACAATTTCCATCATTTTTTTACCAAGCATGCACCTGTGCACCAAAAACGGCAGGCTGGCAGCGAAAAAAAGACTTTACACCCTAAAATTCACAGAATTACATTCCCGAAAAACGGAAGCTGTAATGAGAATCTGTGTCCTAAATACGCGTGGAAATCCCCTGTAGGTCAACCGGAAATCCCCTTTTAACTTCCTGCTTTACAGATCAAGTGGCTAGCCAGTTTTCATTCACAATGCAGGCCAAGCTGAGAAATGATTTGATCTCGCACGTAAACTTGTTTCTGATGAGCGGTAGAGGTAAGGTAATTTTTCGCTAGTTTTTCTTTGGAAGACAATATTTCACTGGAGACAAGTTGTCTACCATCGTTTCTCTCGTAAACCGTCACCGGACAAAATTCATGTTGTGTGACCTGTGGTCACGCACGTTATTATAGGAATTAGTATATCTTATTAGCCTCGAATGCAATTCTCTGTGTATTTGATGGGTAAAGTCTTGTTTCGCTACCAGCCTACCATTTTCGGTGTAGAGGTGCATATTTCGTAAATGATAGAATTTGTCCAAACTTCGGGTGCGTATGAGTTTTAATGATGAAAGTTGAAAATTCTTGGCGAGAGGACACAAGGAGACAGGTGGTGATGTGACGTCTTCTTTTGGCGTTGCTATGGAAAGGTCCAGATGGTTAACCTATGTCAAGATTTTTATGGCTGCTTTCGAGAACGAGGCGTAATAACGAGGTCGAGAGTAGGCCACACCTCGATCTGGTTACACACCAGGATTAATGCTTCTGGGTCGAATGGAGTCCCTGCTATCTGCTATTTTGTTTTGATCCTTTAGGCTGCCTTTTTCGTTTTTTTTTTATTTTTTTATTTTTTTTTTATTATCATTATTATTATTAGAGAATAGTGCAACGACTGATTGACGCATGATTGGCGGGTTAGCTTACTTGCCTTCGGTAAATCGCCTCAGTGAAGCAGCACAATTTAAGAGCGGTGAAAATTCATCCTGCAACAAGGATGCACTCGTGAAATTACTGAAAAATTGTTGAGCACGACGTTAAACCCAAAGCACTCACTCACTCATTTTGGGTATAAATTTACGTGTTTTTCATGCGGATGCACACTGGACAAAAGTAGGGAAAAGTTCTCTTCATTGGCCTCTGACTGCGTGGGTTGGGCCCTTATTAGCTGTTTGTCAATTTTGTGAAAAATTTCATGCGTTAACCCCTATCAAGAATTGGACTGGAGTTGTCTCAGGGGAAAAAAAATTATCAGGCCCAGAACTGTCGGGATTTAGAGACAGTTTTGTGAGGCCAAAACCGCATAAACAAATAAGTATATCGAAAATTAATTGTGGACTGCCGTCTCCCGTAGGGCTGCCACACACAGTCGCGTCTACCTAGTTATGCAGCCTCCTTTCGAAAATGCGTAAAAAAACCATCTCGGCCTATCTTTTAACACTAGAAAAACTACACAGGCGCAGGTTTTTAACTGGTTTTAGCATTATTTACTCCATTTTGAGCGTTTATCCTGGACATATGTTTAGCATAGCTGATAAAGAGCAGTAGAAGACCCCAAATGTACACTCAAAATGTGTACAAACGTGAACGTTCAGTTTGAAGCCCAACTTAACTGCACTACTATCCAGGACAGAATTGATCTTATCGAGTGACTTTAATGTTGACCTGTTGAAAGACCCTCTTTCTAAATAGTTTTCCTGTATTAGAAATAGCAATTTGACCCAGATGGTAGATAAGCCAACTCGAAAAGCTCAACTTTAATGAATCACATCTACAGGACTCATCCTGAAAAGGTTTACCATGTAAGTGTCACCCAAATTCAAATTAGAGATCACTTTCCCATTTTCATGGCACGAAAATGTAACTTTAATCTAACGACCAAAAAAACACACACGTCATAAAACAATGCGCTATAGTGCAGGCTACCGTGAGTAGGGTTTACATGTACTATAGCTGCATTGGCTGGACGGTAAGTTGAGTTAATTAATCACGCAGTTGAGGTAATTCCCTGGCTTCGTCTGCTTACAAAATGTCTTGATCTCAAAACATCCAGACTGGCTGAACGAAGATATTATTCTTGCTATATGAAAAGAAAAACACAGCAATCAAGCAAAGAGAAAAAGGAAGCTAAATAATAACGTAAATAGGAAAATTTATCAGGCAAAAGCTAACTTTTTGCAAAGACACTATTGAAAATGGAGCTGGTAAACACTTCTTGGGATATTATCAAAACCTCTGTCCACCGAAACAAACAGGCCCACTACTTACTCTTAAAGCTGAAAATGAATCGGATATCAAATTACATGAACATCTCTTTCACAAGTATAGCACAAGAGAAATGATGATATTTGAGAACTTGATCTTAAAACGATAAGAAACCATGTTTCATCAAAACTACCCCCAGAAAAGAAGTTTCAGATTTCCCCTGTTTCTGATTACTTTGTTAGGAACTACCTGTCATTGTCAACTTGGCAAAGACAAAAGTGCTGAGGACGCTTGCACAAAGTAATCGTTGGCTGTGTTGAATGTAACTACCATGGCGACACATGTTGAAAGCATATGTTGCCATGGTAGTTACCGTCAACTTAGGCTATGATCGCTTTGGGCAAGAGACCATGGACTAGATAAGACTGACAGGTAGTTACTTACGAAGTAAACAGAAACAGGAGGAGTCAGACCTTGTTTTTTTGGAGGTAGGTTAGATTAGACATAGTCTCCTAGCGTTTTAAGATCAGGCTCGCTTAATACTCCCCGTTAAAAGTCAACACAGGAGTTCCTCAGGGATCCATACTTGGGAAAATGGTTTTTATAATTTATGTTAATGACATGGTGCCCGCAATGAATGTTTGTGTTATAGATATGTATGCAAAAGACACTACTATTCACTCCTCTGCCAAAAATCTAAGTAAAGTGGAAACTACACTGAATGCAGATCTTCGTTTAGGAAAATGGTGTAGAAATAATAAGATTTCACAACATCCTGGAAAAACAAAATGTATGATGATTGAAAACAGTAAAACATTGAAGCCTCAGTCTGGAAAACGCAACGTACAAGTCAACTTGAATGCAGTTGAGGCTGTCAGCTGTCAAAAATCCTTGGCCTACAAATTGATAATACACCGTCTTGGTCTAAACTGATAGATGTCAGAGTATATCTAGGCTGTTGAGTGTTCTCAGAATAACTTAAGCACCTCCTCACTGCTGTCGCGAATTACATTTTAGCATGGCCATGTTCTTCCGCACTTATATAAGTGCATTAGCATAAGGGGAAACTTCTCACAACTACAACATATCGCATGGGCATAAAAAAAATGGGCTGTACTTTGACACTCAGTATCTCCAAAACCCTCTGACGTCAGCTTCTAAAACTTTACACACTCAAAGGCCATTATGTCCTTAGTGTACAGACCAAATTTCAGTTTCATCCTTTAAGATTTCTGTTCATGGGACCAATATCAAAAACGCATGTTCCGGACATTTCAAAATGATCAATTCCTTGTCTGTCGCAGAGAAAACCATCTTGATTCAGCAAAAGCTGTGCCTATCTGGCAGAAGGGTTTCACTGACACTAGAGCCAGACAATTTTTCCAGACTACACTTGATTGACGCGTGTCACACAGGTGCAGCGCGCCCTTTACTCATGACACCTGACAGGTGATGCAATGTGGGTCACCGGAACGTGCGTTTTTGAGGCTATGTTTTCATTGTAACCCTGTGTACAGACTGTTATGACCTTCAAAATTTGGTCAGTATATTAACAAAATCATGCCATTTGAATGTCTAAATTTTGAACAAAGAATAATGGAGCAATGCAGCATCAAAGTACGGCCCATTTTTTATGTCCACCCGACATACCTCCATGATTGTACATAAACCTATAGCCTACATGCCTGTGTATATCAACGCTAGTTTATTATACTTTGAGGCAAAATAATTAGTTTCCAAATTATGGTAGTGCAATCTTAGACACGAGTGAAGATTTTCCCTGAGGCCCTCAGGGTGATAAATCTGAGCTACACTAGTCACAAAACAAAGGAATCAAAGTAATACTATATAGTTCTGACATATTCACATACTCATGAAAACATTTCTCAAAAGGACCAAAAGTAAAATGAATTATATCTATAAATGTATAAATAACATAGAATTTGACAGGCATGACTGATCCCGTACCATTGTTCCCACACTTCCTGTGGATAGGGTATTGGTGGGAGGCCCACTACCCGCCCCTTCCTGCCCCCACTGCGTATAGGGCAGAAAGGCGTTGCTCCGAGTATAAAAATCAGGCTTTAAACATTTTAGTCCTTGAAAAAGGAATTGCCAGCAAAGGACCTGGTATGGTAAGGCGGGGATACGCCCCCAGAGAAGTAAGACAAGACAGTCTAAATTTTATAATTGAAGTGAATTGAATGTTTATTCACCCTATGCAAATATATGTGTAATGACATGTCGTAAATGGCGGGAATAAAATCCGAGGGACTTCTTCTATCCCTGACTCGTTATTGTCGAATAATAATAATACATTCTTGGTGAGGAGCGATAATTGGTGAACAACTGTATTAACAAAAAAACAAAAAAAAAACAAAAAACAAATTCAACTGGAAAAAAACTCACATAGAAATGTAACACCATAAACACCTAAGTTAACTATACAATAGTGTGAATAATATTTTGTGTGACACCTTCTGTCTCGTAGATTGTGTGACTAATGTGGATCAAATATTGTTAATTAAAAATCTTTTAACCTGGATTTGAATAAAGACGTGATAGTGATTACTTTGAGGTTTGGAGGCAGTCTGTTCCATTCCCTTGGGGCTGATGATCTGATGAAATGTGTTGATAGATTCGAAGTTAGAAAAGGCACATGGAGATTGAAAGAATAGGATCTGGTTGGGTAATTGTGAACGTCAGATTGTCTTTTGAACATCTGTACAAATTTGTGAGGAAGAGAGAGTGATTGGTGAATGAATTTATGTGCGGGTAGCAAGGAGGAGTATGTGCATTTGTGCAATTGGGAGGATTTTGAGGTTCTTAAATATTGGAGCCGCATGATCTAATCTTTCCGAGAAAGTGATCAGGCGGATGATGTGTTTCTGAAGAAAGCAGCGGGTTTTTTTGACATTTGATCGAGTGTGTTTGATATTTCTTACTAATAAAGTTGATGTGAGATGTCCAAGGCAGCCTTGAATTAAAGTAAACTCCCAAGAACTTGTGTTCTTTTTTTTTTTTTTTTTTTTTTTTTGATTGGTGTTTTACGCCGTACTCAAGAATATTTCACTTATACGACGGCGGCCAGCATTATGGTGGGTGAAAACCGGGCAAAGCCCGGGGGAAACCCACGACCATCCGCAGGTTGCTGACAAACCTTCCCACGTACGGCCGGAGAGGAAGGAACTTGTGTTCTTGCAGGCTGGCTATTTCAACGCCATGCAAATATAACGGTGGCGGAAGTGTCTTATTTTTGAATACATTTATATGCATGCATTTTGTTATACTAATATTAAGGGACAGGCGGTTAGCTGTAAGCCAGTCGAATATTTTATGCAACCCTACAGACACAGTGGATGCAGCCTCGGTGCTTGTGGGCGCATAAGTGCAGACACTGGTATCATCAGCAAATAATGTAAAATCCAGAGTATCTGATGATGCTGTGATGTCATCAATGTACACTAAAAATAATACAGGACCGAGAATGTAGTCATGGGGAACACCACAATCTACCTTACGGTCTTTTGACATATTTCCGTCAGAGAGAACTGATTGGGATCGATAGATAGTTCTCAAACCATTGAGCGCTGTGAGCTTGAAACCCATAGTATTCGAGTTTTTGTAGAAAGTTTTTGACAGGTCAAGGAAAGTCACGACAGAATGTTGTCTGGCGTGGGTAGTAGAGTGACCAGTTCTAAAACCACATTGGTTGGGCGAAATGATGTCATTGGCTGTCAGAAAATTATTCATCATGTTTACAACTATTTTTTTCATTTTTGCTCAGACTAGGTAATATCGAGACAGGACGGTAGTTTGTGATGTCATTGGCGTCACCACATTTAAAGATGGGGGTAATTTTTGCACATTTAAACGAAGACAGCATATATCCCGACATAAGGGACAAATTAAGTATATGTGCAAGGGGTGATGAAATATCTTTTGCAAGAAGTTTGAGCTCAGACATGAAAATGTCATCTAAGCCTGGAGCTGATGACTTTAGACTGTCTATAGTGGTTTCAACAAGACTAGGCGAGACAGGAGAAAATTTCTTTTACAGGTTCACCTAGAAAATCTGAAAAATGTTTAGGGCTTGGGGGTATCTTAGCATTAAGACTGAGACTAATAGTCGAAAAAAGTCTTTTGCAAATGACACTTTTATCTGAAACAGATAACCCATCAATATTAAAACATTTAGGCATGCTCTTGCATTTACCACGTCCCATTAGATCATTCAATACTTTCCAAGTTCCTTTAATCTTGTGATTTTGGTCGTTTAGTTTTTTTTTCTCGAAGTAAGCCTTTCGCCAGAAACGAATCAAGTTCAGTTTATTCCTGTACGTCCTATATTTGACGCAAGTCGGTATATCAGAAGATTTCAAATACTTCGACGAAGTTTGTTCTTCTTGAATACAGACTGTAGAATACCTCGTATGACCCAAGGTGTGCGAGTATGTTTTGATGGGCTGCCCACGGTCACGACAGGAAAGTATGTGTCGTAAGCTATTGATAATTCCCCAGTAAAACAGGATAAAGCCTCATTAACACTATCCGATGATAGAACGTCATGCCAGTCTATATTTTGAACATTTTCTTTAAACAGATTGACTTGTTCCTTTTTCGAAAAGGGTTAGTTGATGTTTCTTTCGAAAAGAAAGGTCGAGAGGATTTTGAATACAGGGAAGTGGTCAGATATATCTGTTAAAATATACGGGAGGAATTGCGTTGAGCATGCAAGTTTGTGAAAATATTATCTATAAGGGTAGCAGAGCGAGAACATATTCGAGTAGGTTTTGTAATGGAAGGGAAAAGGTAGTGACAATTCATTAGTTAAAAATCGTTTGATTTTAAATGGCTATCACACTTGAATAAGTCTATACAGAAGTCACCTAAGGTGATACATTTTTTGTTTGCGGGTATATTACGAAGGGCTGTGCTCAGTTTTTCATTAAAAAGACACGTTTTTGTCTGGAGGGCATCAACGGAGCAGCAATCTCCACAAATAAAGACTTATATCCACAGTCTTCATCGAAAAACGATCATTGCATATTTTTCAAGACTCAAAAGAGGTATTAACATAAAGTGCAACACCTCCTCCCTTCCGTTTATCTCTGGAGGCAGAATATAAAGTGTATCCTGGCATAGAATATAAGCATTCGGTTAATGGGCTAAGCCAACTTTCCGAAAATCCAGGGGCTGAAAAGTTAACTATGAGTATGGATAAAGCATGTAATTTCGTCAAAATTTTTGGCTAAACCACTCGCATTTAAATGAATCGTTGAAAACTGATTTTGATTGTCATATTCGAGGTTTTCTAGGTGTTGAGTGAAACTTTCACGGCGGTACTAGTTGGACAGGTGAGAGTCTACTTTACCCCAATAGGCAATTTCATGTTCGTTGTCATCAATATGTGTTTTAGATGTATCATAGATATTCAGTTGGATTGAAGCACATCTGGTCAATAATATCAAGATTATATGTTGGGACGGTAGACGAGGCAGTTGATGATGAAGTAGGTGTTATCACAGCATGGAATGGCAGGTTGGAGAAGGTATTGGGAGGTGGAACAAACATAGAAGAGTCTGTGTCAATATTCATATTTAGTTGAGTAATATGTGAATCATTCTGTACAATTATTCCACATAAAAAAAAACAGGATGAGTGTTAATTATGGTTGTAAGGTACACATCGAGAAGTGATACATTTGAAAAAATACATAACGAATACAAAGAAAGTGAAAAGCCGATTTGTGAAAGAGCAACAATATTTACACAAAAAACTAAAATTAACCATACTGTTCTGTAGGATTTTCTACAAGTCAAACGACAAGGTAAGTGGATGTAATTAACATGAGATGTCGACATAGGCACATACTCCGTGCAGTGTGAGTGGATATAATGATAAGCTGTTGTGAGTTGAAAAGCGTGCACGCGTTGTGGCTACGACACGAGCAGTGTCATGACACAATTCATAAAGGGTCAGACCGCTTTTCACTGAGTCTTTCAGTAAGAACTTGTGGAAGAAGCACGAAAGCAGCGTGCATGCAAACTAGTGTTAGGAAAGTGTGTCGCGCTATATTGAGGAAGCTACCGACAGCTACCCTATACCACCAGGTAATGCAACAGACTTTATGGGTACACGTACACTTGCTTACATCAAAGTAGTTCTGCATGTATATACCTCTATTACATAAACATATATATATATATATATATATATATATATATATATATATATACAGTTAAGATAAAATATACAGAGAAAATATAGCGTTCAAGAAAAGTGGTAAAATGAGAATATGGTATATACATGTAAGATGCAACGGCGCATTGTCATGCAGCTGCACATTGTCCAAACTTACCAGTTGGGAAACGAAGGGAGGGGACAATCCCTGGCATTGTTCTTCCGACGCCTGTCTTCGGGGGCCAGATCTTTCAGGAGTTCCTTGGCCTTAAATAAAACTTTTCTACGCTGGGGACAGTACAAGAATTTAGCCAAAATATGGCGATTTTGACCACCGCTTTGTTTTCCCACCCGGTGGGCGTTTTCAATATTGATGTCCTTCGGTTTCAGACTGTCTTCAATAACAGACTTTACAATCTGGAAAGCATTTTCATCAGACTTTTCATCAATTCCTCTGAAACGTAAATTATATCCCAGACTATACCGTTCCTGGTCAACGATTTTTTTCCTGAAGGTCACGGTTTACCACAGGAAGTGCTTGCATATTGGATTTAAGTTTTTTGATTTCCTCGGCGAGACACTTCTGAACTGTGTCCATAATTTGAACGATAGAGTCAGTATGAAATGAGAGACTGTTACGTTCTTTCAAGTTGAGAGAGGCGCTCTAGTGAACTTTGCTGAGTTGCATGTACCTTGTACAGAGTTTTTTGATTGTCACTCACCCAATTCATTATAAAATCACGGAACTTTTTGTCTTCGTCGGGTTGCCCAACGACCTCTTCAGTCTCAACTATCAACTTCTCCCTCATCGCCAGGATCACTGCAGTTTAGACCTTTGGATTGGCTTCTTGTTGTAGACCTAAGACTTTTGTTGGGGTTGTCCGATTTCTGAGACTGGGGTGGCATAGTGGTGGTTCTTGTTGTAGCTCTAAGGCTTTTATCAAAGTTGTCCGATTTCTGAGGCTTTGGTGGCACGGTGGTATGAAGCAGATCCCAATATTTATGGCTAGGATAACTTCTGTTCACTGAACATTGCTGGGCGCAGCTGGGCACTGACGGAGCTCCACAACAAAGCACGTCCTCATCCAAGCATACTTCGGTCAGATAATACCGGCACAATTCTCTACATTTCCCAGTCAGAGGTATAAAAGTTGTTTGAATGCATCCCCAAAACGTTGCGTTGTCATAGAATAGATGGTTGGATAGTAATAACGGTCAGATATGCACTCTCTATCCAAAACTCCAATGTTTCGTGCAAATGAGGCTCCGTGTTTTAAATTTACTGTATGAAGGTCGACATGTATACAATGTGCTACAAACGGTGTCACAACAATATTCTGCTGTGTTTGCTGAGCGTTTCCACATATAGTATTTAGTGGAAGAATTTGTTCTCCAAAAAATAAAAAAAACATTATAAAATTAATATAAAGTAGCAATTAAAAAATAATAAGTGCAAAATATTACATTTTTAACCATTCGTCTTGCGTACTGTCCCTTATGAAGACACAGAAAACACCGATGATTAGACTTTAAAAATTCAGCACTAGGTTTTACATAAGAGCAGAATTATATACACATTTAACCATCCATGACCATGTTTTTGGCTTGTTTTATCTCATTGTCCGGCATGTCAAGCCGTTGCGTCGTTAGCAAAATGCCAGCCGCAGCAATTATTGTGTACAGGATAGCCTCTTCTCGTTACAGCTTCTTTTGGACATATCAGCGGCTTAATATGCATGGGATCAATGCTGTTCAGTTAACTCCATGGTATTTATCGAAACTGCAGTCATTTTATTTCTGACAATAAGTATTTTCTGTATACTTTCTTACAGGCTCTAGTATGTTATATTATATAGGTGTATGTATACAGTTTGAATTAACTCGAAAAACAGCAAAATTCGAAAATTGTTGAAAGGTAGGTCGAGCTGGTGTTTTTATATGCCTTTTCGAAAGCGATACTCTGCATCTCCGTAGACGTGCACGCGCATGACCGCTTTACTCGAGATCGTGTGATGGCTTATAGGTTATACGTGCACAGTCCGGGAAAAGATTTGCCACCTAGCTGAAGAGTAAGGGTGCATTGATTGGATACTGCTACAGGCATTTTAGATTGTTGATACATTGTAAATATCTCCACAGCTATTTTCCACCTTGTTAAAATATATCAGAATTGTGTCTGTTTTGGAACCTGAAAACCTAGTGTTAATACCTATCTCCCTGGAGGTTACCAAGGTAACAAAATGTTACGACTACACTTCCACCTCTAAAAAATGATGGTCATGCTAGGTTGATTTTTTTATATGTTGTACAGAAACATTCAAGCTACATGTGGTGGTAGACAAATTTACTACATAAATAGTGAGGAAAATCATTGCGCTCGTGTAATCTATAGGCCATACGACATCAACTCTATAGGATCAGACATGGTAATTTACAGTGTAATTATGTAACGAAGGACAAGGCCGGAAACACTATTCACTGATTTTAGAAATAAATCATTCCTCCCTTAATTTTACCGTCTTAGGATAGATTGATCCAGCCTCTTACGAAAGGAATGGGAAATGATTCGTGGTCTACAAAAGTGATATCTCTGTAAGCTGGCAACTGAAAACAATACAGAATTTGTAAACATCAGGCAACACTTTGTTCATTTCACCTCGACTGGATCAGCTTAGCCGCACCTGTCATTTCAGTGTTTCTTTTTCTTATAAATGTTACTTCTGTTTATTTCATCCAAATTGGATCCACTTATCCCACATTTCACTTACACGAAATGCACATATGCATACATAAAGTATCCCACAAAAAATGTACCTTTTTATATTTGTGATGTTGCATAACTGAGATATCTCCTTTCGAAGGATTCTAAACTGCGCTCATTGATAGGGTCAAATTCGCCCCCAAGTTATTAGTTTTAACCAATCAGGCTATGACTACTCATTCCTATGACGCCACTTTTAGTTTAGCCATACTTGGTACTGGTTTTTCTAACATGACATATCATATGACCACACAAAAGTTGTTCCACAAAATGTTGATTTATGAAGATATCAAGCACGTCAGAAAAAATAGTTGTGGCCGTTTCTACACCTCTTCCAAAATAACTTGGGCTATATTACCTGTTGTCATTTCCTTTAAATATTTTATTTCATGACCTGTGAAACCATAAAACCATAAGACCATACTAGCTGAGAAAAAAAACGCAAACAGAATGTTCATGCGTAAGATGGAAAAAAGTGTATCGTGTTTCTTTCGCAAATCTCATCCTGACCAGATCTACGCACAGTACACCTACACTTCCCAAACCAATGTTTCTGTTCTAGACTATCTAAGATCTAAAACCGATCTTTCTGAAAGCTGACAATTTAAAACAAAAGAAAATTATTAGTGCTATTTTTGTTCATTTCAATCCAAACTGAATAAACTTTCAGTCTACTGATTCTTTTTATGACTTGTAAAACTGAAACTATCTTAAAGCTGGCAATTTTTAACAAAATAAAATATATCAGTATAAAATGTTACTTTCACTCCAATAATTCCTTTAATGGCCTGTAAGCTTTTCTATCTGAAAGCTGGCAACTTAAAACAAAGCAAAATGTCTTAAGTATAAGCTGCTACCTTTGCTTATGTCCATACGACTGGAACAACTCACATTTACATTTTTCTCCGGTATTTCTTGTCATAATACAGGTATATATAAATCCAAACGTCAGATCTGACATTCGTGTACCATTCAAACTCGCTCTTAGATCGGTTAGCCATGATCAAGCCTAGTTTCCACATTAACCGCTCTGAACCGTTACATTCACTACCCTGGAACTCGGTCCTGTCATCTGCGCTGTCTCCAAAGTGCCAACGCTGTACGTCACAAAGAGTTGTCCCGTGATCTTAAAGTCATTCTGAATTCATATCACCTCATTATGTGGGAATAATAAAGACCATAACATCGCATATAACACACATGTAACCGACCCACTAGGACGGCATCAAAACTTCGTAAGCCGCCATTTTCAATTCACGTGACTCGGTTGCTAGGGTGGACACTGCTGCTCTTCCCAAAATTAAGACCATCTTTTTTTTACAATATAATTGATTACAAATCATTCCTGTTCATTATTAACGCACAAATTAAAGTTAAGACTCCCAAACAATTTGTCAATCGTCCTTTAGATGGTCTACATCTTATTGGTTTCAATCAAATAGTTCCACGAGTTTACCTTTTTCCAGACGATGCTCAGTGGGGCCGACTCAAATTGCAAAATTTCGGTTAGCGAAGTTTGGCTTGCCGCCGATGTAACAGATACATTTGTGTTAGTTGTGACGTTGTGGTCTTTATTATTCAAGAATAACTAGGTGATATGAAGTAAGAATTACTGAATGGTTACAGGAATCATGTTTTTGTAGCGTACAGCTTTGGAATGTTGAGGACAGCACACGCGGAAGAACAGAGTTCCAGGTTAGTGAATGGAAGAGTACAGATCTGTATTTCTGAAAGCTAAGCTGTGAAGAATGAAACAGATCTCAGATCTACATTCGAACTGTAAATGGACGTTCGGAGTCGATTTTCGCAAGATTCATTTCCAAAACAACCTAAAACAACAATTTCCAAATGAATATGTAAGAAATGATATATAAGCAGTAAATAAAGATGGTAAAAAGACTGACGTAGTAATTAGTTTTCCATGATACAGGAAGGACAGCCGTTTTGGATGGATCAGCTTATCGGATGTCTCGCCACCACTTCTCGTTACTTTTCATTCCAAGCAATTGTAACGTCATAAGGTCACAGAAAGTTCGAACATTTGTGACCATTTGTAACGGATGACCTGTTTGCACCAATACTGCTTATGATTGGTCAATAGCGTGTTTTTGATTGACAGTTTGGAAAGGTCTGTTTTAAGCATGGTATCCCATTCTAATTTCAAACTCGTATTATATAGGCCTAGTATTGTTAATACTTCAAGGTGGTTTTAAGTGCTGTGTTGGTATCTCAGTCGCGCATTCCGAATAGCCTACAATACATGTAGGCTATGTATAGTCGCGTACAATAAAAAATGTGGACGTCAGCGTCATCTATCAGTTTGAAGTTCAAATTAAACTGCGGCCCCCATATTACCCAAATCTTTCAAGTCTAGCTACTCGTATTCCTCTCTTACCTCTCAGATAAAAAAAATGGTAACAGCAGATGCGGCTATCTTTTGCAGGTAAAAAACTCTTTTTGTCCTGTAAATGTGTTTCAAGCTGTTTCCTGAGGGTCAAACTGCTTGAAAATTTGAGAAAAAGAGCTCGTCAACGAGCTGTTTTCATAACCGTAGGCAAAGCAGCAAACCATTTCGGAACAAATGCGATATGCTTGTTGTCATTCTTGTAACTTTTTTAACACTGAACTAAATGGCAAAGCTCTGACAGCTCGTAACGGTTGAACTTGTATGACGTAATTCGACGGAGACTACAGAGTTTTGGCGGGAAAATGCATAAAACCAATCTCATTATCTAGGAATTTTAAGTGCCATATTACACCGATTAATGTACAATTTTTCAATAATTTCGTAAACGCAATGTAACAATAAATACAGGGGTAAATTAATTATGAGTAAATTATGAATCTGAACACTAATCTTTTAATTGCTTATTTGGTCTTTAGTCCCGAATTAAGCTGACATAGGTGTAATTATAACAACTAAACTGACGGCCAAAAGAATCTTTACAAAGAGTTCAAATCAATTTTTTTGCCAACGCAAAAAAACATGATGACTAAAGTTTAATATACTGAAAAGACCAATGACTTTAGATATTGAAAGTCTTCAGTAAGAGCGGACAAAGCAGCCCTCAAAATCATTATACAAGTGAACAAGCAGAGCTGGGGTACAAAAATAGCCATTCCATCTTGGTTAACAATGGGTAGAATATACAAAAAGTTGATTATTTTTAAAATCAGTCAATAACAAAACAAATCAATATCGCGTGTGGCCACAACTTTCCGACGCATAGAAAAAGTTAGTCGTCTGATGAGATGACGTGGGATTTGTTGACATTTATCTTGGAGAGCGAACGCCAGTTCTTGTCGGTTGGCTGCAAGGTGTGGCCTTTGTCTTACTCGACGACCCATGATATCCCAAGGGTGTTCTATGGGGACATATCTGGGGACATATCTGGGGAACGTGAAGGCCACGGCAAGACGATGACGTCCGCACAGGACACCACGTGGCTGCTATTGAAGGAATTGCAGGACAACAGGGCGTATAATTTCATCGACGTAACGTTGAGCTGTTAGGTTCCCGTAGATGATGACCAGTGGTGTCCGTTCCTCTCCACAAATCCCACCCCACACCATAACGCTGCCGCCACCAACCACCTACTGGACGCAGGATGCAGCCGTTCGTTCGCCTCTTCGACGATAAACTCGCTGTCTGCCATCGTCTCGGAACAGGCAGAAGCGACTTTCATCCGTGAAAACAACACGTTGCCAATCACGTCGCTGCCAACGGCGAACAATTCGAGCCCATTCGAGGTGTTCGGCTGTCAAGAACTGCCCTCTGAATGGTCGATAGGCCTAATTCCGTGAGCCAGGAGTCTCCTGGACACAGTCGGCCGACTGACTCGGTGACCTAAGGCATTGATTGACGATGGGGTCACTGTCAGGAAGCGGTTCCTCAGGTGTAAGATGCACAGGTACCGTAGTTACTCTAGGCCTGACTGTTTTTTGGCCTGTCCGATGTCTGCCCTGCCTGTCTGTAACGTTGCATCAAGTTTGACACAGTCACACGAGAGCAGAAGGTCCTTGCAATGTGGGCATGGGTGGCTCCCTAGATACCATACCAAGGGTCCTCTCGCGTTGTTCTTGAGTCAATCGAAGCATTACTTTGGTGGTTTTTAGTCAGTGTGCAAGTCCAGCACATTGTGTGTAAGGTTTTTATACATTGTGCGTTGCGGCCATCCATGGGTCACGTGATTTTTCAACTTTCTTCGTTGTCCCAAAACAAATTCGTGTGGGCGTATATGACGCTTGTCGCACATGGGAATATGCTTCATACAATGGTTTCCTACAAGGTATTATTATTAATTTGCTGAAAATGCTGGTTAAATTTAACTCACGGAGTCGTAAAATTTCTTTTGGCCGTCAGATATTTGAACATATCACCAGAGGTTTTGAACGCTCTGTCCATAAAAACTATAAAACTGATCTAACTGAAAGCTGGAAATTTAAAACGAACAAAAATGCCTCAAATGTTACTTCTGCTCATGTCAAGGTGAAAGGGTCGAAAGTTACACCTTCTATTTAGACCTATGAATGCTACACGATACACCTATGTAAATATTGTGTTTGATGGATACGTTTGATATACACGAGTAAAAGATAGCTTTGATGTCTGTAGAGAATAGAATATTGTTGAATATTTAATTTCAGTACTTGATTGTCGGCATGACAGCAGGCTTCCACACTACAGCGAGCATATAAGAAAGGCACATAGTAGCACATTAAACCCGAAAGTTGCAGGTAGTGTGTCGTGTTGAGTTAATCCCCATAGGCAAGATAGTCCAAAATATCACGCATCTCACAAGTGGTATTTAGACACTACTGTAACTGTAAAGTGAACGAGTTAGAAATGAAAGGTAAAACTGGAACATGGCCTGGAGATAGGTGACATATCACTCACTACCTCTAGCTGATTAACCATAGCTGGATAATTTATGTTGACTGTAGAGTTGTCCTAAAGAAAGACTAACATTTACGCCTTATAGCCCAGGCTAACAAACTTCAGCATACATACGACTCGGTCATGATCTGATCTTTGTGCTATTTGAAATTACCAGTATGTGACCTTGGTGATGATTTGCCTTTACTAAATGTACATGTTTACAATGAGTTAAAATTCAGTTTTCATTTTTATTGTTTTCTGGACGATCGCTATGTTTTGTTTCAGGTACTATGTAGACACGTGAATTTAGTGCCTTCACGCCATCGTTTATTTTCAAATGTCGTGAACTATAAAGGAAACCATGAGTAGTGGGACGGACGACAGATATCACGTGTACCTGATAGAGGATCCAGAAAACCAGTCAGATGAAATCCGAGACTTCATCAACGTTCTCTCTCAAAAGTTCGATTGCCTTGGTAGCCATCCACAGTGTAAAATATATTTACCGAGGAAATGTGACATCGCCGGAAAGTGCAAATTTTATAATGTTTTTCAAGCCATAAGACAATGTGAGATGATTCTTTGTATAATCTCACCATGGAATACCAACTGGATCAAGTACTGTCAATCGTCTAGTCTGTACAAGTCAGTAATCAACGGCAACAGGGATAAGTTTATACCGGTGTTTCTGGGGTATTCGTCTGTAGAAGAAGCTCTCCGAGCTTGTCCCAGAAGAGATTGAAGATCAAACCAAAGTGATATTTAATAGGCAGTGGAGAGAAGATGCTGATTCATGGCACAGTTGCGCAGGTCTTTGAACCTTCCAGAGGTACCATTAACAACGCCTTCTGATGAGATTTACGGAGCAGTACAATGCTCTGAAGATTCTACTAGGCAAATGGAAATGAACATGCGTGCAGCACTGGAGGAGAGTTCAGACGAGTTGTTCACGGATGAGCCTCCGTTCTCCGTGGATGACGATGCTATCAGTGTGCCTGATAGTGCCGACGAGAACGTCTCCTGTCATAGAGCAAGATCACTGGCAAGCACTTCAAACCAGAGAATCTCGGACCAAGGTTCTAACCCCGTCAGGTTCAGCAACAAAAAGCCAACTCGTCTGCCTGACTGCAGAAGCAGCCATTTAGTCACTAGCAGCCCGGATTCCTCATCTGGACGTCCAAATGCGGTCAATGCAAGTATGTCCCAATGGAGAATTGTTTCCAATTTTCAGAAGTTGGTCTGTATATGTTTAATTCAGTAACACTTTAGAAACCCGATTTAGTCCCGCATATGTATAGTATGGCCCTAAACTTGTGTTGTAATCTTAGACCAAAAAACAGAATAACTTTTCCCTCTTCTCTGCCCGGTTTCCTCCCACCATAATGCTGGCCGCACTCGTATAAATGGAATATTCTTGAGTATGGCGTAAAACATCAATCAAATAAATAAATAAATAATTAAATAAATAAATAAACGTTTATGTCGGCAGACTGTTAACGTTTTACTCGTGCATTGCAGGAGAACAATGGTTAGGTGAGTTTGGAGTCGCGTTGCCCATGCGCGTTTCTGTACGTGTAAGGTTGGAGACACCGTACCCAAAACTAGTGATGCGCTACCAGAGGCTATGCCTGGATACTTACTAACAACGTCTGATAATGAATTAATATTTGAATTATATTAAGGGTCTATTACCCAGAATTTGCCCTGAACTGGGCCCATTTTTAAACATCACCGCATTACGTGTACAAGTTTAACATCTTGGAAATTAAAATATCTCATTTTAAGAAGTAATGTACTTGTACAGAAGAGAAAATGGGTGGAAAAATTGGTCTTAAAATTGACCTTTTAACGAACAAAAAACATAGACAAAAACGATGAACTTTCTTGAATATTTAAGAATTGCACTTTGCTTAATCCGAGTTAAGGAATTAGGGGTACAGAATAAACCCAAACAGTCTCGCGAGTTAAGGTAGTTTTAGGCGAGATATGGTTGGTGCTTTGGCAAACTAACGCGGCTAAAAAACATGATGTTACGACAGCTAACAACCGCGCCTTTGAGCCAGGTAATGCAAGATTTATATTCATTCAATCACCTCTGTAATTCAGTTCAGCAACTACCGTAAAATTACGCCTTTTACCTGCGTTAGTTTGCGAGAGCCCCCACCTTGTTTCGCCTAAACTTGCGTGAACTCGCGAGATACATCCAATTTCTCTATAACTATAAGGTCATTCGTATTCAGCTTTCGCTAGTTCGGCGGTGACTTTAAATCAGGTCATATGTCAGGTACACATTCGCCGTCGTATTGGTGAAAATTCTTGAGTAAGGCGGTAAACATCTAACATATAAATAAATATATTTAAAATGGCTTTATTCTTTTCAGATGCCTCCGTTGAATCACACTGTGTTGACGCGCAGAATGAGACTCAAGTCAAGCAGATAGATCATGTCAACAGTAACTATGAGAATAACCCCGCCCAGAACAACTGTACCAGTGGAGAAGATGAGAGTATCGTCGCGGAGAACAACTGTACCAGTGAACAAAACGAGGGTATCGCCGCAGAGGACAATTCTACCGGTGGCCAAGACGAGAGTATCCCCCGGGATGGCAACTATAACAGCGGGCAAGAACAGGGTATCCCCGAGGGGGACAACGGTATCAGTGGACAAGAAAATCAAAGACATTGGTTTTTGGGAAGGGTATTTTCTTCTGTATGGAATCTTTTGAAATATTACTGAAGCATCGCTCAACACATATTTGTATAACCCTGAAAAAAAAGTTATTGAAAGCTATGTAAACTTATTTTTTAACAGAACTATGGTATTTAATGTTGACAAAGTTTCTTTATGAGAATGACTAGTTAAAATGAGCAGTTTACAACTGGCTCTACAGAACTAACGAGCAATCTGGACCTGATTGCACCCTCATATAGGTTGATCGCTGCTCTAGCACGGAGGTGGCGGTTGCAAAGTGAGAGGAGTTAAATGGTAAAGCCATATGCTAAGGGACAAAACTAAAGGAAATCGGGCTTACGGACAAAATATTCCAGGCTTATGAGAAAATTTTAATCGTGTCAGAATTCTAATGGAGAGTTCTGGTCATGTGGCCTTTTACAGGTATGTTTATTCCATTATTATTAGTGCTTATATAAGTCTCAGTCTTATGCTTTACTCACTGGAACATTTTATATCTTATACCGCTTAATATGTGCTAAAGATTTGAAATTTATTTTTTGTAAATTTTAACTTTGGGAGATAATTCTATTTCTCTCTATTTTTTGTAATTGTCCATTCATTGTATGTCCTTTCTTTCCCAAGGTTTGTAAGCTTATATACAGCTTTACTAAACAAAGTCTTCTTTTGTAGCTTTAATTTCCGTTGTATTTTGCGTTTGTAGACATTTCTTCTTCACTGGGATTCACTGACGAGGATACGTTGTAGACCTTTATGGAGGATGGATCCTTTATGGAGTTTTCTCTCTGATAAGTTTTCTCAAACAACTTATTTCCCCGGGACAGAATTAGATTTCTTAGGAGTCATCAGTTAAGGGGCATGCTCAAGTTGCTATGTAAAATGTCATCACTTTGCACTTGTGAGCATTTGTGTATTTTACAATAAATATTTGAGCCCATTGCATTATTCCTGTAAATTTGTCCGGCCTATTTTTTTTTTCTTTTTTGTATTACTAAACTTACGCCTGAACATTCTTTATTCGTACTGAACCTATATTGCTGCGAAATGTTCTGAGTTCGGGATAAAACTCCAAATAAATAAATAAATTGCTGCCAAGAAGATTTTAATATTATCTACAATAAATGTCTTGGAACTGTATTCGTGAGAAGATCGGGCTCTTTCGTCTGAAATTGAAGGAAAAGGACCCAGTAAGATTAGCCGAATACAGCTGTAACCGTACAACAGACTAACCATATGATAAGATCCGCCAAGGACAATTCTGTGGAGACAAAATTTAATTAGAAATAATCCAAATATATGTTCATAAAACCATCTATACGATGATGCAAATAAAAAAATTTCCAGAGCCAACTAGTAATAGCAACCTATCGAACAAGTGGAGAAACTTAAATTTTTAACTGTTTTCTTGAGTAATCGGTTAACTAGAAGGCTTACACCCGATGTAATGTCCAAAAAGATTAGTCAAAATATTGGTATATCATGTTAAAGAATGCTTGAATAATACTACAGCTACTCACAACTTATAATTACATCTTCGTGTATTTCAGAAATAAATACATATAGTTAGTAATTGAAACAAGGGGACTTAGGCCATACATATATATTCGCTTATTACAATACAAAAGCCCTCGTCTTCCTACGAACAGTAAAAATGTTATCTCTGCCTTCCAACTCTAGGCAGGGTTAAAGGAAAAAGTCGACAAGGAAATTAAATCAGGGCAGGTTTGTGACCTTTTTTCGGAGAGACCAATATCAAATTTGATAGTTTCTTTAACAGTCCCTGGTGACTGATTTATTGCGCATGAAGGTTGTGCATCAATACTGTGTAGATAAATGTAGTTCTACAAGATGAAATTGACACAACTGACATGGTTGTTCGAATTACTCGTGAGAAGTCTAACGATTTGGCCAAAACTCTCGTGGGTTTTATTGGTCGCAAAAAGTTACTTTGAGAAATTTAAACTTTTCTGTAGGGTCATTCAACCTAGTAGGGCGTTTATTCGTAAAGTCTATGATGCGTGTGTCAGGCAAGACAATCCCATCACCTAATCCACATTGTCCCTGAATTACGCCGTGATATGAGAATGTTGCTTGAATTCTTGGACAAGGTTAATGGTAGTGTGTCATTCATTGTTTATGACTGGTTTTCCAGCTCTGTGCTTGATTTATACAGTAATAGTGTATATATCCAGATGTGATATGTGGGGTAATTGTGCAGGGTGAATGGTGTTTTTTACCTGGTTTAAGATGTGCTGTAACCTTAAGGCGATGACGGCTATCACATCACTTGAGCTTGTACCAGCAGTGTTAGCTGTTATGACATGGGGGGTAGAAGTTGGCTAATGAGGAAATATCACTACATCATGATAATTAAGTACTAGTGGCCGTATGAAATAAGCAAACCTCCAAAAATTTGGACTATCCAAGCCGACTATGGATTTAATAAAGGCCTTTTTTCTGTCCTGTATGATGCACAATGTACCATTTAGAGCCGCACATAATGCTGGCCGTATTAATACAGTTGGAGAAATTCCGAATGGTGTGTTCCCAAGCTAGAGACCAATCGGTTCCCAAAGCAGGTTCGTGCCTTTGATCTCCAGCCTAAGGTATAAGGACTTCACCATGCAGTGGTGTCAGACAACTCACACCCGACTCATTAAACAGGGCTAAGTTTTAGGTTTTGCAAAGAATTTAGCAAAGACGAACACTCGCCATCGCAGCGTCAGTTTATTATTTTCTATCTTGCCCATTTATCAAGCAGTGGTTTGACATATTCAACAGCCAAGTCCTATTTGTCAGTCATTTCATATAAATATAAGCTCACATATCAAATTGATTACCCTTCTGACTTTCTGGTTAACAAACTATGTCAAGGTCTGAAGCTTACCCACCAAACACCAGACAATAGGTAATCCATAACACGAGGTATTTTGGAGAAAATTATAGCGATATTTCCAAGTGTATACTCTAATAATTATGAACCTGCCTTATTTTCAGTAGCCTTCTCGGTAGCATATCTTGTATTCCTCAGAGTTGTTGAATTCACCCTGTCAAAAGGAAACTTAGTAACAAACATAATTAGTAAAGATGGGTACATAATTAGTAAATATATGTGCATTCTGTGAATTAAATGTTAGCTCTAACCATCCGCCACTCAAAACTTATCGAACGGGGGAAGGGGTACAGCTGGCCATACAAAGCCACGGGGATAATCTGGCTATATATCAACTAGCAGTGATAACTGGACACTCCAGTGTTTTGCCGCTTCAGTGCCGTTGCATTAACTAGTTATCAGTTTGTTGCAGTGTTGAACAAGCTATTGAAGGTATTGAGACCGGACAAATGAGATATACAAATTAAGCATAGGAGGCAACGCGACTGAAGAAAATAACAATATTAATTGTGAATCTTGTATTAATTATAATAAAACAAACAAAACAAAGCATTAAGTTCAAATGTGTGCATTTGTTTTACTGAAATTTGGGGGAAAATATAACCAAAGCCCGACATGCATGCGTGTGTCACTACAGAGTTGACCAAAACCTCTCCTGCAGGTCCGTCTAGAGTCAGAGGCTAATATAATTCTGAAAATGTGGATGATCTTCGGATAACAACAAGAAAATACACATACATAAATATATATATCTACATGCATATGGGGTGGGAGGATGGGACAACAAATTAAGTATTACGTTAGTTAAGTTTTGTTGGAGGAGGATGCTGGGAAGAGCATCAGAACAAAGGGCCATAAAAAGGGACGCTGAAAGCTGGATGAACCAACTGACAAGAAAGTCGTGCGCGTAAGACATTGCACGTGGCAAACATGGAAATGAACTTCATCCACCACATAGAAAGAGTGTGGTATACACGGGTGTAAAAGTAAAACGTGCCGCTAGTTAAATACAGTGACAAAGGAACTAAGAGAATAAGATTTCAGACTTAAAGTGGATACCTTCATGTAAACTACAAATACAGCGTACGAACACAACAACGGAAAGTGACTGCAAGCCGATAACCAATGTTCAATGATATATTTTTATGCGGTAAAAATAAAGTTATCACATTCCTTGAGAATTGGTACAGCGATAGATTTAGAAATCGCAGGAAGCTTTCCGGGTATAATTAAGCGAGCTGGTCGATGGTCGTCGTCCTGCTATCAGTCATACCTCCGCATACCACTTTTATCTGAGTAGTTAGTTTTCTCAAAATATGTGTGAGTATTTCAGACTCTGTGTGGCTGGTGGGTTCCTCAATTATCCAAAGAGCGCTTGTTGAAGCCGTATCAAGATCGGTCGAAAGATATCTTTATGAAGTCCTACATATGCCTTGCAGCATTTGTTAGATCCTGTGAGTTATGTGACGATTTCAGTTTACGTCGGAAGTTATTACTGTAAATATGGACAGAGCGTCTGCGTCATCATTGTAACGTCTAAATTCCGGGGCTAGAGACTATACTCATCGTGTTGAATGACCGCCACACCAAGCATAGATACATATGTACACAAATATTTCACTTACACACAGCTGTTTGTCACATTACTTTTGGTTGGAGGAAATTGTGTGTGTTCCAGTTTATGATTAGAAGAAATTGCATGTGTACAGGTTTATGACTGGAGGAAACTGTATGCATACAGATTTATGACTGGTTACTTTTGGTTGGAGGAAATTGTGTGTGTACAGGTTTATGATTGAAAAACTTACATGTATACAGGTTTATGATTGGAGGAAAGTGCATGTGTATAGGTTTACAATTGGAGGAAATTGCATATGTACAGGTTTACGATTGGAGGAAATTGCAAGGGTGCAGGTTTATTGCAGGAGGAAACTCCTACTACTAAAGTTTATTATTGGAGGAAATTGCAAGTGTAGAGGTATATGATTGGAGGAAATTACATGAGTACAGGTTTATAGTAGGAAACTCCTACGATAAGGCTTATGACTGGAGAAAACTGCATGTGAACAGGTTTATGACTGGAGAAAATTGTATGTGTACAGGTTTATGATTGGAGGAAATTGCATGTGTACAGGTTTATGGTAGGATGAAACTACATGCGTACAGGTTTATGACTGGAGGAAACTGCATGTGTACAGGTTTATGACTGGAAAACTTACATGTGTACTGGTTCATGATTGGAGGAAATTGCATGTGTACAGGTTTAGGATTGGATGAAATTGCATGTGTACAGGTTAATGACGGGAGGACATTGCATGTGTACATGTTTGTGATAAGGAAATTGCATGTGTGCAGGTTTATGGTTGGAGGAAACTGCACGTGTACAGGTTTATGATTGGAGGAAACTTTATGTGTACAGGTTTATGCCTGGAGGAAAGTGTGTGTGTACAGGATTATGACTGGAGGAAATTGCATGTGTACAGGTTTACTGAAGGAGGAAACTCCTACTATAAGGTTTATGCTTAGAGGAACTTGCAAGTGTATAAGTTTGTGATTATAGGTAATTGCATGTGTACAGGTTTATTGCAGGAGGAAACTCCTAGTACAAGGTTTATGACTGCAGGAAATTGCAAGTGTAGAGGTATAGGATTGGAGGAAATTACATGCTTACAGGTTTATAGTAGGAGGAAACTCCTACCATAAGGTTTATATTATGAAGGAAATTGCAAGAGTACAGGTTTATGATTGGAGGAAACTGCATGTGTACAGGTTTATGGTAGGACGAAACTGCATGTGTACCGGTTTATAATTAAAGGAAACTGCATGTGCACAAGTTTAAGACCGGAGCAAATTACATGTATACAGGTTCATGCTAGGATGAAACATGTGTACCGCTTTATAATTGAAGGAAACTGCATGTGTACAGGTTTATGACTGGAGCAAATTGCATGTGTACAGGTTTATGCGTGGACGAAATTGCATGTGTACAGGTTTATAATTGGAGGAAACTGCATGTGTACAGGTTCATGACTGGAGGAAACTGCGTACGGTACAGGTTTATGGCTGGAGAAAATTGTATGCGTACAGGTTTATGATTGGAGGAAATTGCATGTGTACAGGTTTATGGTAGGATGAAACTGCTTGTGTACAGGTTTATGACTGGAGGAAACTGCATGTGTACAGGTTTATGGTAGGATGAAACTGCATGTGCACAGGTTTATGATTGGAAACCTTGCATGTGTACAGGTTCATGATTGGAGGAAATTGCATGTGCACAGGTTTAGGATTGGAGGAAGTTGCATGTGTACATGTTTGTGACAAAGCAATTGCATGTGTGCAGGTTTATGGTTGGAGGAAACTACATGTGTACAGGTTTATGATTGGAGGAAACTTTATGTGTACAGGTTTATGACTGGAGGAAAGTGTGTGTGTACAGGATTATGACTGGAAGAAATTGCATGTGTACAGGTTCATGGGTGAAGGAAAGAGTTTTATGTGGTATATCCAGCTAGGAGACAAAACACCATTGTGTTGGGTATGGTAGTTTTATATTTATTTAGGTACATTTTCAAGAATGCTTTATAATGTAAGGCAATCTGTTATTCAGTGTATCATATTAATTGTGAAATGCACAGGTTGTATAGAGAGTTTTGCAAAACTATGGAGAAAAACATGAAATTGTTTCATGTCAATTTAAACTCCTTGGAAAAGGAAACAAAAAACAATGAAAAACATATGTTAAAGAGGGGAAATTGGGTTTCTCAGTAATATACAAATGCTAAGTGAGAAATATCCCACAGAAATCATGGGGATAAGAAATACTACATTACAAAAGGGATTTACCAACATGCAGATGTGGCACTACACCTTAGGCACATCCAAGAATCTAACAACTATATTTGCTATACAGTTTTCCTCTTTGGTAACCCCAAAAAATGGATTTTCATATTGCAGAATCACAAACTCAGATAAAAGATAAACATGAATGTTTCAAACTACTTCCATCAGATTTTAACATATGGTGGAAAATATGATGACTGAACCCCCACAAAAAATGACAGGAATAACAGTCAAACTGAACAAGGTTTTTCTTCAAATCATAGTGAAACTATGACAAAGATGTACAGTTTAGTCAATATGTAACTATTAAAAATACTGCAAAAACAAACAATAATACACAGGACATAAATATATCTATATAAATATTATATAACAAAACCAATCTCTTAACCAGGTAGTGCAGGTATAAATGCTACCTTCAATAATTATCCACATCACAGACATATACAAATTTAAACAGTTACGGTAAGAAAGCACAGAGATTTTCTGACCATTTCATATCTTTGGGTTTCAAAGAAAACAACAACATATGACAGTTTATGTGGTGTGTGGAACCAATATTGGCCTTCCAAACACAGAAATGGTCATATATGGTCATATTGAACTAAGAGGCTGACTTGTGTATAAATGTGCACGTTGATACTCTATAACAGTCTCTTACATGTACAAATGTATCTGCAATTATTCACCTGTAGAATTAATCAATACATGGTTTTTAATCAAGCTATATCATGCAGGCCCATAGATTCTCCAGCTGTTCATGTTGCTCAGACATAATTTACAATGTCCTCACATATAACAAATTATACAGGATTTTGTTCTACAATTCCTAATCGTGTGCACACTACAAAAAACTTCTAGGGCTGTTCAGCACAAATTCATCAGAGTTATTTGTCATTAAAACTAATATCGGAATGAAAAAATACTTGTGGCTCAATTCTCAAACATGCCTCAATATGTTACATTTTATTACATTGTACTCGCTATGTCAGATCAAAACCAAATAAAACTACACGTTTATCCTAAAAGATGTAGCTGTAGCTAAACTTTACATATCACTGAAATTGGCTGACTGACTGCAGTACATAATGATGGGTATATCAATGTTTCTTTTAGCAATCTATTCCTCCCCAGAGACATGTAGCAGGCTGAAGTTATCAAATTAGGAATTCATACTGACATACAGATACAATAATGTCAGTTTCATTGGACCTAGGTTTCAGAATACTTAATCAACAAAAACTTACAAAACCTTGAATCTAATTTTACAATGCTGCAAACATTTGCTTTGTACTCTCAATTATATTTTTTTTGCTACATGGAAGAATTTTTGTAATTTTTGTAACTGGACATACATTTCTAATGTGTGAAGAGTTACTTCCCTTCATCAGCAAATCCTTGACAACTTTTGCTGATGTGCTACACATGTGGTCAGCATGATAGACATACATGTATGTTATCAACAAGAAGAAATCTGACAGTTTTAAGTTGGAAAAAAATGAAATTATTGATAATGACGTAACACTGAAATGATTAACTCTGGGTTACAATTGGCATACTGTGCAGGTAAAAATTTCCAAGAAATCAGAATACATTTATGAATTTCCAGACTGAATTAATACAATTCAGGCATTAATAGTAAATTAAATCCATTTGTGGTGTTTCACCTTCTCCATACTTTTCCTTCGCTGCACCTAATGCCCAATTCATTGAGAAACAAACAAGAAAACAAAAAAAAAAAACAAAAAGCATATCAAACTTGATATGATTATCTTTATAGGAGAAATATAGCCATGCAAATATGATCAAGTTCAAAAGACTGTACTCTGAAACATTTTCTTGCAAAAAAAGTCTGAAAACTAAATTCAAGATGAAAATGAAGCCTTGACGTGTACAGCCCTGAAGCAGTCAGGTGCGTGTCCCACGGTCTGGTCAGTGGAAGACTGTCTGTCCACATCACCACAATCAATCAATCAGGATCCATTCTATCCAACCTCCGTAACCAAGAAACAAAATATAGGCGAATAGGTGAAAAAAAATCACTGAAAACTTGGTACGTAGTTCTCCCATTGGGAAAAAGCACAAAGATCACCAGCCAAGGGTTTGGAATGATAAGTCAAGTTGGATCTCATACATGCTACCTGGTGCATAAATATTGCATTGGCTTCAGGGACATGGCTCTTTTCTTCTCTGTAAAAGAAAGTCCATGCGCACATAAGTGTCCCAACGTAAAGAGTGTTTTTCATGCCCACAGGGAACAGGTGGTGCTCTGACAAGTCACTCTCAAAGTTATACTGTGCAGATATGTCACTACTGTGCTGATGATCAGAGAAAAAAGATGGTCATTTTCCAATTCCTCTGGGAAAATAGTAGGAAATACCAAATGTACCTACAAGATGAGACAAAATGGATTCCACAAAATGTAGTACATCTGCATGATATCCTGAACTGTACAGCATTTCTATCAGATCTTCCTGTTCTCTCTCAAGCAGTTGTTATTTTCTGGAAAATCCAAATTCCACTCTCCCAGATCGTTATGGCCCATCATCATTTTGTGGTATGAAGATGTTCCAATTCTTCTTTCCAAATCCATAAATATACAATCAGGGGTGTAATCCAGAGAATGGCCAGTCCAGCGGGCTTGCTATCTCAGTAATCTCCCAGCTGACTTTCCAACAACTGTTTGGGCAAAGTCCATTTTGTAACTATTGTGCTAGTCTAGATATCAGTGTTATAATTCACCTCCTGGTCCATGTGCCTTCATAGAACTGTGTCAAACAAAGACATGCCCTTGGTTATGTTCTCATCCTGTAAATATAAAGCATACCTGATATGAAGTTTCAAAATCTTACAACAGCCTGACCTTAACATTCCAATGGCCACTTTAGTTGTATGCTAGCAGAATGTCCCTAGGCCCAGACTAATGGTACACTATCAGGGTTTCCCCAGGCCCAGTCTATAAATGCACTGTACCAGAGTGTCCTAATAGTCAAACTTGTGGTACACTAAAAGGATGGCCCTAGGGCCAGACTAAAGGTACACTACTAGGATGTCCCTTGGGCCAGACTAGTGGTACACTACCAGGATGGCCCTTGAACCAGGCTAGTGGTACACTACCAGGATGGCCCTTGAACCAGGCTAGTGGTACACTACCAGGATGGCACTTGAACCAGGCTAGTGGTACACTACCAGGGTGTCCTAACAGTCAAACTTGTCGTACTCTACCAGGATAGCCCTAGGACCATGCTAGTGGTACTCTACCAGGATGGCCCTAGGACCAAGCGGTGGCAAACTACCACAATAACAGGCCGCATAAAAAAATGCTGCACTGACTTGTGTAGTGATATCTGATATTAACTATAGCTTATATATAGTTCCTTAAATCTTTCAAATATTCACCAATAAATAAAACCTTTCTAACCATTTAAGAATTTTTATTATATAAAAAGATTATGAAGATTTGAAGATTATATGTGAAAATTATATTCAAGCTCCTGTCATTTTTAAATAACAAAATATTACTATTTATTGGCAGACTGTGGCTACTTTTAACATGAGTATAGTTAACTTACCCTTCTACATGTGTCCATGAATTCATCCAATGAAATTACACCATCCTTATTCATATCCATTTTCTGAAAAAGCAGAGAAGTCACATATGTTTAATAATGTACATGTGCATAAGGCAAACATTTAACCATGGGGGGGGCTATAGGTATAGTAAATAAATATATGGTAGAATATCATTTATGGTAGTAAAAAATGGACAAAAATGACTAATGACTAAGTTCCCAGAATAAGTTCCCTGACTAAGTCACTGATTTTGCCTGATTCTGAGAGTTCTTTTGAAAAGTGTTTCAGGTTTAACAGTTTGGATTTATGACAATATCCCATTGGAAAAGTCGCATTGTATCACATTTATTTGCTTGTAAAAGTTCACACTAGTTGGCAAAATTTTAGGTCATTTACCTTAATTAGCTACACAATCTTGTATCACACTCGATCATGAGAACATAACAAATGTTGTAGGCCTTACTGAGCACTTATTATTCCCACCTCAGGAACAATATTCCATTACTTTTACTCCCACCTCACCGAACAATATTCTACTACTCTTACCCCCACTTAAGGGGACAATATTCTATTACTCTTACCCCCATCTCAGGGAACAATATTCTGTTACTCGTAATCCCACCTCAGGGAACACTATTCTACTACTCTAAATCCCACCTCAGGGAACAATATTCTACTACTCTTAATCCCACCTCATAGAACAATATTCTATTATTGTTATTCCCACCTCACCGAACAATATTCTACTACTCTTACTCCCACCTAAGGGAACAATATTCTACTACTCTTAATCCTATCTCACAGAACAATATTCTATTACTCTTATTCCCACCTCAGGGAACAATATTCTACTACTCTTAATCCCACCTCACGGAACAATATTCTACTACTCTTATTGCCAACCTCACCGAACAATATTCTATTACTCTTACCCCCACCTCAGGGAACAATATTCTGTTACTCGTAATCCCACCTCAGGGAACAATATTCTACTACTCTAAATCCCACCTCAGGGAACAATATTCTACTACTCTTAATCCCACCTCATAGAACAATATTCTATTATTGTTATTCCCACCTCACCGAACAATATTCTACTACTCTTACTCCCACCTAAGGGAACAATATTCTACTACTCTTAATCCTATCTCACAGAACAATATTCTATTACTCTTATTCCCACCTCAGGGAACAATATTCTACTACTCTTAATCCCACCTCACGGAACAATATTCTACTACTCTTATTGCCAACCTCACCGAACAATATTCTATTACTCTTACCCCCACCTCAGGGAACAATATTCTGTTACTCGTAATCCCACCTCAGGGAACAATATTCTACTACTCTAAATCCCACCTCAGGGAACAATATTCTACTACTCTTAATCCCACCTCAGGGAACAGTATTCTACTACTCTTAATCCTATCTCACAGAACAATATTCTATTACTCTTATTCCCACCTCAGGGAACAATATTCTACTACTCTTAATCCCACCTCACGGAACAATATTCTACTACTCTTATTGCCAACCTCACCGAACAATATTCTATTACTCTTACCCCCACCTCAGGGAACAATATTCTGTTACTCGTAATCCCACCTCAGGGAACAATATTCTACTACTCTAAATCCCACCTCAGGGAACAATATTCTACTACTCTAAATCCCACCTCAGGGAACAATATTCTACTACTCTTAATCCCACCTCATAGAACAATATTCTATTATTGTTATTCCCACCTCACCGAACAATATTCTATTACTCTGACTCCCACCTAAGGGAACAATATTCTACTAGTCTTATTCCAACCTCACTGAACACTATTCTACCACTCTTATTTCCCCCTCACTGAACAATATTCTATTACTCTGACTCCCACCTAAGGGAACAATATTCTACTACTCTAAATCCCACCTCAGGGAACAATATTCTACTACTCTTAATCCCACCTCATAGAACAATATTCTATTATTGTTATTCCCACCTCACCGAACAATATTCTACTACTCTTACCCCCACCTCAGGGAACAATATTCTGTTACTCGTAATCCCACCTCATAGAACAATATTCTACTACTCTAAATCCCACCTCAGGGAACAATATTCTACTACTCTAAATCCCACCTCAGGGAACAATATTCTACTACTCTTAATCCCACCTCATAGAACAATATTCTATTATTGTTATTCCCACCTCACCGAACAATATTCTACTACTCTTACCCCCACCTCAGGGAACAATATTCTACTACTCTAAATCCCACCTCAGGGAACAATATTCTACTACTCTTAATCCCACCTCATAGAACAATATTCTATTATTGTTATTCCCACCTCACCGAACAATATTCTACTACTCTTACCCCCACCTCAGGGAACAATATTCTGTTACTCGTAATCCCACCTCAGGGAACAATATTCTACTACTCTAAATCCCACCTCAGGGAACAATATTCTACTACTCTAAATCCCACCTCAGGGAACAATATTCTACTACTCTTAATCCCACCTCAGAGAACAATATTCTATTATTGTTATTCCCACCTCACCGAACAATATTCTATTACTCTTACCCCCACCTCAGGGAACAATATTCTACTACTCTAAATCCCACCTCAGGGAACAATATTCTACTACTCTTAATCCCACCTCATAGAACAATATTCTATTATTGTTATTCCCACCTCACCGAACAATATTCTACTACTCTTACTCCCTCCTAAGGGAACAATATTCTACTACTCTTAATCCTATCTCACAGAACAATATTCTATTACTCTTATTCCCACCTCAGGGAACAATATTCTACTACTCTTAATCCCACCTCACGGAACAATATTCTACTACTCTTATTGCCAACCTCACCGAACAATATTCTATTACTCTTACCCCCACCTCAGGGAACAATATTCTGTTACTCGTAATCCCACCTCAGGGAACAATATTCTACTACTCTAAATCCCACCTCACCGAACAATATTCTACTACTCTAAATCCCACCTCAGGGAACAATATTCTACTACTCTTAATCCCACCTCATAGAACAATATTCTATTATTGTTATTCCCACCTCACCAAACAATATTCTATTACTCTGACTCCCACCTAAGGGAACAATATTCTACTAGTCTTATTCCAACCTCACTGAACACTATTCTACCACTCTTATTTCCACCCCACTGAACAATATTCTATTACTCTGACTCCCACCTAAGGGAACAATATTCTGCTACTCTAAATCCCACCTCAGGGAACAATATTCTACTACTCTTAATCCCACCTCATAGAACAATATTCTATTATTGTTATTCCCACCTCACCGAACAATATTCTACTACTCTTACCCCCACCTCAGGGAACAATATTCTGTTACTCGTAATCCCACCTCATAGAACAATATTCTACTACTCTAAATCCCACCTCAGGGAACAATATTCTACTACTCTAAATCCCACCTCAGGGAACAATATTCTACTACTCTTAATCCCACCTCATAGAACAATATTCTATTATTGTTATTCCCACCTCACCGAACAATATTCTATTACTCTTACCCCCACCTCAGGGAACAATATTCTACTACTCTAAATCCCACCTCAGGGAACAATATTCTACTACTCTTAATCCCACCTCATAGAACAATATTCTATTATTGTTATTCCCACCTCACCGAACAATATTCTACTACTCTTACTCCCACCTAAGGGAACAATATTCTACTACTCTTAATCCTATCTCACAGAACAATATTCTACTACTCTTATTCCCACCTCAGGGATCAATATTCTACTACTCTTAATCCCACCTCACGGAACAATATTCTACTACTCTTATTGCCAACCTCACCGAACAATATTCTATTACTCTGACTCCCACCTCAGGGAACAATATTCTATTACTTTTAATCCCACTTCACCGAACAATATTCTATTACTCTTAATCCCACCTCACCGAACAATATTCTATTACTCTTAATCCCACCTCACCGAACAATATTCTATTATTGTTATTCCCACCTCACCGAACAATATTCCATTACTCTTATTCCCACCTAAGGGAACACTATTCTATTACTCTTAATCCCATCTCATAGAACAATATTCTACTAGTCTTATTCCAACCTCACTGAACACTATTCTACCACTCTTATTTCCACCTCACTGAACACTATTCTATTACTCTTACTGATACCTCAGGGAAAAATATTCTAGTACTCTTCATCCCACCTCACAGAACAATATTCTATTACCCTTATTTCCACCTCATGGAACAATATTCTATTACTCTTACTCTCTCATTCATGGTGTGACCAATGATGAATTGGACAGGCACTTTGCTGAGCAAATTGCAAAAGTGATCACAGCAGGAAACAATATTCATACTATCTATGGTTGAAATTATTTCAAATGAAAAACAACCATTTCACTCACAATTTTCAAAAAACAGACAAAACAATTATTTCCATACACTGTACAAACTTTTCATAGATAAAAAGGCCAATTTTTAGTGTAGTTTAGTTTTTATTTTGAAGAGAAGAAATGTATTGATTGGACTGGCATCACAAAAAGTATAATTTTAACAGTGTATAGAGAATAATGCCCTCAAAATATGCTTTAATAACAATCTTGCTAAAATGTGAAAATTTTGAAAAATTACAGTACATATGAGTAGAAATCAGTATGGTACCTTTGTTAATTAGCACTTGCACACAGTTATGTATACAGGTTACGTGAGACCCCCAAGTGGCCCCTGGCAGTGCGAAATACTCCATAGCAAAATAAAGGAAAAAGAATAAAGGATAACAAAACATAAAAATGATGCCAAAATAAAATTAAAGAGCATTAAAACTTATTTGAAATTATGGTCTTATTAATATTTTTTTGAGATTTTATCTTTCAGGAGAAAAGAAAAGGGATAAATATTTGGAAATATTTCGGACCACCCTTTGTGTCTTTGCATAGTGATGCCATCATAATGATGTTCTAAATAAGGATTTAATGCATGTTTAATATATTTATTTGAATGTAATTTTGTTGTTTGTATCCAAACGCATGCAGTTAATCTCATGATAATATTTATGAATGTATTCAGAAATATACATAGAAATATTATCAATCCAGGTTGAACACACTTGTTAGCTGACAAGATCAAATGCTGGTGCAAATGTATTTATTAATCCTGTGTTACATCCTCATTTATAACACCATCACACAAAGACCATATATACCAAAAGGCTGTCTCAAATGCCCACCATTCAAAAATTGTCAAGTATCTTTCTCTCTTTAGAAAAATTGAAAAACATATTGAAGACCACATTTATAACTAAGTTTTCACACTCTTTCATCTGAATTTCATGTAATTTTCATGTTTCTCCACCTATAAATTAAAGCCGCTGGACAAAACATCTGGAAGACTGGTGAGATTGTACCTGAAATACCCTATTGACGTGGTCTCTAGCCGTGCCCTCATCAATCTGAGGCTCGGTGAAGCGGCCCATCATGTCATATATAGCTGATACAATATCCATCATTTCCTCCTTGGTGATGATGCCATCGCCGTTGATGTCGTACAGGTGGAAGGCCCATTCCAGCCTTTCTTGTAGAGAGCCACGTGCTAATACTGACAAACCCATCACAAACTCCTGCAAACACACAAAGTCAACTCCCATTTAGTCCCAAACATCAAAAAAATTGCACTGAACAACTGTAGTTTTGGCTTGTTTTCTTTGGATTTTATGATGGCATTTCTGAAGTTAGCTTCATTATACTGTACTATGACACTGCTTGATAAATGTAGGAGAATATCACATGAAACTAAAAATACTGCAACAAAACGACAACAAAAAGAAAGATTTCTTGTAAAAAAACTGTGCTACCAATATACTCCCATTGTCAGAAAGATGGAAAACATGAAAATTGCTTGAATCAACATGCGTCGTTCAGCTCCACTCGCTGGCAGCTGCACGATGTCTGCCAAACACAAACACATTACTACTCAAGCCTGCAGTCAAATTAATGCAGTCATAACCACATGTTACAATTTGATTCAATGTCTAATAAAAAAGACACCACAAAGCCACATTTCATTGACTTCTACACAGCAACTGATAAAAACTACCTGTTTATTTGGTGGAGCTGAAGATTATCACTAACAGTAGGTAATAATATGGAGAAGGTGTACACCGACCAGCCACTGGTCAAACCATAAACACTTGATAACTTAAAGGCCAAGACAGCACCTGGTTAAATCATATTTCAATTGAAAGCAGGGTAAGTATCATACTTTATTATTTTAATGAAATTTCACCAAATAACATGTAGAACAAAATGTCAATACTGCACAAATAACCAGTGTGAATCGAGGCAGACATCTTGAGAATTTTATCCAATCAAACATGTTGCTATCAGATTGCCTGGCCTTAAGCTGTGATGTAGCCTTTGACCCATTCTCCATGAACTGACATATGATAACAAAGAATTTCTCTGTAAGTCACCATTCTGTGATTGTTTACAACAATTTAGTTACAAATAGCTAAGGGGCCATTTCACACTGCATTGTGGGACAGGCCTGTATCATTTATGCACCACCACAGATGTAAAATTTGCTGATTTACAAATTCGTGTAATGTTCAACGGCTGTGTCAGACACCAGCATACTGTCTCAGTCCAAATCACATTCATCTCCCCAGTAGGCCCTAGGACTACTTAGGCATGCTGGTCAAATTAAACAAATACATTTTTTGTTGTTCATTTTACCGTTTCTAAATAACAAATATCACAGTCAGTGAAAAATTCATCATGGATGCTGAAGGTTGATGGGAATGAGAACACAGCATCTCACCGGAAAATGCTTAAAATTAATTAAATCCTCTGATATAATTTTTTTTCTCTAAATTTATGAGAACTGAAGAATCTAAATTTTGCTCCCTTGTCTTTCTTGCATACAAGGGACGATTTTTTTCTGTTTTCATTATAAAATACAGTAAATTATTGAAATGCTGTGTTCAAGCCGAGGTGCTTCTTCTGACGTCCATGATAACTAAGTTAGCACTGCTCTCATCTCAGAGGCCACCATAACAAAACTGACACATAAACTTCAGCAACAGCTGAATGTCTAGATAAGCCACAGTGGTGCTTAGATTAATTTCCATTTGTTTCACAACTGAGCATGAACCTAGTTGTACAACAATCCTATTGCAATTTTGTAAATATTTAATACAGGTTAAAATCACCAGCACATCCCCTTTGGCAGCTACGACCTGAACCAGGAATAGCCTAGCCGTGCATCTGCAAGCTACTTAAACTGTAAATGACAGCAGGCTTATTGTATCAACTGTTCAAGAAGTGGAAGAAATATCCTCCCAGTATGTCCAATTTCCAAGAATGACATTCATCACTTGGATCTTCACCGATGAAGTCCACAACATTTATAGCTGCCACAGGCTACTGCATTAACTATAATACGGAAAACAACTTTCACGTTAGAGAGCTAGAGTAAACGTGACGTCACCTTGCTGTCGATTATGGAGACAAGCTGAAGCTGTGTCAAGACAAAGTTTCACTAAACTTTTACTGGGTTGAAAAAATCTAAAAAAAATATTTAATGCCAATTTAAGATACTTTGAATGGTAGTGTTTCAGTGGACATAAACATTAGTCAGGTGCTGTCTTTCACTCAAAAAGAACTTAAATAATATTAACCACTTTCAGCTCATATATCAAAGGACCTCAGAAACTTCAGGTGAATTACATGTAGCTCACCTTTCAGATTGAAGCAATGCCCTAGCACCAATGCACCTCCACCTATCACTCCCTCATACTCCATGCAGCATATGGTTTTCACAGCTACATGTAGTCTGTGCTTTGAAGTCACACCTGTTATGTATTATCATAGCTACAGAATGTGACCTAAATTGTACCTGAACATTTGTATATAGGCCTACACACAGGACAAACTGTGAGGCTGACTGGTCAAACCTACCGGTCCTTTGTTGACAGTTAGTGATGATCAAGTACCATTATATCAATCTTTACAAAAGCTTTAGTTCCACTTTTTACCTTATTTGTCATGCACATTGTACTTGTATATACTTAATGAAGAGCTCAGTCAAGTACTAATGTTCGAACTATTAAATTCTCCCGAGGGTGCTGGTTTTCTTTCCCACATGTACCCTGGGTCTTCCCCTCGGTCAGGCAGAGCCTGTACATAGAACACAAGAATGAAGTGAGCCAGAGGCCTCAACCCTTGGTACCAATTCCACCCCCAACATCACAACATCACAAGTCAACAGTTTTGTCAGTGGTAAGAAAGCTGTTGCCTGACCGTTCTGTGTCAATCACTTGAGCACCTGCATGTAACCCCATTATCATCTAAACTTTTACTACCTTTGAAGTATGAATGATGATGGAAGCTAGCAGATGACACCTAAAGTCAGACGTCAAAACTTCAACAGATGTTACAGAGCTTACCAATCTCTCACTGCAGCCAGACAACTGTAGCTTTCCACCAATCAGGTTGAGGGTGCTCCAGTTGGTGTGTCTGGCTAGTCACCATGCTGACAGACCAATTCACTGACTGATTGTTGTTTGACAACACTCAAGATTCTTTCATTTATATGAAGCAGTTGATTTGATGGGAGGAGACAATCAAAGTAAACCGACAAACTTTCACATAATAAATGACAATCTTGCATGCCATATTTTTAGAACACAAGGTGTACATGCAGGTATTCAACGAATCTCTAAGGCTGTCCAAATTGCAACCTGAACATCCGCAACTGCTAACTGTCACTAAGATCCTTAAAAAGTGAGAGCTTGGGAATCCACAAACACAATGTTCCTGGTCGGGTGTGATGTCAAAGCCAACTCTTTAATCACTCTACCATATGCCCACTATGCTGAACACAAATAGAAATCAGTCTTAAATTTCATCTGGCCAGATGGCTATCAACTGGCAATAAAGCAGAGTGGAGTCAACGCATAGGGACAAATGGATGTCACTAAGATGGTAAACAGTCTTTTCACTGTTACCTTTTTTTTTTTCACTTTCTGAACATCATCAGTATAATCAGAATTCACAGTTTTCTTGACCTAGCTTTATTATTCTGCCAGTTAGAGCCTGAACAGTGTACTTACCTGTAGGCCTGTAAATACAGCTACCAGCATAATGTAACTATATGTATGAGATCTACATGCAAATACACTCAAACAATATATTCACCAATTATTCACAGAACACATTTGTGTAGCTATATATTAGCAATCTAGCCATAACTCAGATGAGTTAATTCAGGTAAAAATATTTTTTGTGGACTTGGTATGGTACATGTGTAGAATACATAAATTCCTCCAGAGTAAAATTATCACCCTGATACTGTGTATAAGGACATGAGTGAGACTAAGTGGAGATCATATACTGTCAGTCCCATGTCTCTTTCCAATAATGACACAGACAGCTAGACAACTGGCAATTACATGTACATTCATTGTCATGTTGTGTCTGGCAGACATCAAAGACTTGATGGTCTTAAGGTGCTTTCTGTGGAAAATGGATACTTTCATTAAAATGTTGAATTTGTGATTTTAGTTGTATTTGGCCAATATCCGATCCAGTGAGAATGTGTTTTCAAAAGGTTGTGCAATCTTATTGACAAATAACAACTAACATGAACCTGAAAGTAATATTCCTGTGTTCTAACAAAAAGTTAGCTGGAAATGGTCACATGTCACATGTGGGGAAAGTCTGCCAGTATGCTGTTAAAGGTCAAAGGTTTACTCTGTAAATAGTCCAGTGTCTACTGTTCATAAAACTTGATGTCAACAAGTGAAAGTGATATAAGGCATTCATCAACAACCAAATACATAAATAAAGTCGCTTAGATACCACCGGCAGCACAAAGGTGAATGTTACATGTTGTTTCAGTTTCTTCATCTAAAACAATAATGTGTTCAACCTCACACTAAGCTCTGAATATAAGCACATACAGGTACACAAGCACTGCACAGGCCCTTAACCAGCACCTTTAGCTCCAGTATACCAGCAGTTACATGTACACATACCAAATACTTCACTGCCTCTGCAAACTGACTTAGCTCTCAACTCTCATGTAGATGAAAAGACAACAGATATCTAATACCTACTTACGGTTCACAGGGTACCCATATTTCTTTACTACACAATGAATAATGAGGGGGAAAAATGCTTGAGGAAAACAAGTCCAAGCCAAACCCAAGTTTGAGCAATGATGTAAATTTCTGAGGCTTAGTTCATAGATAGTATTGCTATCTGGCAAACCGCTAAGGTTGCTGATAGATCTTCATTTTATCAGCTTACTACTGTGAGGTTGCAAAAACAAGACAAAAATAGACATCCGCTAATGAAATCAGCAGAAAAAAGCTGCACTTGTGAGAATTCTTTTTGTAATTGTGAGAGAAATTAGGTATCCATACTGAATCCCTGCCTGTGATAACCTAAAACTGAGAAAACTGTTATACAGCTTGTAGTACAGTATAAACTAACTGAGAGAACTCCTAAACAGAAAGCATATATATATATATATATATGTATATATGCACACATGTACAGTTTACTACGTCCCAAGGACATCATGTTATTTACTTAAGCAACGTGTGGTTACATATAAACACAAATGTGTAGTGTTTATATGATGCTAATTTACACCTTCATCTTTCTACAAAAAATTGTTTTACTGACTTTAAGGGCAATTACAAGTACCAGTTGGCCGAATCATTTTTAGTTGTAGCACTTTAGACATTTTTAGTATTGTATATAACTTTTTGGTATTGTACATCTTGGCACAACCAGCTAGAAAAGCAACTGAAAGCTATGTACATTCAATAAATAAGGCCTGACTCGGATACATGAGGCAGACAAATTTTAGACTTTTCTGATGACAATTAGATTATGAGATTCTCTATTAATATTAGTTTAATACCTTCAGCTGATAAAACCGCATGGTACTCAAGTACTTGTTAGCCAATTACCACTGAGTCTAAATTACAGCCTCAACCAAGCTAAGAAAAAGACTGAAGAAACATGCATGTGTTCACAAATATACCCAATACTTGAGACACATCACACATCCATTTTTATGTGTCAGGTTCCCACATGTGTCTCCAGTATATGAATTCATTTATTTTCTTTTTATTTGTTTCTTGTTTACTTTTGTATTCTATGGACACATATCTCTGAAATAAAGATGACAAATATTCCGGCCATAAATACAATACTCCTATCTAGGCAATGATGGAAATATCCTGTGCACAATTCCCAGACATATGGCACAGTCATGCTCATATACAACTATTATGGCTGATACAGCAGATACTTTTGTTAGTCTGTAGGGATTGGCACTGGTTGGGGGAGCTACATTAATGTCACTATTATGGTTAGCTAAATGTTGTCTGGCAAGGTATATATCAACCATCAAATGTATGAGATTCCAATGTGACCCAGCCAGTTCTAATCTACTGGGGAATAAGCTCATGCTCTCTGGTAAGATCTTAACATGACTTACACATACCTGTCCAACAGTGAGCTACTGAATAACCATGTGGTGGAAATGGTCACTACACTGGTCTGGTACAAACGATGTACTGGTCACTGTACAGACCGCCCTCTAATATAAGTATAAGACAGAGTGCTGGTCTGTCGATCTTTATAAAGGCTGGACAAATGATTCAAAGGCCTCTGGGTTCAAAGGTTCATTAGACAGAGATTAATCCAGACAGACACTGACAGAAATGTCCATGGAGTGAATACCAAGCTCATTAGAAGGGGAGAAAATCACATCTGGAAATCCCACACCATATCTGTTTGTGGCCTCTTGTCCTTACAAACCTCTAGCACTGTTTACCTGGTTGGCCTGTGTATTTAGTAAAACTTCCAGGCAGAAAGCTCCACCAAAAACAACTGATCGATGGTTTCTAAACCTATAAGCACTTCAAAGGAAAGTCCCTAACTGCATGATGAACTATTGAGGGAATTTCACACATGGCATATAATAAGCTTCCACATCATAAAAACCTAAAATGTTTTCCAAGCAGATTTTAAGTATTTTTAGCATGAAATCTGGCTATTTTTTTAAATAACACATTTTACCTACATGGTCGAGTGTACTAATTAAACTCCTTCGTTAAGAGTTATTAAGTGTTTCACAGATATACACACATTGATTGATTCCATCATAAATTCCTGACAATTACAATCAAGTTAACCATTAACCTCTAGACTACCTAAAAGCAATCACACGATTTTATTACTATAATCTTTCACAAGTTTTAAGCATTTGATTTTCATGTTTAACTGAACCATTTAAAGTCATGAATTTAGATGAGATTTTCACAATAAAACAAATTCATGTGGACATAAACATTTCTCATCAATTCAATCCGAACTACCAATGGTATCGGCAATAAAGTCATCCTGATAGACCTGACTGATTGGGCCATACAGATCTTTCATTATCAGTTCAGAGTCCATACTAGCCTAACATAGGAGATACAGGCACCACAGTTTAAGGTCATGAGCAGACATCATTTATTACCTTCTATCACTGAAGAGCTTCAATAATTCACCACTAATGCTGAGCCTTATCAGCACCTAACATGTTCAACTTGAGACAGCTACCCAAATATAGAAGCTTCGCCCTCCAACAGTTTAAAATATTTAAAACGTATCAATGCCCTATCAGTAAATTATTCCTCAAATCGATCACAGTTAAATTTAGTCACAAAAGCAATCCTATAATGTCCATAATGCTACAATTAATCTAGCTTTATTTACAAGACATTTTAACTTGTAAAAAATACTGCCAGTTGATGGCAAAATGTAATGTTATGTTATGATCACTAAAAGAAATTTTATTTACTTATCTGATTGGTGTTTTATGACATACTCAAGAATATTTCACTCATATGACGGCTGCCGGCATTATGGTGGAAGGAAACCGAGCAGAGCCTGGGAGAAACCCATGACCATCCACAGGTTGCTGACAGAACTTCCCACGTACGGCCCGAGAGGAAGCAAGCAGGAGCTGGACTTGAACTCACAGCTACCGCATTGGTGAGAGGCTCCTGGGTCATTACGTTGCGCTGGTGCACTAACCACCTGAGCCACGGAGGCCGCCTTGGTGAGCGGCTCCTGGGTCTTTACACAGCGCTGGCGCGCTAACCAACTGAGCCACTGAGGCCACCTTGGTGAGATGCTCCTGGGTCATTACACTGCGCTGAGCACTAACCAACTGAGCCACTGAGGCCACCTTGGTGAGATGCTCCTGGGTCATTACACTGCGCTGAGCACTAACCAACTGAGCCACGCAGGCCATGTATACGAGCATGTATAAAGCCATAAATTGCAGGTGTGAACAACTTCTTAATAAGACATTATTAATTCTAATTAAATACTTTTATCCAAGAAAAAATTCTTTCAGGAAAACCAAGAATTATGGATAACTGTGGGGATGGAAATACATTTGTAAAAGAGAACTAACCTGGACATGCAATGGGTAAATCACAAGTCCTTGCAGAGCATTGCATAAATAAACCAACAAGTCATCAAGGTGCATCACAGGTCACAGACTTCTTGGGAATTTTACACCATTGATTTCTGTCTTGGTATTACATCACATCTTATGCACATGCATCTTACTTTTACATTGTTTTCCTCTTTTTCCTCTTTTTCTCTAATGGTGCTCTAAAGACTTTCTTGGCCAGTTAGATTTGACTTCTAGAAAGAATAACCTTAAAGCTTGTTAACTATTGTTTATTTTTAGTAATTAAAACTAAGGCTTTACTTTTGTTGTCATGTTACTTACCTCAAAGCTGATGGAGCCATTACGGTCATGGTCAAATGTGTTGAATACATAGTGAGCATATGAGCTGGAATCTAAAAAAAAAATGAGGTAACAAAATTTAAATATGAAATGGCTATAACATTCAAGTCACTTCAAGTCATTTATATACACAAAGGCCATGGGATTAATATCTTTTTTATCTTCTTGCATAGTGGTTTGATCTCCTGTATATCACAGACTAATTGTAGTTCACTCAGAGATAAAATCTTGTACAGTCTTTCTCCAGTTCTCTCTTGCCCCCAAAAGGTTGTGCAGTCAGTGATTGTGTGCCATGATGTTTTCAGGCTATAGTCAGGTGCTGAGAGCAATAACCCAGAATTGACAGACACTACCATGACAATGAGCTATGAATCACAATAATGCCGACATTGAAGCCAAGGCAGCTGCCAACACACACTGTTCTCTATTTCTGAACAAGGATAAACTGTACACTGTGTCAGTCAATAAAATAACTATATTAAAGCGTACTTTACAGCAAATATGATTTAAAAATGACTAATATTGCAACCAATAAAACATACGCCATTGTCAAAAACATCAAAACTATGATCAGCTGAAACACAGAGAAAAATAATATGTCATATCCATGGCAATTCCTGTTATTGTTTTGATACCTTGTGACATACAGACGTTGTCATGGAACAAGTGTGTCTCTGTAGATTAATTCACCAAAACAACAGTGAGCTTGATCGATACACAGAATCCCATTAGGTTTTAATAATAGCCTTATATATGCGACACTTGATTAGAAATTGACTCAGTCCTGGTTCAAACTGAAAGTACTTCATCCCATATAGCCTGTGCGCCTATACCAACTCTGGATCACCAGTGAAACCCTAGCATGAATTCCACTGTACTCATATTATTGAAACTGCCTATTTTACACAAGATATGTTCATATGTGTGAAAGTTAAAACACTTACCTCCCTGTGGAAAAAACTGAGCATATATTTCCTTAAATGTCTCTTCATTTACCAGACCTGTGGGGCATTCCTGTAATCAAGAGAAAAATACAGGTAAATTAATTTACATGTAAACTGTGACAGGTAAATGTAATTTACTGCTTAAATATAACATAAGTGTTCCTGTGGATACTGTGTGCACACTACACCAGTTCCTCTGCCATTCTGCCCACCCATGGTATCATCACCCAGGGATACTGTGTGCACACTACACCAGCCCAACTGCCATTCTGCACACCCATGGCATCATCATCCAGGGACACTGTGTGCACACTACACCACCAGCTCCACTGCCATTCTGTACACCCATGGTATCATCAACCAGGAATACTGTGTGCACTACACCAGTCCCTATGCCATTCTGCACACTCCAGGAGTCATTACCCAGGGATATTGTGTGCACACAACATCTGACCTTCTGCCATTCTGCACACTGGTGTCATCACCCAGGGATATTATGTGCACACTATCCTCTACCATTCTGCACACAATGATTCAACTCTAATCAAGCCATACAGTATCTCAGCTGAAAATTTCTCCCCTGCACACATCAAACCAAGTACTAGGCACCAAGTGAAGGAGTTGTGTGATATTTTTCACCATAAACTCAGGTTATTATATCCTACATGTATCTTATTTCTGACATATACAACCTTATTAAAACAAACATAAATATGCGTGTGTACTAATGCATGACTGAACAAATGCTTCATCACACACTTCATCACACACTTTATCACACACTTCATCAAATGCTTCATCACATGCTTTATCACATGCTTCATCAAATGCTTTATCACATGCTTCATCAAATGAATTTCAATCCTGTCTTGAATTCCAGGCACTTAAAATGGTTGTAGATACCCCATCAGATTAACTCCAGCCCCGTATACTTGATGTTACACACCAGCCATTAAAGAAAAACTTTCCAGTTCCATAAAGGACAAGTATAAGTGGGTGGTTTACTCCTACACCACCAGCTAGACACTTTTATAATAGCTAATGTGTAAACTCATAAGCATTGGCCAAATTGAGCTTCAGGAGCAAGGCAGATCAGCCATGATGTTCATCAATACACAATGGGCACTATCTGTTATAAGCCTAGGTCAGCAACATATAAATTACAGCATACAACAAAGCAGGGCATTCAACACAGGCACTCTACTATGGTACATGTATGCAAACCTTCTTATATCTCCTCATGTCTGTAGATATATTCCATGGCTCTCCATGATTTCTCCAAAAGTCTTGGGCATTGAAAACATTAGTTGTTACGTGTATGTAAGCTAGCCACAGCTTTCATAACAACATCACAACTGGGGCAAACATGTATCTGAGTGGAAAATCTCCAGTATACACAGACTGGTTTTGTTAGTCAGGACTGCTGAACAATACAGATGGCAGTTACAGTACTAAGGGCAAAAGCATCACACAGAGCTGTAAATAAAATCATATCACACAGTTCATTTAATAATATAATTTAGAACAGTGGCTAATGTCCTCTTTCTTCTTTTCAGGGAATAATTTATCCACATTTTCCCTGAATTTGCACAAGAACAAAAGAGGCAAGTGATTCTGATTTGACTTGAACATTTCTGCAGGTATTTGAGCTTGCTTGTCAATGAGTTGTGCCAGAGGAAAACGTGGCCACCGCCTAGTTTGTCAATATGACACACTTTGTATGATCTTGACATGCCAATGTCCAAAACATGGAAAGAGCTTTCCAATTCCATCCCACATCCTGAATGTATAAGCTGTACACGAAGCTATGATAAATAGATGCACTTATATTCAGCAAAGATAATGTCATTTCTGTGTCAAAACTATGAATGGGGGACAAGTCATTTTATTCTGCATTTATGGTGCATGTCAAGGTTGAGCAGTTAAAGGTGCTTGTCTTCCAATCCCAGCCTTATTTCTTAATGGGCAAATGGAAAAACTGCTTTCACTGACCATGGGGACAGTATGGTGTGTACACTGTATCAGTATGTGTGAAAGTTTGTCATTTACTTGACAAAGCATGGTGGTTTTACCCTGGCATCAGTGAAGGTTATTACAGGTCCTGTGGATGTACCTGTGTGAACTGTACCAATGTATATGCCCAACCCACACAATGACAATGAAATTATGAAATATCAAGCTAGGTCATTATTAAAAATATGTTCCCTGAGCATAAACAACACTCATTTTTTTCTCACAACTGATTATTTTTTCTAAAATCCTATCTTTTATCATTAGCAAGAACGGGAAAAAAACCCCAACCAAAACTAGCAAATTTTTGGATAAGGTTAGGATACACCCAACAAAGTATTGTTTGCAGAAAGGTTCCAGGAAGAAACTGACTTCCTGATCTAGATTCCAGAACACTCACCATGTGTCCAGACTTTCTGTCTCTGTCCAGACGTTACAATCAATCATTAACGTCAGTGCTCATAGTCAGCTACTGTCCAGGAAGATTCCCAAGTATACACACACTGATACGATCATCATTCATGCTGCTTCATGGATACTAAATGGTATTATATAACTCATATAAACACTGAGACACTCATGTGTATGTTGCATAAAGCAGATAACCAAGGTTACTATCCCATAAGGAAACACATCATGAATTATTGGCCACAGGAGCCATATAGGAGCATATATGTACACATACCTGTGTACCTGTGTAGCTGTGTAGCTGCAAAGAAAATACACAACACTAAACAGCTCTGATTTTATCAAATCCTTCAATGAGGCTGTAACAACATATACATTTAAATTTAACTTCTCAAATCTCAATCCTTCAATATCACCAAACTCTCACTTGGACCCTATTTAACCTTCAGCTTGTCATGTAATAGATTTCAATCAGCCTCTCTCCGATGCGGTCGATGCGACTTTAAGTCCAGTTATTCCTGGTTCCTATCCAGAAATCATCGAGTTTCAATAGGGATAAAAAAAGCATTACCCTATAATTCCTGAACCTATATACCTGTGAACTTTCAGTGCAAATTATACACAGTGTTTAAATTGATTTTGGAGACAAAACTACATTGGTTGGATTGACCTATTTCAGAGCTTAACACGAAGTACAATTTTATCAGTCATCACAGAATATTGCATTCAGAATATGCTGGAATAAACACTTTGCCAACAGTAGCACAGAAACTCGCATTTTGTTTTCATAACTATGATAGTGGCAAGGCTAACAAATCTGCCTCAATATCTGTCATCCTACAACATCAATCAGAACATCAATCACATGACCAATTCTGCCAATGGCCATGCAGAACAATTTCAATACTTTCCATATACATGTAGCTCAGCTTCAACAACGTAGGTTGATTTTAAAAATCTGTTTCAATTTGCGGACATAGATCCATATCTAGTCACTGTAATCACAAAAGTTCATGTAAATATAATGTTTAACAGCATGCCAAAATTCCACTGTTTGAAATGCAACTATCAACCAAAGTGAACGTTGTCCCAAGGAGACCTGAACTGGTCCAATACTCATATTCTAGAGTAACTTACTGATATTACAAGCACATAAGCTAGATGTTTTCTGACTCTAATGAGGTCACATCTGAGTATTCAACGGACTCAATTATGTCAGCAACAGATCAGAAACCATACTGCTGATGGTTTTACACATATTTATCTTTCAATAGCTAAGTAGAAAGTCTATGTCAGATACTTTTATTACAAAACTCTGAATGTTTGAATGTCATTTAATTATTACAACAAAGACATGGACAATAGGGACTGTACGGTGGTTACCATGGTGATCAAGTTAACCCTCAATCATCAATATGACCTTGACATTACATCGTCCAATGTCAGACCATCTTGCTAGGTCATATCAGACCACAGACATGTCAAAGGCTTATAATAAATGAGCATGCTTTATAAATGATGTCCTAACTTAAGATAAAGATCAGAATTACAGTGTACAGTCTGGTACTTCAAGACTCAGGGCAATTATAAGCTCATGCAGTTAAATGTAACTTATATACAAAGGCAACATGTCTTTGTGCATGTAGCTAATGGAAGCAATGGATGCAACTTGCCACATGGAATTGGATTCAGTCTTAGTATATAGTGTCACATGGAAACCAGGTCTGGACGAAGTCAGACTCAGTCACGAGAGCCATGCATGGTCCTGACACACAGAAACCAAATTTTGATCAAGTCTGATTCAGTCATGACATTTGAGGTAAAAAAAACCATTGCGCAAACTGTCAAAATGGCTCACAGCAGTTATCTCTGTTTGGATAACTCGGATGCTATATTTTTAACAGACTTGTGTTCATATTTATGACATACATGTAGTTACGTAAGCCTACATCAAACATCAATATCTGTTGCCATTGTACGCCTGCTGTCAGATATACAACGTTATGCGCAGCTTGTTTAACCCTTAGGGGGTTTCCAGCGATGAATTTTTGGTTCGCTCAGCAGAACATGTATCGCTGCATGGGCCAAGATTATCTAAGGCCCAGTAAAACAAAATGTCAGTCTTCAAACAGGCTACTTTATTGATTAATACCAATATCTGATGTAAAGATTTCTACAATGAACAGTGTCATATCAAACTAATGGATATAACAACATTATATATGCATTCACTGTTTATGGCTGTTGCATAAATTGATGACAAAAGTGTGAAAGATTCAGCATAAAGGAGCATTAGAATGTTCTGAATGTTGCAGGACATTCAATTTAGAGCCACTGCAATATGTATACTCATGTGACCTAAAATGAAACAGTTTTATATACTTTCTAATTGTCATTTGACTGTTACATAAAATCTAACTTTTCCTTGCCTTGAACACATCACCCAACTGTTTACGTGAACATGCATGCATAGTTGACACAACAGTTCACTCCAAGAATTGGAAACCTCATCTGCTTGATTAGTTGACATTTTGTTCCTCAACAGAGCTCAGTCTGGAATCAAACATGTTAGTTACCTACAAGACACAGATGGAACACAGTGAAAACATCTATCATCCATTATTTACTTGTTGTCTCCAGGCCTATTTTCCTTCGTGTGGCTGAAGTGCCTATCAAACAGTGTGGCCAAGCCAGTCCAGTTCTATCGAAGACTGCTGGCACTTCAGGGAAACTCTCTGCTGCATGTTAATGAGAACCAAACAGGACATGGCCACGTACCAAGCTTGCGGGAAAACCAAGTCTCATTACTGCTTCTCTTTGAAAATCTGTAGCCTTAAAGAACATCTGCCTAGTAGGAAGGGAGATTTACAGTCACTTCACATAGGGATATACTTTTTGCTGACAGTTTTATGTGCTTTTATCTCTTGTGTGAAGACAACATATCCATGCATACATGATGTAACCACTATAGGAATTCTAAAGCTTTCAAGCTCAAAGTCCAATTGCATGTCAAAACCTTTCATGACTTGATCCTGGATCAGTTGAAAACAATCCATAAAGGCAAAGTAGAAAGAAAACATCTGCACTTAAACTTAATATTTGATTTCAGATGGAAGCAAGCAATTTCTCTCTTATAATTAATTTTACATTTTCTTGCTTTTGGGGAGTTCCATTTGCGGAGGACAATCTCATCCCTACTGTCTAACTGAGTGTAGCCACGTATAAAATGTTTCGGCTTCTGCAACAATTTGCATAAATCTCCCAGGAGACATACATTTAGCATATCAAATGTGTCAGTAATTAAATTCACCAAAACAATGTGCACTGTGTGGACTTTTTTTAAATGTTGTCATTTAGTGAATTGCTTGTGCAGTTTTATTGTTTCAAGAATTTTTGTCTATCCTTAAACAATGTACATGTGTTTGTTGCATGAGTCATATCACAAGAGATTCACTTTCAATTAAAGTATCAAGGCAGTCCACACTGTGCCATTTTTACAGTCGCATTATACAGAGTGTTCATGAAATTCAGTCTCGTAGTCACAGGTCATTTTGAATTTTATAACTAATGTCATGATCAAATCTTACATTTTATTTATTTATTAATAATTAAAGTAGGTTTGATAAGTATTAGGCAAAACTGGTATTTACACATTTCTGTAGTTTAACAGTCTTGTACATTATTGTCTTCATATTCTTGCTGCTGTTTGAACAATGAAATGAATGAATGATAATGCTTAATTAATGCCATATCACAATCTTGCATATGGTGGAGAACCAAAAATGAAATGTGACACTCATAAATACGAACAACCCTACCAATACAATAATTTTACTAATTATGTCGTTCAGCACATTAATTTCATTTCAACATTCTATAAATGTGAAGAAAACAATTACACTAATTAATTTGAATAGTGAATTGACAGTCAAAGGGTTAGCTATGTTCTTAACTACTCAACAGATGTAAAATGTCTCACCTGAACCAAAAAACGTCACTAATAGTGCTTTGGCAGTTCTAGTTTTTATGGTTAGCTGACCATTAATCATGTACGTGATAACATTGCTTTGCTGAAGAGATAATCTTTCCAGGGAAATAAGCTACTGTCACAAAACTGTTATTACTCACCTGCTTACAAATTACCTCCCACACATGTGGTTAATGGAAATCACCTAGGTAATAGATGTCGATGTCATAGTTTCAACTCCATACCAGACCCTACTGGTTATTCCAAGACTGTTTCAGAAGCTCTAGGCATACAACTTTCATTATATCTATTTAAAAAAGACAATTTTCAAAACTTTTGCGTGTTCTTAACTAAATATATATTTTGAAAAATTGGAAACAAATATAGTATTCTTAACAGGGCTTTTTTATGCTTAAATGACCCATATATTACTGCTATGTTTTACTCTATTACATAAAGCCACAGGCCAATCCTGAAAATGACCTGCTACCTTTTTCATTAGACCTGTATCTTAATTATGGAAAAACACTTATGTGACAGGTCAGAGTTTATTTTGTTTACATCCTCATTTGAAAACACTGAATTCATAATTACTTTTTATTCTGAAAGCTATTCTGTGGAAAATAGTTTTTTATGTATAAACACCCACACATAAGATATTTCACACACAATGATTTTTTTTTTTTTTTTTTTGATTGGTGTTTTACGCCGTACTCAAGAATATTTCACTCATACAACGGCAGTCAGCATTATGGTGGGTGGAAACCGGGCAGAGCCCGGGGGAAACCCACGACCATCCGCAGGTTGCTGACAGACCTTCTCACGTACGGCCGCCAGCATGAGCTGGACTTGAACTCACAGCGACCGCATTGGTGAGAGACTCCTGGGTCATTACGCTGCGCTAGCGCTTTAACCGACTGAGCCACGGAGGCCCCCACACACAATGAAGTTTGGCCAGACAATATTTAGGTTCTTTTTTGTTAGCAGGTTATATCAACACTGGCCTGGTGTATGTAATTTTTGGCCTGCTTTCAGCCATTTGCAGGCTGCTAAATCCGGCCATGCTTAAAACATATATAAGCTTGAATGGTTACATTTTCCTTTACCATTATCTCAACAAGCACTTTCGTTAATTTTAGACAAAACTGTATGCAAAATTTGACTCTTAAAATTTTTGATAATAATGTCTTGAATGTACAATGAATGCTGAATCCATATCAATTTATATACTATTAAACATTCATGTGAATTAAAAGTACAAAAGAATATTTGCAAAACAAGACAATGGGTGGCCATGATAGTGAGACATCTGGCTGAGAAGAGAATGATGACTGACTAACATTTCAACCTGTAGTTCACCATTGTTAGCCCCTCTACAATCCATGTGGCTATCACCATATCACACAAGGTTTTGGTCAGTAGACAGCTGGTTTCTACAAAAGTCCTCACATACAATGCTAAACATTGGATCCCAACGGTCATCATTCTTTAATCATGTTTGTGGGATTGGACACAGGTGCTGACGGTCGGGGGTTACTAAATGTCGCTTGTCTGAGCACATCTAATGGTCTAGTTAACACACAGGTGGGTAAAGGCAAACCATTAGCATATGACTGAGCAGAGAGTGGCACTATTCTGGTAATCTGCTTACACCTCCATCCTAACACTCCACAGTCTCACCTTGTGATCATGTGACTACTCCTCCAGACTGACCTCTCCCAGATACCCAAAGCAACACCTCAATAATGCATGTTCTTAAATTGATGTGCAGAGTATGTAATATAATTTTCTTTCACTTTGGTACAAGCGTTATGTTTGAAACTTTATGTTTAGAACTGTACCAGTTCTATTTAAAATATACGGGTGGAAATTAAGTAGGCCCTGGATATGTACATGTCTTCAAAAATATGAAATAATTTTAACTATTAATTAATTTTTTATCAAATCAGTCAACATGATCGAGACACAATTTTATTGAAATTTTAAAAATGATATGTCTGAGCTAATCTACAGCAGCTAAATTTGTGTTATGTACACAATGCTACATACAATATTTGTGTACATCATGTGTGACCTTTTATGACATATCTCATTCACTGTTGAGAACTGACTTCTACATTAGACCATAAAACTACAGCAATAAATGTTGGCAATGACAATCAAGCCATAGTAACTCCCCTATCCTTGGAGGGTAGTAGAATATCTTAGGAAAATGGGTCCATTAAACTGCTAATCAAATCTTGTGAATGTGACAATTTGAGGTTCCAGAGTAACAACTTTATTGTAATATAGAAGGATTAACAGGGCCTGTCACCCACAGAGATCCATTCTGCCTCTTTGGAGAGCATTAATTTTTCCTGTTAGCCTGTCAGGATAGGGTTAATGGGGGCAATTACTGGAGTCCAGAACCCAAGTCTAATCTGTGAGGCTAGCACTGTGTGGCTAGAAGAGGACAGCCCTTACTCAGCCTGACAGCAATGCCTTGGCTCTGTAGGCTCCTGACAATGGACACATTTAACAAGTCTCTACATTACAGCAATGCAAATGTGAATGTCAGCCAATGTCGCAATCAGGAGAAGGGTTTTATATAATACTGACTCCTTCACAAATTTCCTGCAGCCTATGAATGGTGACGATCAGATTTTCTACAGCTGAGCTGTGTAACACATCAATTCCCAACAGAATCAGGTGTGGATTAGAGCTTGGCTGCAATCTCGCCCTGACAACTTAACTGTTGACTCTGCTCCATGAGGAAATCTTCTGTCAGACAGCAAAGGGCATTGCTTTAAGATAATGTGATAATGTGAAAGATTCCCTCCCAGATGGCTAGAATTATGGAATGTTCAGTAACAACTGTGAAATGTTCAGTAGTTATCATTTCCCAGCAGCTCCCAGCAGCTGCATTAGTGACAAGTAAAAAGAGGACTGATTTCTGACAGACACACCCTGGTTTATCCCTGAAGATTCATTTTGTAAAGAGCATCTTTACTTTTTTTCCACAAATGATTTGTACATGCTGTGATGTGGTATATATCCCTTTCTGAAGCAAAAGAATTCACTTTCTGCACAATTCATTATCAATCAACAGGACTGGAGTTTATACAGAAATAGACACATACAGCACATATTATTCATCAGATTTGAGTGTAATAACATGAAATAATCAAAATTCACAAAATTTAGCCAACAACAGTAAAACATAAATGATGATAGCCGAAGCATAATAAGATGGTCAAATTGCCTGGAACAAGCAGATAAATTCCTGCATTTCACGGCACCATACATGGAGCTGATTTATTCATAAATGGCTCTCAACCTTTGGAACTTCATGCTTACCTATCTTGATGAGAACTGCATGTATAGTTTGTTTTTTTTGCTATATGTATCACGTGAAATTTAGGCAGTCATTGGTTAAATTGCCATACAAGAAAAAGTATCAGAAAAGAAAAATCTGGCACCGATTTTGCGAGTTTTTTTTGTACTCGTGTTTAAAAGTGTTACACCTATTGCCACATAAACTGCACTTCATCATCCAAAACTTGAAATCCATCCACTCTATGATCCCTCTTTATATAGTCAACTAAGCACAGATGCGTACTTCAAAAGCAGATTTACCTCATCAAACTACATGCTTGTTTCCTCAGAGTAATACATATTTTTACAAATAACAGGTCAATAACCAATACCTGAACATTGATGATTGTTTTTGCTATAAGCTCAATTATATTACATGTAAAAATTTAATGTTTTCTGGAAATTCAACCGTTAAACGTATGTCTTTGATAAAAATCTACTCTACAAATACCTGAAGGAGTTTTGTTTAGTAAAGACTATAATGCTATCTATTTTTATGTTCTTCACGAGCAAAAGGGATCCTGGATATAAGTCAGTGTAAGACTTGTATCTCAGCATCATAAGAGACATTATGGTATAGAACCAATCATCAACCATAATGGATGTTCTGGCCAGGTCAATGGCCACAAATTTCCTCAATAACATTCAACATAAACCAAGGAACTAAGCAAGAATATAAATGCATACATGTATGAAGTAGAACATTAGGACAGGAATAAGTAGCTAACAGTTTTCACTGGTGCTGCAAAGAGGCAAGAAATGTTCTACATGTGCATAAAAATGATGGAAAAATATATGAGGGTTTACCTGCTTAAAGCCCCGATACATGATCTGAAGCTCCTTCCGTGTGAATTTGGTATTCCTACACAGGATATCTAGTCCCTCTGGTTTGTAGCGGACAACTTGCATTTCCAAGTCATCAATATCATGATCTGAAAAACAAAAGCGAGATCAAAAATGCCATTATTTGGAGAAATTTAGCGGACCTGCTGAATACTCCTTCCATGTAGTGTTAACATGAAAGCAATTCCAGGATGCAATGCTGTAAAGAAAGTACAGGTGTTCAACAAGAAAACAGAAGGTGTTTATATTATGTGGTACAAAGGCGTGGGATTTTGAAAAATTGGTTTCAAACAATCAAGACAGCTAATGTAGGTGTAACACTTGAGCATGTCAACCAGTAAACCCCCCAAGTTTAATAATGAGCCATATCAAGCTGTTGGATCACATGCTTAAATCTCAATAGTTATAAAATAGCAGCATGTTTATAATGAGTTTCAATACATGTTACTCAACAGCAAATGAAAATGTTATACATTTATCACAGGTACACACACCACATGTTGACACCTGTTCATTAATGCAGCATAGGTGAATTCATAGAAATCTTTAATAATAATGATTCCATCTCTACTTATTCCTTCCACTCATGACCTCAGATAATATGAGCGTTTATTACATTTATTTATTTACTTGACTGGTTTTTCATGATCTGAAAGAATTATTTCCCTTATCTGATAATTGTCTTGTTTATCTGTGCATGATGGAGGCCATTGGGGGGGGGGGGGGGATAACTGTACTGGCCTCCTAACATTTGTAATGCTGTTGAGAGCGCCATTGTGTGAAATTTTCCGCCTGAATGAGGCATTGGAAATGAGTTTTAGGGTAACCACTCCTGCATCAGCAGAACAAAGATAAATAACCTTAATTAAGCTAGCTCAGTCACCCACCTAAACTAACATGTCACTGCAGACAAAACACATTTGTTTCAGGTAATCCTGAAAGATTGCTTTCGCTGTAAGAAGGCTTTCTTTCAGAATCAAGTTGTAATCTTCAAACAATGGATGAAGTTCTCTTCGATAGAAAAGGTGACAAATAAATAGGGGTTTCATTAGCACGTGTTATTTACAGATTGTTCAATATCAAAACGATGTGATAGCAGCAGATTTGCCTCTCTCAATAGGTGGCGCTGCAATGAATTAGGACTTCGATCCTTTATTTTGCATGGCATCATACAAGTTGAGTGCTATGATTTCACTGACGACATATATGTACACATCAGTCTTTTCACTGTGATGCCACACACATCCCACCATGCAGCACGCCGTTTTCCCATGATTCGAGTCTTCTAAATATAAAGGTACAGCTTTAGAATGTAAGCATGCAATCTGATCATATGATTATATCTCTAGTACATTGCATCATGTGTATGTAGCTAGAAATTCAGTTTTTGATCAAGCCTTTTGAAAGAATGTTATATATGAAGCAAAAAGACAGAATCAATTGTTATTCTTCATTGGATAATATTCAGAATGATAGCAGAGATTTTGATATTAAGAGATATTCAGGGCCTTATTAAACAATTTTTAACAAGGCATTATTATACAAATGCGTATACGATAAAGATGTCATGTGTACAGTGAAAGCTAATCTCCAAGGTTCTGGTACACTCCACGACCTTGTAAGGGAATGACCACGATTTAAATGAGAAGAATCAAAACCACAGAGGCAACTGCAAATGGTATTTTGAGCACGAAATGAACGGTGAAAAGCAGACGTCTGGCTGTTGTGATATTCCATCTCAGTGGATAATGATGCACCCCTAATGACCAGTGATTACTGAATCAAGCCACAGCCTCTATTGATTCTGGAGGCTGATGTTATTTGTGGATGCAGTTGTGATAATCATTCCTGATGGCAGTACCTGCCCAGCAAACAAACACTACGACTAATCAATCGCCTGTCTACACTCCATCAGGTTACAGCATACTGCACTGAGTCAATAAACCAGCCACTCTGAATCAGCTATTCCTAGTCTCTCATTGCTCAGTTTTTACTCACACAAAGCCATGTTTGCACACAGGGGCCTAATTCTCACCTGATCTTGCAGGATTACACTGCACACTGGATATCCACAGCCAGTGTAAACAGCCCAGGTACTTCAGGCTTGGGCCTAATTCTCACCTGATACACAGCACACTGAATATCCACAATTAGAGTAAACAGTCCATTTATTTGAGGCTGGGTCCAATTCTCACACCTGATACACAGCACACTGAATATCCACAGTTAGAGTAAACAGTCCATTTATTTGAGGCCTGGGTCTAATTCTCACCTGATACACAGCACACTTGAACATCCACAACTAGAGTAAACAGTCCATTTATTTGAGGCTTGGGTCTAATTCTCACCTGATACACTGCACACTGAATATCCACAACTAGAGTAAACAGTCCATATATTTGGGGCTTGGGCCTAATTCTCACGTGATCATGCATAATTACACATACTGCACACTGAATATCCACAACTAGAGTAAACATGTGAGGCTCAAAGTGCAAATTAAAGCAGAGTGTTATTATTAAACCATCACATATATACCTTAAACATAATATGATCTTTACCCACAAGTATAAGCACTCCATATTTAACAAAATCAATGATAAATTCAAACAAATCAAGTTTTTTCCGGCATGCATTTACAAAACGGAGTGGAACCCTAGTGAAGTGTATTCACTGTTCATCCAGTCCAAAAGAATCATGAAACACTCTTCCAAATTTTTCTGCATTAACTTCACTTAAAAAAAAACAATTGCTATCCAATTTCTTGCACAAGATGGATTTAAAACACAGCCAAAATCACAACACAAGTGCCCACACTATGTGGCATATACCGATATATATCTACACAGTATGGAAGCTATTCAACAGCAAGATTTACACGGCTTAACTGCTGATTAGATCCAAAACAGAAAAATCATATGGTGTACATGTATGTATAGGAAAAACAAACCGGACAGAAGACATTTCTGAGCAGTTCCATGAACAATAAGGCTACATTTGATCATTCTCTGTATGTACACTTAAGGCAGCATGGAAACCCTATAACTTGGTAACCTGGTAAATGTGATAATGAGAACTTTGATATAAACAGATCCTTATTAACGAGTACTGTCAGGGTAACCACAGAACAACCTTCCACCAGACCCTATTAATGAGTATTGTCAGGGTAACCACAGAACAACCTTCCACCAGACCCTTATTGATGAGTATTGTCAGGGTAACCACAGAACAACCTTCCACCAGACCCTTATTGATGAGTATTGTCAGGGTAACCACAGAACAACCTTCCACCAGACCCTATTAATGAGTATTGTCAGGGTAACCACAGAACAACCTTCCACCAGACCCTATTAATGAGTATTGTCAGGGTAACCACAGAACAACATTCCACCAGACCCTTATTAATGAGTATTGTCAGGGTAACCACAGAACAACCTTCCACCAGACCCTTATTGATGAGTATTGTCAGGGTAACCACAGAACAACCTTCCACCAGACCCTTATTGATGAGTATTGTCAGGGTAACCACAGAACAACCTTCCACCAGACCCTTATTGATGAGTATTGTCAGGGTAACCACAGAACAACCTTCCACCAGACCCTATTAATGAGTATTGTCAGGGTAACCACAGAACAACCTTCCACCAGACCCTATTAATGAGTATTGTCAGGGTAACCACAGAACAACCTTCCACCAGACCCTTATTGATGAGTATTGTCAGGGTAACCACAGAACAACCTTCCACCAGACCCTATTAATGAGTATTGTCAGGGTAACCACAGAACAACCTTCCACCAGACCCTTATTGATGAGTATTGTCAGGGTAACCACAGAACAACCTTCCACCAGACCCTTATTGATGAGTATTGTCAGGGTAACCACAGAACAACCTTCCACCAGACCCTATTAATGAGTATTGTCAGGGTAACCACAGAACAACCTTCCACCAGACCCTATTAATGAGTATTGTCAGGGTAACCACGGAACAACATTCCACCAGACCCTTATTAATGAGTATTGTCAGGGTAACCACAGAACAACCTTCCACCAGATCCTTATTGATGAGTATTGTCAGGGTAACCACAGAACAACCTTCCACCAGACCCTTATTGATGAGTATTGTCAGGGTAACCACAGAACAACCTTCCACCAGACCCTTATTGATGAGTATTGTCAGGGTAACCACAGAACAACCTTCCACCAGACCCTATTAATGAGTATTGTCAGGGTAACCACGGAACAACATTCCACCAGACCCTTATTAATGAGTATTGTCAGGGTAACCACAGAACAACCTTCCACCAGACCCTTATTGATGAGTATTGTCAGGGTAACCACAGAACAATATTCCACCAGCCCTCAGTCAACATTGCTTCTCACTACCTCTCATCAGGCACAATATGAACAAGAGTGACAGTAATTTTATGGCTGAGTGGCATGAGGCAGGATGCCATACCAGCACACAAACATTGACATGGAGGGGACTGCTTATAGACAACATGGACATGCAGTTACATGTACTAGGTAGGCCTTGTCAGGGTTGACAGTTAGACAGGTATTGTAGGAGGCAGCTAGGCATTGTGTAGGGTGTGGTCAGGCTCCACAGTTATTGACATTTCCCAGTCACCTTGGTGAAGTAGCAAATAAACAACATCCCTTGACATTAGCCAGAATAAAACAAGTCCTCATATACCCAGGCAATTGGCAAGTACAGAAAAATACACTCCCACTTATTCAAGCAAGCCTATTGCCTTAATGATAAATTGGCTGAAATAAAGTTCATTTAAAGGTATATGAACAAGATTTGTATACCTCTCAATCATGCAATAGTAGCATTAGCTTTGTAAGAGTCTAACAGGGACTTTACCTTATACTACATGTAACAGTAAATAAATATTCAAGTTCAAAAAGAGCTGACAAATCTCCCATGCTTAAAATGTGCTCAAGAGAAGTGTTCAACTATCATTTATCCTCTGATTGTCGTATAAGTGAAATATTCTTGAGTAGGGCGTACAACACCAATCAAATAAATAAATAAATCAATAAATATGTTGATCTAATTCAGTATCATACCAGCGAATCATAACCCAAGTACATTTATCACTGCTCTGATGTCAACTGAACAGGAACAAATATAGCCCATTTTATTTGCACCCTTGTATGAATAACCTTTCGGTTTAATACTATGAAATAACTTCATCAATATAGAGAAGTCAGTCAAAGAGTATAAACTGTAAGACATGGATCCGTCAGAGGGAAGGAAGTCCATATGTCAGCCATAATACTCCTTGGGTTCCCAACATCAAAGAATACATCAGTATTGGTGGGATTTTTTTTTCTTTTTTGGTCTCATCCAGGAATCTTTTGTTTGATAATAAACCTCAGTGATATCTGACAATTAGATAATTCAGGAAGATTCTGATTTAATACCAAACACCTCTCAGTTGAATTTCATCCAGAGAAAGGCACTTCAGAGTGACATCCTACAATTAGTTAAAGCTACAGAAAAATTACCCGCAGAATTCCCTTTGAGCCTAGCCAGGGAACCAGATGCTATCTCAGCAGTTATTCGCCTAAGTGGTATTTTTCTGCTTTGTGTGGATGTGAGCACTGCTCTGTGCAGAAAACTGCAAATACTCAAGACAGCTAGGCCTGGTAACTGAGTATCGGCCAATTCAGGTAATGGTCTTAAAAACATGATCACCTAGTTCTAACTGTAAACAGAAAAGTCCACACCCTATTCCCAGTAATAAATCCTCAGAAAATTCATAAAAATCGTGTCCATATTTGTCCAGGTATGAAACTCACCATTTCCCAAACTATTTATGCTAATACGCCTGGCATTTTTTTTTCTTTCTATTTTTTTATATAGACTATCAAATCAATTAGATGTGGAGGAAATTCTCCCCTGAATACTTGTCTTCCTGTGGAACTCTGGCAAAGTCTGCTCAGGTATCCAGGGCAATCCTCTCAGTGTTGAATTCTGTGTTAAGGAAGATTTGGTATGCACTTTCATGGAGCTGGAGAGCCTCCTCTGGGGTTAAGGCCCTGCTCAGTACATCACTAGCCAGGCTAAAGAATAATGGACTGCTGCAACAAAATCAATTGGAGATCTCAGAGGACAGGCCCAGCTCAGCCTGGTCCAATGCCCCCCCCCCCCCCCCCTCCCCCCCCCACCCAGCAGAGGCCCTCACAGCACAGGCTACGTGCAAGTTGCCCCCAGAAAAATTACTACATGATGTTCAATTTGTCTCCATAAACTTGTCCTCTGACTAGAATATGTTACGTTCATTAGACACCCAAACAAGTGACTTTTGGAGCTCACTTAAGCCAGAGCAAAAAGAGCTGGCATGTCTATAGACCCTCCCAGCTGGCAGCTCAGTATTAGCCTGGGAACTCAACAAGTGCTCTCTCAGTGAGACTGAAGTTCAATAAAGAAATGCCTTATGAAACACAAAGACAAAGTGCCATGTTGCTGAATATCTACTTAAGAGTGCTAGAACAAAAGCTGTTGCCTGTTCAAATGACTCACAAATTAATTAATTCTCCAAGGTATGAGAGACTCACAACTAAATTTAGTTGGAACAAGCTTGTGCCATCTGGCCATGCTGGCTCTTACAATGGACAATATACAGCATTTCAAACCTTCAAGGGCTCAATAAATGCTTGATACATGACTACCAAAGAATCTCATAAAAACTATACATGTAATTAAACTACAATAACCGGCTGTATGATTAATTACCATGAAATGCTAGTGAGGTGCTGTGATGTGAGGTAATTCCTGGGGAAGTTCTGTGGGTGTATAGGCTAGTGAGGTGCTGTGATGTGAGGTAATTCCTGGGGAAGTTCTGTGGGTGTATAGGCTTGTGAGGTGCTGTGATGTGAGGTAATTCCTGGGGAAGTTCTGTGGGTGTATAGGCTAGTGAGGTGCTGTGATGTGAGGTAATTCCTGGGGAAGTTCTGTGGGTGTATAGGCTTGTGAGGTGCTGTGATGTGAGGTAATTCCTGGGGAAGTTCTGTGGGTGTATAGGCTAGTGAGGTGCTGTGATGTGAGGTAATTCCTGGGGAAGTTCTGTGGGTGTATAGGCTTGTGAGGTGTGAGCTGTTGATGATGAGTTGCTGTGGTATATGACATGTATGATAACTAAGTGCTGCGTGTGCTGCGTGGTGACATGCTGAGTTGTATGCTGGCATAAACAATTCAACAGTAGTGTAATATTACACATCATGAAGTATCTCAAATCAAAAACACACCATGGATTATGGGTCAACTGAACATTACATGTTTTGCATCAAATACATCAGCTCACCAGAATAATGATTTTTAACACAAAAAGAAAAAAAAACAATTTGGGTCTCAATTTTTTCAGGTAATTACTTTTATGCAGTGCTTTGTAGAAAGGTGCTGAATAGAAACCAGATGGCTAAACAACATCCTTGATTTGCAGAGCTAACTTTGCCCCAAGGGTACAATTACGGCAGATACTCTGAAGATTGGCTTCAATCAGAAAACTTGATAGATAAAATACAGGAGGCACCTCAAACAGTTCAGAAGAACACAACTTAACCAGTTTTGCTCATTATTTGTCATTGACATGATTGTAAAATAAGCCTGGTAGAAATGTGATGGTTACCGTGGTAACATTACTTGATTCTATTGAAAATTTTTACTGTTTTTGTACACGACAAGTTTTGTTAGGATTTGGGAAATATAAATCTCTGACTGAAGATAACTGCATTATGCCATTATAATTACAACAGAGTAGTGATAACTAAAATATATCGCAAAAAGTACTTGCAAACCTATTTCACTATTTTATTATACAAAGCAAAAGTACTAGAACATACATAAATGGAAATAATAAATAGTTAACATATTTATTACATTCTTAAATACAGAGAAAATGCCCAGATATATATCTTTTAACACTGAATTACATCTATATTACACACAGAGTAGATATCAAGTGTTCCCTTAGCCTTTGATCAAACAGCTTATAAACATACATTCTGTATACTGTCATTATCCCAAATCTAACAGGTGCATTTTAAAATAATTTGATAATTTATACAGCTCAAGCTTTAATAGCATAACTGTTTTTCATGGATTTTCAAAATAAAATTAAAAGATAAATTTTCAAGGCAAATTCAATCTAAACATTTTACAACAAAATTTAAGTCTACATCTATGCAGTCATTGATACTGATTTTCAAAACAAAATGACTTCCTTAAAGAAGCAGGATAAGGGTCAGCTCCAGCAACATTACAACACAACACATTTCAATTTCTTAAAACTTTTCATATTCCATCAATGTGAATGATCCCCACGGATTTCACAGCAAAGAATACGGTTGATGAAATGAAATATTATGGATCTATTACTTGTTCATATTACTTGTGTGATATATGCCACACAACTTTTATACATATTTACACTGATAAACGCCAGTTATCTTTATCCTGGAATGAACTTCTGGAATAAATTAACAAAAGGGGACAGCCAGAAATATTCATAAAAACAGCAGACAAAGATAATCTATCAGCGTCTGAAGAATGACGTAGCTGATGCCTATTTTTTGTTAGGTCTGCCAGTATTATGAATAAGCTGTTTATCATTTCCTACCTCCTATGTGAACTTTGTCATATATGGCTCCCATGCTTCTCCTGCTTCTCTCGTATGACGGACGGTAAGTTATCCGTACAGGGCAGCCGTAAAGTCCACAGACCCTGGGGTCCCGAGTTGCACCCCTCTCATGTTGCTGACAACTAACTTAGCACCTCTTTAATCAAGAGAGCCAGCGTGAAGACAACTGACTGTAGCTGAACACAGCTTCTACCATTAACCAAGCACGAGGGGGAAAAAAACATGAATATGTAATGGTGTTAGTGGTCCAAGTTTATCCCTGGCTCTGCTGCCTTAGAAACACAGTAACATCCCAGCAACAATGCAGCAAGCCACAACAGTCGGCTGTCCCGCCCTGCCTGTCTGAGATATACGCCCCATCAGGTAGATGCCTGCGTGTACCTCAATGTTACCCACTGATACAGAGGCTGAGGTGGCACTAGCTCATCCCAGGTGTTTCAATGCCACAGCAAGCCTCAGTCACAGCTTCTCTCTCACAACTGTATCTACAGTATCTCGTACAGCAATCCAAATCATCACTTTAGTTACTGACCACATACTTGCTGTACACAATGGCTTTGTTTGTGGAGTGCACCTGATCAGGGCATTTGGTCTGCAAGCTGTGCCTGGTGACGTATCCTACTGGCTGATGATGTTGATGATAATAATGCAGATGATGATGCCATTAGACTTGGCTCTACCCTTCCACCACTGGGCACCTGACAGTGGTCAGTCTCACTCTATAATGGCTTATGAGAGCGCCCAAGGCTACCTATGCTAAAACCTTTTGTTCGCTTGTACGGATTGTTGATCAGTAATGTTTAAAAAGGCATTATTACAAAATGCTGCTGGTAAGTGCTCAGGCTGAGACAGCCTGTAACCAGCAGGCGTTACCACTAGTACTACACCCTCATTATCAATGGTCAATACAGCCAGCTATAGATTTTTTCACCAGTGTGTGTGGACAGGGAACGTGTATGCAAGCCTCCCACAACAGATCTGCTGAGAGATGGCAAGCTTGGCAAAATCGTCAGCGAGAGTCCTAAGTACTCCACGACAAACTGCCTTTGGGACTACCTGGGTTCTTTCCCCAATCAGTATCTCGTAACCTTGATGATATACATCTGTACAGAGAGGTGCAGCAGCAATAGGTTACTCCCAGTGATGAATCATGAAACATTAGACAACAAAATAAACAAGCCAATACCAGCCGAGGAAAAGCTTAATGCATTGAAAATAAACCAAGCTTGCTTTCAAAGCGAATCTCAAAACAGCGCGGAAAAGATATGGGAAATGTAATAACCCCTGTTGTTATTGTTCGATTGTTGTCACAAAGATCATGGGCAGAATTCAGAGGCAGACTGACTTTTGATTGGACGAACAGAAACAGTAGCCTTCAAACCAATACCCAACCACAATCACACCCATTGAGCATGCTCGCAAATAGAATTAATTTGATAAAGCAGGCAGTGTATGGCGATCTAACAGCAATGGAGGATGAGAAATGCCTGTAGAGAATGCTCGTTGCTGATAGAGAGGACCATATTGATTCTCTGTCACAGGACACTGTGGATGCAGCCCGCTTACAAGTACCATGCCAGTCACTGCTCAATACGCAGGCCTGTTGCTGTGAACTGTTCACCCGGCCATAACTGGCACTGACAACGACCAACTGGATGGTGTGATCACTGGCATTTGTCCACAGAAATGTCGCATCTGGATCAGATAAACACTAGAACAATCTGCATTAATAAAGCAGAGCCATACCTACACAGTAACACCTGCTGCCTGCTAATACTAGATAGCATACCTTATGCATATTTATACGTCAGCTGTTGTATCGTGTACTACACATATTCCAAGAATTACCTATAACCACAGGACTGTTCAACAGCTAATAATTACAACCACAGGACTGTTCAACAGTTAATAGTTACACTGTTCAACACCTAATAATTGCATCTACAGGACTGTTCAACAGCTAATAATTACAACCATTTGTATTAGGATTGTTTAACAGCAAGGTTTTGCAGGACTGGGCAATTATAGTTGCAGAACTGTTCAAATGGTAATTACGTCTGCAAAACCATTCAAATGATAATTACAGCTGAAGAACTTTCCAGCAACTGATAATTCTTGCAAAAAACACTGTTCATCAACTGGTTATCAAACGGTAATTATAGCAGCATTCAACAGCTCCTAATTATAGCTGAAGAACTGTGCAAGACCAATATATTCCATGAATAACACGAAAGTTATTTCATATTCAGATGTCTGCTGAAATACTGCAGTGCACTGGTTTTCAGTATTTAACACTCTGTGTATTGTAACTTTTGTAGTCTAAAAAGTTTGCCGAGCTTAATGCTTAACCTCTAGTAAAACTGTGATTCACTGTCAGAGAGTAATGATGTTCACTATGTGATCCCCTGACACTTTCAGTAATATTAACATCTCAATTTTTCACGTCTTGCATCTTTCAGAAAAAAATGCAATGCTGATGGGTTCTACTGACTGCAAACGGGCACCATTTCATTGATTTAAACAGCATAGTTGTGAAGGGGAAATACACGTACTATATACAGGCAGTGTGAAGAAAGAAAAGTCAAGCAGCAATTTGATAGACTGATGTACAGAATATGATACATAACAATGGTGGGGGCATAGTTCTGTGTGAAACACCATTAACATAATATAAATTTTGAAAAATTGCACCACTGCATATGATCTGATGCATACTGGGACAGGGTATGGAAATATTAATGCCTAGGCTATAGCTCTAAATACCCAGATGACTGTACTGTATTATCAAAGATTTATATGTATGAATTAAAAATACTGATCATATGGCTATGATATGACTTAGCTGGTCAAAACACTGCAAAACCAGAATGTTCTGCACAGTAGCCAAGATTGGAGGTTTGATTGACTCAGAAACCTGACAAATGCCAGCAGATATATAAACTCAAGAGGGGAATATATTCATGACCAACTCTAAAGTGTCTGTCATGACAACACCCTGACAAAGATGAAATAACAAGACAACGAGTCTTCCTCACTGGCTACAGCTGAAATGCAGAGAGATTAGGCTTACCCACTCCAAAGCGGAAGTCCATGTTTGGTGGCTTTCCTAAGCCAATCTTCCAGTATCATGTGGTTAAAGCAAGATGATGATGAAGTAAGGTAGGAAGAGTAGCCCTTCCAGCATATCCAAATGTGAACTGGTCGAACAAAGCAATATTTCACAGTCTATATAAATAAATAATGATGAATTCTGGCATGGAATCCTGCAGTTTCAGTTGTTTCTACAAGGTAGGATACAATGCATGCATGCCTAATCAGCCTGACACGTCCACTGATGTTCAGTCCATATCCCACTCTAATATCTCACAATTACACAGCCTTTCATTGTTTAAACCTGTAAAGCATTAATCTACCTTATAATCTATGCTCCAGTAGGCACCGACTGACAAATCCTTGAGCAACTAGTGTGTGAAAAATGGCAAAGACAACATTGAGAGGAAAAAAGAGACGGAGGTCTTGGGTGAATGCTCTGTAATAGATATCAATTATAAATGTGTTCACAGACTCATGCCTAGCTAACCTTTTCCAACAGAACACACACAAACGTCGTATTTTTTTTCCTCAAGCCAATCAAGGGAATTATTTACCCACGACTTGTGTAGGATGAAAATTGCATGAGAGGACGGGGCCAATGAGAGAAGTGATTACTAGCAGCAAGATAATTCCTTGTTGGAAAGAGAACATTTAGTGTGACTGCAGTGTAAACAAGCTTTATTCCACAAGGTAATACTGTGTGCTCCGGCCCAAAATGGGGTCACAGTCCAATTTAAACATCCATAATCCCATACCCATAAGCAGAAGTATCAACTAAATGCCATTTGATTGCGCTGAACATCCACTTTCCAATTAAGAGTAGCCCATCATGGTCATATTTCATGATACTTGATATTGATCACAAGGTCAACATCAGATCAAACATCCTTGATCACAATGATCCATATATGTATGAAGTTCACGTATGAACATTACAAAATGCACAGAAGTTCTAAAGGAGCAAAGACAGATTTATCCATTCAATACTTTGCAAAAAGGAACTACGGTTTCCTGTTCCCAAAGTACAGAAATATTCACATGGAACTGATGATGGTCCATGTATACTTCCACCTCACACCACCAGCAGCCCCCAACACCCCCCCAACACCCCCATCCTTCAATCAGACATCTACACCCACACATCCAGCTTGCTCCAGTAATTGTAGAGCCACTTAGTGTTTGCTCCTACAGTACAATGACCAGCATTTATCTCCCGAGTCAGCCAAATCACAGACTATTGACAGGTACATGGGCAGATCAATTACAGTTCATAGGACTGCTAAACTCGACTTGCCCCATGTACTCACTTCACAAACCTATCATTTCCTTGTCACGACCCTGATACCTGCATGTTTCGCAAGGTAACTAAAACTACCTGTAATACTAAATATACTCCCCTTCGCATAGTCTTTTGTTATGCTCCACATTCAGAGGCAGCAGAATTCACTTGGCATATACATGTAGCTGTCCTAATGTCGTTCAGCTATCTATTTCCTGTTTTCATGATTAAAGGACTACGGATTATATCATATCGATTCATGTTCATTTGTAAGCAGTATTGGAACAGGTCATGCAGGCTCCCCACCTGCCTGCAGCCAAATGCCTTCATTTATTCTGATCATGCGTGTTTTAATAGTTTTTGTAAATACTCCAGAAACTCCACCTACATGGCTGCACAGTTGTATAAACATACACTGGTACATTGTGGACTAATGTGTGAAAACATGTCAACTTAAAGATCAATGAAATACCATGAGCTCACGATGATAATATAACTGAAATTGACTAGCTTTAGGATAGCCTACATGCCAACACAAACTAAAGCCTCAGTTTGTTATACAGTCTGCCCATGTGTGATATGGTCTAAGGTTTTTGGTTTTCGCAGTTTTATGAGGTGGAAGTTATACAAAAGCACAATGAGCTGGCAGTTTTTACAAAAGCACAATGAGCTGGCAGTTATACAAATGCACAATGAGGTGCAAAGTTATACAACAGCACAATGAGCTGGCAGTTATACAAAAGCACAAAGAGCTGGCAGTTATACAAAGGCACAATGAGCTGGTACAAAGGCACAATGAGCTGGCAGTTATACAAAAGCACAATGAGCTGACAGTTATACAAATGCACAATGAGGTGCAAAGTTATACAACAGCACAATGAGCTGGCAGTTATACAAAAGCACAATGAGCTGACAGTTATACAAAGGCACAATGAGCTGGCAGTTATACAAAGGCACAATGAGCTGGCAGTTATACAAAAGCACAATGAGCTGGCAGTTATACAAAAGCACAATGAGCTGACAGTTACACAAAAAAACAATGAGTTGGCAGTTATACACATGTACTGCATGATCTCCTCTGAATCTTTCTTCAAACTGGGTCTAATGCACCATGTAACTTTGGTCAGGCACGCTTCCTTGGGATAAGGACAAAGCCAGTTGACAGAGCAGAACTATGTGGGCGAGCTTCACACAGTCCTATCCTTGAAGAGTAACACTTCTTCAAATTGCAAAGATTGCCATAGATTTTTATGGAAATGATGGTTCAGTTAATCAAAAGTCGATATACCCATGGTACATGTTAGTGTTACTGACCCCCTAGTAAGCAATTCACCATGATCTTCCATCCCAAGAGACCAAAAGCCATTTGCTTGGTAATTATTTCCACTAGTCGCAGAAGACTTTCCAATTAGGCAACACCAGAGGACCGGACATAACAGGCCTAACTGACCTGGGGGAAGGGGTGGGGGAGGGGTACATGGTTGCGAGCAGGTTTCAGGAAGCAGGCGAGTGTTATGTGCCTGTAACTACCACTGCTACCAGGGCTTAAGGCATGATGTATTCTCTGTGCTTAACTCTGAGTGTGCTTCTTTATACTGGTCTAATTATTAAGGAGATAAGAGAAGAGCCAGAATGGTGAGTAGCGGTCAGCATTAATTGTTAGAAATAACACACAAAACATGGGATATATATATATATGTATATGTGTGTGTATATATATATATATATATATATATATATATATATATATATATGTATATGTAAAGGCATTTACCACAATTTGTCCACATTATTTTAATCCTGGAGATGTATTGCTCCTTTTAATGCTCTTGGATTTAATATATCTACAAAGTGGATCTGAATTTATCACACATTCATGTATCCTACATGGTGATGATAGAAGAAGAATATAGACAAACACCAGCTGCATTTAACCCTGGTGAAAAGGAGGTGCATCACTTGATAGCAATCCCTCGTGAATTATTTAATGAAATTGAGTTCCTGGGGGTGTTAGATAATGAGTTCTGTACACAAAACGAAATGCATGTTTGGAAATAAAAATCATCATGGAAGTCCAAAACTTCCCAAATAATTGTTTTGTGAAAATGATGCTGTCAGTTTATATCAATGAATAAAACCTGGTAATGTTGTAATTTGCTGAATTTGTGTTTATGTCTATCTGTGACGTTTACATTTTGTTCTTGACCTAGGTTAGGGTTCACAAAATACAGACAGATAGTTTGGGGCAAAGCTAATGTTGATGAAAAATTAATTTACTGACCAACTGATTTGGCCTTACACATCCTGCTCCATAAGGGACTAAAACATTGGCAAAGCTTGGAAACGATTACGGATTTGTCTATGGAAAGCTATAGCCATCCATCACACTTGTCAGAGTAGGCAGAGTGTGGGAACCTGCGCAGCAACGCACCCAGGAGAAAACAGCAACAACTCGATGAACACGAAGTTAGCTCAGGAGATCGCTTAGAGAGTACAGAAGAAAAACAATCATTAAAGCTCCAGTCAGAGATGTCTGTGAGGTTAAACACCTTGTGTAGGCTGATGGAAGCCAGAGGCATGCCTCAGCGCTGACCAATCCCTGTGCACCTGCGCTTAGGTGAAACCTTCGCTACATTTTCATTACAGGGAGAACTACCACAGTGATGGATCAATACAGAAAGCTGATTACAAGAGCGGTGGCTTAACATCATTTATCTAAGGATTTCCCCATCAACAGCTACGCATTACCTTTAATAGGTCCGCGGATTCTAAGACATCACCAAACAGCTTTCAAATCCATCCATACATCTTATTTACTATCATCAAGTAAGTATCATTAAGTATTTTAATTGCAGGCCATAAAGTTTATTAAGGATTTCTTTTTGAACATCTGGCATTTGTTTAGATTTCCACATACATGATGTGGCCAAAAACAGAGATAAACTTCTCTGAGAGCAAGTGCAACTTAATCTTAATATGCTGAAAAGAAAGAAACTCAGTGTGACAAAGTTTAAAAACTATAATCACCATCCAATAAAAAATTGCCATACCAAAATAAAATTAGGATTAGAAACATAAAACATCAGGCCTCTTGCAATTCTAGGATCTTATCTGTGTGATCCCTTTGGAGTTAAAATGAGGTAAATGGTAAATTGTGACAAGGGAAAATCTTCATCAATTAGAATTGGAAGATGCTAACAGGCTACCAACATTTAACAAGCTATATGACACTTTAATGTATAACAACAATTAGGTTATTCCCACACTGTCAATGCTCGTGGGGCCTTGGTCACAAAAAGTCGCTGTTGGCGCAGTCTAGCGTTCACAGAAGACCCCCTATCTTCCATCAATATGTCACATGTGGGAAGGTTTGTCACTAATTTGCCAAAGGTCAGTGGTTTGTGTCAGGTAATATGGTTTCCTCCATAAAACTGACTGCCATCGTATAAGTGAACAATTCTTGATAATGGCGCTGATCAAAAATCAAATAAACGAACAAAAAAAACAAACAGGCAGATTTCCTTGAAGGGACTAAGGAGAGCCATGTTGGCTTAAAGCCTACATCAAATCAACCCTAACTAGATACAAATATGCGACCTGAATGACCTGAGGGGCCAGTGATTCGATGGTCTAACAGTCTATAAAGATGGATTTGGCCAATAAGTATCTTTGAAGTTATTGCTGTGACAGAAATACATACAGATGGATATGCTAACATATATGGCCACCACAATGGTCTAGGAGTTGAATAAAACCTAACTTCGTATATACGTGCTGCCATTTTGCAGTAATGTCAATCAGTCAAGATGAAGGAGCTTACACTCAAATAAGCCTACCTGCAACAATGTTAGTATACCATAAATAGTGAGCTTAACACATGATTAAACATACTTAGACTCAGGTATGCACATTATTAGTGACAGACACACATTCGTTTCAATAAGCCCTGAATAACTATATGTTCCCATGAAGAACCACATAATCAAATCAGGGTTTTCTGTGTACAAAATCTTTCCAATCATGCTCGGAACAGTATGTCGGAAAAGTTACCTCCCCTTAGTGTGACTGAGACTGATTATCTCCCTTGATTGTGCCTTTCACAGCAGAACAGATTTATTTATTTGATTGGTGTTTTACGCCATACTCAAGAATATTTCACTTATATGACTACGACCAGCATTATGGTGGGAGGAAACCAGGCAGACCCCTTGGAAAACCCATGACCATCTGCAGGTTGCTGGAAGACCTTCCCAGGTATGGCCAGAGAGGAAGCCAGCATGAGCTTGACTTGAACTCACAGCGATCACATTGGTGAGAGTCTCCTGGGTCATTACGCTGCGCTAGCGCGCTAACCAACTGAGCCACCGAGGCCCCCAGCAGAAAAATGTACTTCTATGTTTCAAATTATACTACATACACCAAGATGATTTCCAATGATATATTCACACAAATCTAGTCAGAAACTCTGACAATAGTGAAGATCTACAAATCGGACTACAGACATGACTGACAACATCTTTGCAATGTCAGTGTAAATACTGAATATAATACAAGTTTAATGATGCTTAATTCTGAATAACACTGAAATTAAAACGGATCAGGGAGAGTATCACATCATCACTTAAGAAGCTACTACAGTGTGAAGACCAGTATTTCTTAAAAGCAGGGTTAAATGATAAGGATCGAGATAATCTGAATTGCTTTCCTAAATTGTAAAAAAAAAGTGGAATGTATTAAAACCGCTGTCCTTAGTTTCGGACGATAGTACAGAAATAAAAGTTTTCTGTTGTTTCCAGTTTTGCCTGGTGTGACATCATGCAAGAACAATTAGCGTATCCCATTGCTGATATATAGCAACAAAATGATGTCGTACTTTCAAATGTGCATGACATCATTCCAGCATAGCTGCCTTACTCAATGTCACATCTATCTGATTCATCATCACATAAGGAATATTTTGACGTCACATCAGAAAAACTTTACGGAAACTGCCAAAGATTTTGTTTTCGAGAACTGTTTACTTACACTGGTTAAATAGTGTTATTTGTCGTAAATGTTTTTGAACCATGATGTTAGCTCTGTTCCCAAGGGTTTCTTTCATATCATTGTAATAGTTCCACCTAGCTTCTCTTAAGACTGAAGTAGCACTTTAAGAACTTTGCATGGTTTAATAAAGCATATATATATTATGCCGCCGTTGTATAAGTGAAATATTCTTGAGTACGGCGTAAAACACCAATCAAATAAATAAATAAATCATATATATTATGAAAGCACACAAACAAATGATGACGCAAGGGGGATAACTCTTTTCACCTAAAGTAAAATTGTCCTTCTACAGATTGACAAGAAACTTGGAAAACAGCTATATGAGAGTAAATTAGCTGAAAACCCCATTGCTACATGTGTTCACAATAGAAGTATTTTCAGAGTACTGATGAACATTTTGCAAGTGGAAAATATACCTTATTTCTGTCTAACATATTTGGAAATCAATGGGAAAAATGTCAACCCAAAATGCTGTGCTTCTTTTTTCTTTAAAATTAAATTAATTTTGGAATTCTAATCTAAGGAAACAATATATAATCATGATGTATGATAATACCTTTATCTATGGAAGGCAATTTACAATGAAACTGTTCTTCGCTACTCACACACAAAACATATAGTACACATGCACTCCAGTGTCATATCAAAACATACAGTAAATACAACACAACACCAAAATCAGAGTTGTGTTGATTGGAAGGTAAATATACATACATACAAAACATGTATAAAATACAAACAATGTGTGTGAGAGTGTTACCTAACTTTAGATATTGTGTGATAATAATACATTCAAGCAAAAATGAAACCATAAAAGCTCCCAAGAGATGAGGTTTGATTAAGGATGACCATGCAATGCCATGAAAACATACATACATATATTTAAACATTTCTATGTTTGTCTGAAGATGCATGTGGTTTTAGATAGCATGGTTAAAGACTTAATAAGGAAGGCAGTTCCTCAACTGATGCATTTAAAGGCTTGATAGGGAAGACAATTCCATAGATTGATGCCTCTAAAGACTTAATAGCGAAGGCAGTTCCATAGATTGATTGATTGATTGGTGTTTTACGCCGTACTCAAGAATATTTCACTCATACGACGGCGGCCAGCATTATGGTGGGTGGAAACCGGGCAGAGCCCGGGGGAAACCCACGACCATCCGCAGGTTGCTGGAAGACCTTCCCACATACGGCCGGAGAGGAAGCCAGCATGAGCTGGACTTGAACTCACATCGACCGCATTGGTGAGAGACTCCTGGGTCATTACGCTGCACTAGCGCACTAACCAACTGAGCCACGGAGGCCCCCAGTTCCATAGATTAATGCCTCTAAAGACTTGATAGCGAATACAGTTCCTAGACTGATACCTCTAAACACTTGATAGCGAAGGCAGTTCCACAACTGATGCCTCTAAAGGCTTGATAGCGAAGACAGTTCCTAGATTGATGTCTCTAAAGACTTAATAGCGAAGGCAGTTCCACAACTGATGCCTCTAAAGGCTTGACAGCGAAGACAGTTCCTAGATTGATGTCTCTAAAGACTTAATAGCGAAGGCAGTTCCTCCACTGATGCCTCTAAAGGCTTGATAGCGAAGGCAGTTTCATAGACTGATGCCTCTAAAGACTTGATAGCAAAGGTAGTTCCATAGACTGATGCCTCTAAAGGCTTGATAGCAAAGGCTGTTCCATAGACTGATGCCTCTAAAGACTTGATAGCGAAGGCAGTTCCATAGACTGATGCCTCTAAAGACTTGATAGCGAAGGCAGTTCCACAGACTGATGCCTCTAAAGACTTGATAGTGAAGGCAGTTCCATAGACTGATGCCTCTAAAGACTTGATAGCAAAGGCAGTTCCATAGACTGATGCCTCTAAAGGATTGATAGCGAAGGCAGTTCCATAGACTGATGGCCCTAAAGGCTTGACAGGGAAGGCAGTTCCACTGATTGATGCCTCTAAAAGCTTGATAGGGAAGGAATTTCCATAGACTGATGCCTCTTTGTGTAAAAACCTCTGTCACATAATGTGTCCTTGCTTTAGGGAGATAGCTATTAGGTTGTGTTGATCTAAGAACAATACTGTGAAGCTGTTTGTTAGGGGTGAAAAGGTATTTTACATAGTTTGGATAGAGACTAGGTAATGCTTTGTAGATGATACAAAGAATTTTGTAGTTTACCCTTCCTGGAGAAGTGTTTATCGATGTAAATACCAAGCTGTTTAACATTACTGACTCAGCCTATTTTACTTCCATCAGTCATCACATAGAAAGGTGTATGTTTGATCCATTACGTGAAGCCATTGTGTGGAGTCCATGATCATGTATAATCAGATTTTTGGGTATTAAGGAACATGAGGCTTTTCTCACACCTGTTCTTAATGGACTCCATACTGCTGTTACTCTCAAGCTCAATATCAGACACACTGTCAGAATGTCAGCAGTATATATACAAATTCAGCAGCTCAACTGTTTTTATTTGTTCAGCACGTTTTCATAAATGGACATGAATGATCAATGTATAAAGATCATGGTATGAAATTTTAATATTACACTGCACGGGTATAATATTTATTTGTTATTTGATTAGTGTTTTACGCCGCACTCAAGAATATTTCACTTATATGACGGCAGCCAGCATTATGGGGGAAGGAAACCGCGCAGAGTCCCATGACCATATGCAGGTTGCTGGCAAACCTTCCCACTAACAGCCAGAGAGGAAGTTAGCATGAGCTGGACTTCGGTCATTATGCTGCGCTAGCGCGCTAAACAACAGTCAAGGAGACCCCGCATGGGTATTACAAGCATTCAAGTCTTTATTATGTGCCCTTTCTATACATATATCCCCATGCACATACCTCCTTTACCCAGTACTGCTATATATATGCACAAGTTAATTTGATTACCATATGAACATATGTTTTTGTTCCGGTAGCTGGTAAGCGTGAAGGACCTAGAGTGGTGGGAATTAGGGGGGATAACTCTAGCCAGCCACCTTGCTATCCACTCAGCTGGAAGGCATGTCAGTACGCTGGTGGTCTAAACTGTCTCCCATAAACAGCGGAGAAAGTGTCTGCCAATCAGTCACTGTCAGCAATCAATGTCCTGTGGATTATCACCAAATCAAATAACACACAGAACAACCCATAACTGTCATTAACTACTGTACATGTACCAATATGGTCTTAGGATTCATACTATGAAAACATGCATACATTGATATACTGCCCATACTGTTGTCCGCCAGTACACTGCCCACACTGGTGTACCGCCCATGTCGGTATACTGCCCACACTGGTGTACCGTCCATGTCGGTATACTGCCCACACTGGTGTACCGCCCATGTCGGTATACTGCCCACATTGGTGTACCGTCCATGTCGGTATACTGCCCACACTGGTGTACCGCCCATGTCGGTATACTGCCCACATTGGTGTACCACCCATGTCGGTATACTGCCCACACTGGTGTACCGCCCATGTCGGTATACTGCCCACATTGGTGTACCGCCCATGTCGGTATACTGCCCACACTGGTGTACCACCCATGTCGGTATACTGCCCACACTGGTGTATAGCACATGCTAGTATACTGCCCACACTGATGTACTGCCCATGCTGGTATATTGCCCACACTGGTGTACAGCAGATGCCATTATACTGCCCACACTGGTGTACCGCCCATGCCAGTATACTGCCCACACTTGTGTACCGCCTATGCTGGTATACTGCCCACACTGGTGTATAGCACATGCTAGTATACTGCCCACACTGATGTACTGATCATGCTGGTATATTGCCCACACTGGTGTACAGCAGATGCCATTATACTGCCCACACTGGTGTACCGCACATGCCAGTATACTGCCCACACTGGTGTATCGCCTATGCTGGTATACTGCCCACACTGCTGTACAGCAGATCCCATTATACTGCCCCCAATAGTGTACAGCACATGCCAGTATACTGCACATACTGTCACACCACACATATTGTTATACTGCACATACTGTCACACCACACATATTGTTATACTGCACATACTGTCACACCACACATATTGTTATACTGCACATACTGTTATACCACACATACTGTTATACTGCACATACTGTCACACCATACATTCTGCTATACTGCACATACTGTCACACCATACATTCTGCTATACTGCACATACTGTCACACCATACATTCTGCTATACTGCACATACTGTCACACCATACATTCTGCTATACTGCACATACTGTCACACCATACATTCTGCTATACTGCACATACTGTCACACCATACATTCTGCTATACTGCACATACTGTCACACCTCACATACTGCTATACTGCACAGTGTCACACCACACATATTGTTATACTGCACATACTGTCATACCACACATATTGTTATACTACACATAGTGTCACTCCACACATATTGTTATACTGCACATACTGTCACACCACACATACTGCTATACTGCACAGTGTCATACCACACATACAGTCACACCACACATTCTGCTATACTGCACATACTGTCACACCACACATACTGCTATACTGCACATACTGTCACACCACACATACTGCTATACTGCACAATGTCATACCACACATAGTCACACACACATTCTGCTATACTTCACATACTGTAATACCACACACATTGTTATACTGCACATACTGTTATACCAGACATACTGTTATACTGCACAGTGTCACACCATACATATTGTTATACTGCACATACTGTCATACCACACATACTGCTATACTACACAGTGTCATACCACACATACTGTCACTCCACACATATTGTTATACTGCACACACTGTCACGCCACATATACTGTTATACTGCACATACTGTCAAGCCACAGATACTGTCACACCACACATTCTGCTATACTGCACACACTGTCACGCCACACAGAGTTATACTGCACATACTGTCAAGCCACAGATACTGTCACACCACACATTCTGCTATACTGCACACGCTGTCACGCCACATATATTGTTATACTGCACATACTGTCACACCATACATTCTGCTATACTGTACATACTGTCACACCATACATTCTGCTATACTGCACATACTGTCACTCCACACATATTGTTACACTGCACATACTGTCACACCACACATATTGCTATACTGCACATACTGTCACACCAAACATATTGTTATATTGCACATACTGTCACACCATACATTCTGCTATACTGCACATACTGTCACTCCACACATATTGTTACACTGCAAATACTGCCACACCACACATTCTGCTATACTGCACATACTGTCACACCAAACATATTGTTATACTGCACATACTGTCACACCACATATATTGTTATACTGCACATACTGTCACACCACACATTCTGCTATACTGCACATACTGTCACACCAAATATATTGTTACACTGCACATACTGTCACACCACATATATTGTTATACTGCACATACTGTCATACCATACATTCTGCTATACTGCACATACTGTCACTCCACACATATTGTTATAATGCACATACTGTCACACCAAACATATTGTTATAATGCACATACTGTCACTCCACACATATTGTTACACTGCACATACTGTCACACCACACATATTGTTATAATGCACATACTGTCACACCACACATATTGTTATAATGCACATACTGTCACACCATACATTCTGCTATACTGCACATACTGTCACTCCACACATATTGTTACACTGCACATACTGTCACACCACACATATTGTTATACTGCACATACTGTCACACCATACATTCTGCTATACTGCACATACTGTCACTCCACACATATTGTTACACTGCACA